>NC_064816.1:14123183-14254123 GCF_023721935.1 Panthera uncia | reverse complement strand
AAAAACAAAAACAAAAACAAAAACAAAAACAAAAACAAAAACAAAAACTGGGGCGCCTGGGTGGCTCAGTCAGTTAAGTGTCCGACTTCGGCTCGGGTCACGATCTGGCGGTTTGTGAGTTCCAGCCCCGCGTCGGGCTCTGTGCTGACGGCTCAGAGCCTGGAGCCTGCTTCGGGTTGTGCGTCTCCCTCTCTCTGTGCCCCTCCCCAGCTCGTGCACGTGCCCGCTCTCTCTCTCTCTCTCTCTCTCTCTCTCAAAAATAAACATTAAAAAAATTTTTTTGAATATTCCCATAAACTGACAAACATGTCAAAAAACAAAATCCAAAGCCCAAGTTTAAGCTAAACAATGTCCAAAATAATGTCAAACAACCCCAAAGTGCTAATTACCCATATATATTTTCAATCCTTTTTTCCCTCTCTTTTAAAAGCTTCTCTTTTAAGACAGTTTCTATCTAGGTCTTAAAGAACTTATGTTTTTCCAAATGAAGCTCTAAGACACATTTCCATGTAATTCAAGGACACGGGAGTTGAATCACACAGATGTGACATCTCAAAAAAAAAAAAAAAAAAATGGAGCCCTTCCTAAATTCCCTGTCGTTGCATTCAGACTCAGAGTTAGCAGTTAGAGCAGGACTCCTGAGGCACCAGTTTGGGTCCTGGGTTTCTCTGCTGTACTGCGAACTCATCTTTCAACAGACAAAGTTGAAGTGAGAAAGTGATGAGAAAAAAAAAACATAGACAACAAGGCAAGGCAGTTTCTGTCTTCCCAGGGGCGAGCTACAGCCAGCCTCACGCCAGGGTGAGAGAACCTTCTAGCTGCTGAAGACACGGCTTCATCGAGAGAAACAGAAAGAGCCTACGTGCATCTGAACGGAGTGAACACCAGTCACTTAACCGGTTCCTAGTTAGGGGTCCGTGTTTCAAGGGCACAGGCTGGGTTTCAGTCATCTCCCTCTCCCTAAACCCTCCTCCCCTCATTCTATCCCCCCCATCCCCCGCCTCCACTCCCAGCAGGAGCTTAATATCTGGCCTCCACAGAATGCTTTAAAGGGCATTTTTTCCCAGCTACACGAATCCTGTCCAGGCGACGGGGCGCATTCCCCCTACCCAGCCTACATCCATCCCCTCCTGGCAGGGCTCTCAGAAGAAAGGCATAAAAGGTACCTGCTGCTGTTTGGTCTCTGAGGGCGGGGGCCTTCTGATATTACCACTCTTTTATTTCTTCCTACCTTCTGTTTTTCTCTTTCTGTCCTTCCTCCCTTCCTCCAGCCCTGCTAGAGTTCTTCAAGGCTTTGCTTCTCCAAAAGTAATGAAAACAAACGCAAAACAGAATATTCGTGACCATTCCTTTGTGTACAGAGGTGGCTGTGGTATATTTGTTGCTACGTATTTGCATGGCTGATCATGGACACAGCCAGCTATAATCGGGGGAGCAGAGGAAACAAGAAATCAGGGGATTTCCAAATCTCACTTGACCCATTGCTTTTTTTTTTTTTTAATTTTTTTTTTTTTTAACGTTTTATTTATTTTTGAGACAGCGAGAGACAGAGCATGAACGGGGGAGGGGCAGAGAGAGAGGGAGACACAGAATCGGAAGCAGGCTCCAGGCTCTGAGCCATCAGCCCAGAGCCCGACGCGGGGCTCGAACTCACGGACTGCGAGATCTTGACCTGAGCCGAAGTCGGACGTTTAACCGACTGAGCCACCCAGGCGCCCCTTGACCCATTGCTTTAAAGTTCCTTCAGCAAAGAAGCTCAACCAACCTTTGACAGGGCCTCTCACGTGTGGCAAAATAAACTAGAATTTTCTCTGTAAGGCCCATCCTCCAAAAACTACCAGTGAGTGGTAAGTCGAGCAGCCTGATGGAAGAAAAGGGAAAAGAGAATCCATAGGAGTCTGGATAACACCCAAACCAGAAAATCATGGAATGCTCAACTGGCAACCACAATGGATTTCCATAAATGGACAGAAAGCTGCACACTGATCAGACTTGAACTGGAAACCGCAGATCCGTAACCGTCAGGAAAACCTCAGGAGACGGGCCCTGCGGTTTGGACCGTCTTTAAGAAGGAAAGTGACATGCGGTGCCTGGGTGGCTCAGGAGGTTAGGCGTCTGACTTCAGCTCAGATCACGATCTTGTAGTTCGTGAGTTCGAGCCCCGCGTCAGGCTCTATGCTGACAGCTCAGAGCCTGGAGCCTGCTTCGGATTCTGTGTCTCCCTCTCTCTCTCCTCCTCCCCTGCTTGCGCTCTGTCTCCCTCTCTCTCTCTCTCAAAAATACATTTAAAAAAAAAAAAAAAAAGAAGAAGAAGGAAAGCGACAGGTAATCCTCTCAGTGTAAACCAGTCCCTCAAAGGAGGTGCAAGGCCTTACTCCGTCACTGGGTGCAGAAACAGAAGTAAGCAAAATTGTCCACTCCATTCAAATCACACTGCTTCTCACAATGGATTAGGTTTATTGCCTTTTCTTTGGGAATATTTAGGGACGTGGGAAAACAGCTATTACAGAGTTCTTGGGGATCTGAAAAATCAATAAAATCCTTGATATAAACCATTTCTCATTTTTCCTTTTAAGTTTTTACATTAAGCCTATTTTTCTTTTATTATAACCACCTTGTCTTCATTTTAGTGATATTTATTGATTTTTATATTATGTTTATTTAACCCTCGATCTTGCCCCAAACATTTTCCACATACGGCTTCTTCATGAGTGTCTCCTTTCTGTAGGTCTATCCCACAAAGACTTAATTTAGAGCAGAATTGAGTGATTCATTACATACCAACGAAGCCAAACCCCGAAACTGAGCTTACGGAAGGTATATAGAAAAGCAGTGCTAGCAAAAGTCTTTGATATTTATGACTATTTTTGTTTATTGCAGAAAAGGTATCCAGCTTATGTAGTGACCCTGCCTTTCGCTGTTCTGTGTGAATTAAGTCATTTTCCTCCGTGATAATGAAACGAGCTCTCTATCCTCTGGGGATGGCAAGAAGGAATTATGGGAGCGTATGGTATAACTAAGCAGGAATATGATTGAAAGGGAAATTTTCGTAATTATATAAAAGTGTAAGAATGTAAGCCTTTAAAAGAAATTAAGATCGCAAGCAACGGGAACAGGATGGTTCTTATAAGTGGGACCTATTATTTTTGTCAGCTTCTGACGTCAGGAGAAAGAGAACTTCTGCCTCTTTATAGATTAAGTTCCAGAGCTATTGCTGAGCCCAGAGGGGGCGGACAGAAGGACCCGGGAGCCCTCGTTCTGGCCCTGGCCTCTCTACTAGCTGTGAGACCTTGGGCAAATTCCTCTGCCTTTCTGGGCTCAGTTCGCACTCTGTGCGTCAAAGGTGAGGCAACAGAAGGTCCCAGGCATGTATCTCAATAAATTACCAAACCTCCCTCTGAGCCTGTTTTCTTACCCTCCAAAAAATCCCCAGGGTTGTTGTTTGAGGATTAAATGAGGTAATGAATGGAAAGATAGTGCCTGACATGGAGTAAAATCCTTATTAAGTGGAACTTCTTTTAATACTGAAGATCCCGACGATAATGGCAAGACATTCGTCTCCTAGACCCTCACCTGGGGGTATTTCAAACATATCTTTTTTGATCTTTTTTTAAAAGTTTATTTTTGAGAGATACAGAGAGAGAGAGAGAGAGAGAGTGCGCGCATGCTCACGTGTGCAGGGGAGGGGCAGAGAGAGAGAGAGAGAGGGAGAGAGAGAATCTCAAGCAAGCCCCAAGTTGTCAGCACCCGGGCCTGACACGGGGCTCAAACCCACAAACTGTGAGATCATGACCTGAACCGAAACCAAGAGTCGGGCGTTTAACCGACTGAGCCACCCAGGTGTCCCTCAAATATATCTAAGACCAGAGTGAGGACAATTAAGCTTCAAAGTCCACTGACATCCAGGGGCGCCTAGTGGCTCAGTCGGTCAGGTGCCTGACTCTTGCTTTCAGCTCAGGTCACGATCTCACAGTTTCGTGAATTCGAGCCCCACATCGGGCCGTGCAGAGCCTGCTTGAGAGTCTCTCTCTCTCCCCCCCTCACTCTCTGCCCCTCCCTCCCTCGCTCTGTCTCTGTCTCTCTCAAAATAAATAAATAAACTTAAATCCACCAACATCCGGTTGTATTCTTTGTTCCCGACAAAGACACCACACATTTTTATCTTCTTGTACCTTTTATTTAGGTGACATTTCCGCTTGTAAAATGTGTTCGGCCACATCTGCTCATCTGATTTTCAAAACAATTCCGTGAGATAAACAATGCGAAGAATCTGAGGATCAAAGAGGTTACGTGACAAGGCCGCGAGCACGCTGAGGTCTCGAGGCCGAGCCAGCAACACTGCCCAGGTTCCAGAGCCTGGGTCCCAGACCCATCATACAGCACCTTCTCCACCTGCCCGCTCCCCATCCAAACCCTGAAAGGGTGCCACCAGGGGATCACCCACGATATCCCTTCAGCTACTTCTGCAATTACGGATACACAGTGTCTTGTGATCCATCTAATTTTTTTTTTTTTTTTTAACCACACAGTACTTAAGAAGAAGGAGGCGCCACAACATCAGTGAACTCCAACTTTAAAATGTCTGGAAGCCACTAAAGGATAATCTAAACCAAAAAGAAAAGCGAATTTTACTCTCCTCGTTCAGAAGCGAACTGCTCCCTAGTTCGCTTCCAAAATACATTTAGGCACATGAGTCTGGTCGTGTTGATGTGAAGGTTCTTCGCGTCCTGACGAGGCGGAAGTCGGGCTTTCACGGTACAATCACGCGTTATACTCAAATCTTCTTTTTTATCATTCCACTTGTTACCCACCGCACCTCTCTCTAACCAATGCCCAAAACCATCCTTCGCTTTAACACAAATAACTACCCCCGGCATGTTTCATAGTGATCACGCTCACGGAAGGAATGAGTCTAAAAAGAGTGAGGATCAGGAGATGGGAAACAGCCAAGTCTAGCCAAGAGCACTTTGGCGCAGTTGTATTTACTCACCTGCTTGCCTTTGGCCCCATGTCTTTAACTACATGTAGAAGGTTTGTATTATTCGGTAACTATTACAAAGGGATGGTCGGGGCGCCTGGGTGGCGCAGTCGGTTAAGCGTCCGACTTCAGCCAGGTCACGATCTCGCGGTCGTGAGTTCGAGCCCCGCGTCAGGCTCTGGGCTGATGGCTCGGAGCCTGGAGCCTGTTTCCGATTCTGTGTCTCCCTCTCTCTCTGCCCCTCCCCAGTTCATGCTCTGTCTCTCTCTGTCCCAAAAATAAAATAAAAAACGTTGAAAAAAAAAAAAATTTTTAAAAAAACAAAAAAAACAAAGGGATGGTCACAATTTAAGAGTAAACGACCTTACGGCACTTGGCTCTGATCAGATTCACCATTTCATGTAACAAATGACATCTCCCATTTGTTACTTTGACCAGCAGCAAGAGGTGAGGGTTACCACGTCCAAGAGGAATCCCCAAGAGGCTGGACTCCTAGACAAGGAGCCAGCCTCCAACACGGCGCCCCCTGGAAACTGGCTACAACCAAACACTAGACACAATTAATTACTCAAGTACGGTGCTGAGCTGATACATCCTGGGCGGAAGCCAAGGATTCACTACCTCACACATCTGTCACTGCAAGCCTGGGTCCCAGCCCCCCAGATCACACCAGGGAAGGGCTGGTACCTCCCAACCCATGATGGCTGGAGGCCGACATCATGCCAGGGGAGAGGAAGGTACTTCCCAGAATATGCAGATTAAACTTCCACAGGTGAGGGGCGCCCGGGGGGCTCAGTCGGTTAAGCATCCAACTTGGGCTCAGGTCACGATTGCACGGTCGGTGAGTTCGAGCCCCACGTCAGGCTCAGTGCCGACAGCTCGGAGCCTGGAGCCTGCTTCGGATTCTGTGTCTCCCTCTCTCTCTGCCCCTCCACTGCTTGTGTTCTGTCTCTCTGTGTCTCTCTCTCTCCCTCTCTCTCTCAAAACACATAAACATTAAAAGAAAATTTTTTTTAAAGAATGCTTCTCATATTTAAAAAAATAACAATTGGGGCGCCTGGGTGGCGCAGTCGGTTAAGCGTCCGACTTCAGCCAGGTCACGATCTCGCGGTCCGTGAGTTCGAGCCCCGCGTCAGGCTCTGGGCTGATGGCTCGGAGCCTGGAGCCTGTTTCCGATTCTGTGTCTCCCTCTCTCTCTGCCCCTCCCCCGTTCATGCTCTGTCTCTCTCTGTCCCAAAAATAAATAAAAAAAAAAAGTTGAAAAAAAAAAATTTAAAAAAAAAATAAATAAAAAAATAACAATAATAATAAGTGTTTTAAATAAGTTCTACAGGCGAGGGGTCCAGGGGTACTCCTGGAACCTCACATCTGACCCTGCTGGATCACCAGGTGCGCTGGCCCGCAATGGACCATGAAGAACCTAACACCTGCTAGGGCCTCACTCTCGCTCACTGCTATTCGCACCGTCCCTGGTTGAGAAGAAACCTGAAGCACAGATTCAGTTGGTTCAAGGTCACACACTTAATACCTTATTTGAACTCGGGCGATCTGACTTCAGAATCCAAGTTCTTGGCTCCTCTTCTCTACCCCCTCAAAATCCCTCAGAATACTCACATCAGCTTCTGATATCTTGGAGGTTTCTTCTTTTATTCGTTTATGCCACCAATTCTCGACATCCTTCCTCGTCTGCAACGTGTACTCTTTCGTCCACGTCCCCGTGGCACTGTAAATACCTCTGGCACATCCCGGGATTACTCTCCTTCCTCTGCTGATGATATCTGGCCCACCATTTAGCTTGCTTTCCAGGAAACAGACATAGAAACCCAGTCTCCGCCAAGCAGAAGCCATTCTCCAGAAGGTGGGAAGGCCCTGAGAAAGAGGGCAGAAAGCTCTTTTAGGAACTGCCCAGAACTCTCTCCCGTTCAGCACAGCCCAGCATTCCCTGCGCATTCACATGCTTTCATCTTAGGCTCTTGACGGTTTCCTTCCCTGAAAATGTCACATTAGAACTCCAACTGAGTTGGGCTGCCTGGGTGGCTCAGTCAGTTGAGCGTCTGACTTTGGCTTAGGTCATGATCTCACGGTTCGTGGGTTCGAGCCCCACACTGGGCTCGCTGCTACCAGCGCAGAGCCCGCTTCGGATCCTCTGTCCCTCTTTCTCTCTGTCCCTCTCCCACTCACGCTGTCTCCCTCAAAAAAAATTAAATATTAAAAAAAGAAAAGAAAAGAAAAGAAAAGAACGTCGACTGAGCTAAACACAAACTTTTAAATGGAAAATATAACATGGTCAACGTTCCCAAACACCAAACATACAAAACTCCCACAGGAACGAATGGAGACTACCTCCTGGGCCAGCTCCTGCCACAGCCTCACAGGGTGCACGGGAGTCCGAGGAGCCCAGGCCCTCCCTTCCTTTAGGCCCAGCCCAGGGTCTGTCCAGCAGGCTTCCCGTCCCATCACCCAGGCTTCAGAAGAGCTCCGAGCACATCTTGGCTTGGGCTTAGGCTCAAATGTCAGAAGGGGTCTGAACACCCACCTTCTAGCTCCGGAGTCCAGAGACTTGCAGCTATTATTAACATTTTTCGTATGTATTGTAAGTTATATACACCCGTAAGCTGAGCCAAGAAATAACTATTATTTGTAAGAGTGCTTATTCAGTTAGTTCTTCATTCATTTACTAAATATTTATCGAGTGCCACTAGGTCCACACACCGTTCTAGGCACGGGGGATACAACAGTGAACAAAACCCAACTCTCTTCTTCCATGGCACTTACATACTAGTAAAGAACAGCAGATAAGAGAAAAACAAGTAAACATACATGGATAATAGCGGTGAGTGCTATGGTGTTTCTGGAATACAACCCACAGGCTGGGGCCCACCAGGACATCTGGCTGCAATTCAAAATTCAGCCGGAACGCTTCACTGGCCTCCTCCAAGGAGGTGAATTCCAAAAATGACTTCATGGAAGCATTTTCACGTTTTATCCCTGTCTAAGAGGTTGAGGTGACAGTCCGTCAAATATTTAAGATTTATGACTCAGCAGCCTCACCTGCCTGCCTTCTTACATAACCATGCAAAAAAGCGCCAGAGTGAAGACACAAATGTAAAACCAAGAGAGAAATAAAGGAAGAACCTGACACTTGAAGCTGGTGTTAATTCTTTGATTCTCTCAACATTTTTTCCACACTCACGAGCGTCTGGCCTGTTTTCACACAGGTACCGGGTCACGAACGTTGCCAAGAGAGTCTATCACAGGCTTATTATACAAGTGGGTTTCACGTTCCCGTAAAACGGCATCCCAGTGTTGGCATTTTACAAGATGGTCTGCCAAAGTTCTTGATAGAGCGAGTCTCACTGTACTTAATACCTCTTGCTTCCTTGGGGGTCGAAGCAGAAAGACAACAAGAACAAAACCAAACCTATCCACTGGGCTTGGCTATTCTAAAATATGCAGATGGGACTAAAGATATTAGGGTGAACTGTATGAACGTGGTTGAATATCAGGAACTCCATATGACCAACCTAATATAGAGACGCTTTGTACAGTTAGGGTAACTGCATTTATTTTTAGGGGTTGGGTTTCTACATAATTAGAAGTGTCCACAGGAGTCATGGATTTTACGGCTCCCTTGTTAAGGTATCATCTCCATATCTTTAACAAGCCAAAGACTTCCCAATCAGCAGAAGGCATAGACGCCTGCCACCTCTCTCCTGGACTGCATTCCCTAACAACTCATAACGAAAGGGTTCCGGGCTATTCTCCCCAACAGAAACAAGGGGAAACAACAAAACTATAGAAATACAAATGAATCTGGAGTGGCTGGGTGGCTCAGTCGGTTAAGGGTCTGACTCTTGATTTTTGACTCAGGTCATGATCTCACGGTTTTCATGGGATCGAGCCCCGTGTCCAGCTCCATGATCACAGCACAGAGCCTGCTCAGGATTCTCTCTCTCCCTCTCCCTGCCCCTCCCACTCCCAAAATAAATAAACAAACATTACAAAAATACAAATTAACCGGAACCGGAACCACAGTCTCACAAGTTTTTGGTTTCAATGCTTGTTAGCCATCGTGAGAAATGAAATCCCAAAGAGAGAAGACAGATCACCCATATGAGCCATACGAAGGGAGGTCATTCTTTCACCGAAAATTCTAATCCTGTCTCTGTAACTTACTCATCATACACCAATCATAAACAACACATACAACACTCCCTGTCTACTCAATGAGAATAAGCTTTCTAAATATGTTTACAGGGGCGCCTGGGTGGCTCAGTCAGTTAAGCGTTCGACTTCAGCTCAGGTCATGATCTCATGGTTCGTGAGTTCGAGCCCCACGTCAGGCTCTGTGCTGACACCTCAGAGCCTGGAGCCTGCTTCAGATTCTGTGTCTCCCTCGCTCTCTGCCCCTTCACACTCTCTTTCTCTCTCTCAAGAATAAATAAACATAAAAAAATTTAAATATGTTTACATAACACATGGCTCACTGACAACCTCTTCTATACATAAATCAATGGTATAGACTAGAGAATCCTGAAACTGATCTGGGCATTTAAAGAACTTAAAGTTCTTGGGGCGCCTGGGTGGCTCAGTCGGTTAAGCGTCCGACTTCAGCCCAGGTCATGATCTCGCGGTCCGTGGGTTCGAGCCCCGCATCGGGCTCTGTGCTGACAGCCCGGAGCCTGTTTCAGATTCTGTGTCTCCCTCTCTCTCTGCCCCTCCCCCATTCATGCTCTGTCTCTCTCTGTCTCAAAAATAAATAAACGTTAAAAAAAATTTAAAAAAAAGTTCATAAGGAAAAAAGCACAAGTAGATTAGAAATTGGAGCCCCATCTCAAAACCACAAACCAGTGTAAATCCCATAAAGATTAAAGAACTTTTTTAAGTATCATAAAACAAGACAAAAATATAGATGAGTATTTAACACATCTTTACAAGGTGCAGGATGTTCTGTCCTGAGGACAAAAGCAACGGAAGAATTCACAAAAACGTTAATAAATCTGACTCTAAAAATGTGCAATGTCAGTATATCAAAACCACTGTGAACAAAAGTAGAAATCAAGCAATGAGCTGACACAAAATCTTTGCCAAAACGGCAGTAGCAAATGGTTATCCTACTCTATGAAGAGTTTACGTATGAAAAGAGAAACATTCAAAACCTAATTTTAAAAAATGGGCAAAGGAAAAACAGAAAGAGATGTAAATGTCTAATAAGCATATGAGAAAGTTCCACTTTAGAACTAATCACAAAATGCAAATGAAAACAGCAAGAAAATATTTTTGCTTAACAGCCTGGCAAAAACGTGCTAAATGAAAAATGGGCATTTCTATACACTGCTGCTGAAAATGTAAATGGATTCCACCTCTCTGGGGAGCACGCGCGGTAATAACGCACTAAGACTCTTTAAGAAAAGTTCGCGCCCCAAGTTAGGGGAATCCCCTAGACTCAGGGGGACATAGCATACAGTATACTCAGGGCTATGATATGGATAAAATAAAGGAAATTTTCTACTTTTAATGTTTGTGGGCCCTGCTCCTGGGCTCCCGGGGAAAGCTATACTCTAACATATACCAAGGTCAAAGTGATTCCGCGAAACCTCAAAGTATGGGCTCTATTTCTGCCTGAGCACACATCGCACATCTGCTTTATTTAAGAAATAACCAAAAAGGAGCATTCCAAACATAAGGAGAACTTCCCTGGTTCCCATAAGATTAAAGTTATACAGCCCTGCATTTACTAGAGGCGGAAGATAAGTTCTGCAACTTTCTAACATGTTCTTTGTCTAAGGATTTGTAACTTTTTATGTAAAAAAAAAAAGAAAAAAGTATATAACCCAATACCAAATGTTCCTTGCTAGAGCTTATATAACCCTACACCAAATGTTCCTTCACAGGAGCACTCTCTCGGTGAAGATTGTGTGTGCCAGCAGCTGTCCTAACTTGGCCTTGAATAAAACTCACTTCCTTTCTTTTAGAAATTCTAAAACGTTGGTTCAATTTGCCTTAACAATATACTACAGAACTTCCTGGAGCTCAGCAGGCCTTGCTCTCCGCCGCTCCACCACCAAAGTCCTAAAAAGGGCACTGCCTCTTCCTGACAAGGTGCGGCCATCTCATTAGAGGACTCTGCTCATTCCATCAATGTGAAAGGTGTGGCTCACACCTTGTATTTTCAACCAACCTGGCCTTTTCTTCCTTAGCTCTGTTTCATCCAGTTCCTTGCCTCGATGCTTGGAATCCTGTCTTTTCTTCCACACCCTTCCAAAATAACAATCCCCACTCCTCTGCTCCTCTTTAGAGTCGGTCCTGACCTGATCCTCACTTGGGACATTTACGGTTGTTTTCTGAGAATGATGGAGGCACCGACAGGTGGTCAGAGAAAAAGCCTAACAACTGGACCCAAAACGACAATCACATATGGACAGAGAAACCTAAGGGAAGAGCAGTACAAGCAAAGAACAGCAGAATACATGGAAGAAGGGCAGGAGGGCATTTGTGTGCACCCCCCCCCCCACCCCAAAATGTGCAAGAATAGACCAGGGCAAGTGCATCTTAAAGAAAACAAATTTTGTGACCAAAAATACGGATTGTGGCTTCTGCAAGCACCCATTCCCTGTGGGGCCTCGGGCAAATTATCTCCTGTCGGGAATCTCATCTTCTAAGATAAGG
The DNA here is from genome assembly GCF_023721935.1 of Panthera uncia. Classification (NCBI taxonomy): domain Eukaryota; kingdom Metazoa; phylum Chordata; class Mammalia; order Carnivora; family Felidae; genus Panthera; species Panthera uncia. The sequence goes on along the minus strand of NC_064816.1, from coordinate 14,242,476 downwards.
AGGTAGACCCACAAGATCTCTGAGAACCTCCGAGCCTCAACATGCAGGGACAATAACCTCTGAGCTATGGAGATGTACCGGATGGCTTTTAGCTGAGTCCAAATCCCCAGGCCAGGAAGCAAAGATCCAGAGATGAATCGGGGCAGGGGAGCAGCAGCAAGGGAACTTGAGTACAAATCTACGTGTACGTGTGTATTCATCTGGGAATGGGATAGGGTCCAGAGCTATCATCAGGGTCCATGGCTCAAAGAGTCTGAAGGCCGGGATCTCGGAGACTTACCCAGATCAGAAATTGCACGGCTCCAGAGCCACCTAACCCAGCCCGCACCTTCCCTTCCTGCCCCTAGCAAGTCGGAACCTCCAGATCCGAGGGCAGAGACCTCCTCGCCCGAGGTGTCTCGTCCCGCTGAGCCCGGGTCTGGACTTTACCTGCTCACAGGCTCTGGCCTGCGGCTCCTCACGCCTCAATTCCCACCTTTAAGCGAACACGGGCCGGCCGGTCACCATGGGCGCCGCCATGTTGGCAGAACAACAACTTTATCGGCAGCGGCCGGCGCAGACACAGACAGGCGGGAGCGGAGCCGGGAGAAGCGGAGCGGGGGCCGGGGCCGAACTCCCGGCAGCCCGTGGGGCGGAGGCGTCGGCGCCGGCGGCCTCGGGCTCCGCCCCCCCCCCGTTCCCGGGCACCGCCTCCTGACTCCAAGCCCCGCCCTCCGGCTCAGTAGTGCACCCCGTCTCTGGCGTCACCAAAACCAGATACCGGGGCTCAGATTACTCCAGTTGCTGCAGAGGAGTGAGGGACATCAGCTTAGTGGCCCCAGAATAAACTGGATGGCAGGTGGTGTAAAGAGCACTGGGAGAGTTCTGATGCCAGGGTTTGAATCCCAGCTTAGCTAAAATTGCCCGCTGGGCTTGGGTAGGTCGTTTGACCTCTTGATCCTTAAATGGTGGTTAAAGAGCTTTCCCCACCATATTCCGTGACTTTATAGCCCTGGGAAGGGAATTATCTGACCGTGATTAGGGGATAGGTGAGCTGGGAGTCAGGAAGGCAGGATTCCTGACCAACCACTTTCCTTGAAGAGTTTTCTGTACCCCCAACCCAACCTCTCCCCCACCCCCCCCCCCACCCGCAAGTGTTTCTCGCTACAAAGACGAATCCGTGAATGAATTGTAAAGGACCAGTGGTGTTAAAATATGATTTTTAAAAGGGTAAAACCCACATAAAGGAGATTTTTGAAAACCGTATAGATGTGGGCAATCAGGAATACTGAAATGAGTGGTAATCACGCAAAACTGGTGGTTATCCCACAGGACAAAAAAAAAAAGTAATGTTTTGAGAACCATCTTTTTCTACAGGGCTGAAATCAAGTGCACCTCTTTCTTTTTTTTTTTTTTTTTTTAATTTTTTTTTCAACGTTTTTTTTTTATTTATTTATTTTTGGGACAGAGAGAGACAGAGCATGAACGGGGGAGGGGCAGAGAGAGGGAGACACAGAATCGGAAACAGGCTCCAGGCTCCGAGCCATCAGCCCAGAGCCTGACGCGGGGCTCGAACTCACGGACCGCGAGATCATGACCTGGCTGAAGTCGGACGCTTAACCGACTGCGCCATCCAGGCGCCCCAAGTGCACCTCTTTCAAACAAGATTCAGCCCATTACTATCCATAATGGATAGTAATTCTACATTTTAACTTCTACTCTTACAGAGCTGAGCAACAGAGGACCAGCAAAGGTACATACTCCTATATATACCCCCCAGACCAGCACTCCAGCCAAGGGATTCACAGGAATCTCTTCTGCCCATTTCCAAGTCTTTAACAACGTTCCCTGACAGTTCAAAATCCAAATGCTTTGCTATTCAAAGGGTGGTCTCCAGACTAGCATCAGCCTCGCCTTAGAACTTGCCAGAAATGTCAAATCTCAGGTTGCACCCAAATCTGCGGCATCAAAATCTGCATTTTAACAAGATCCCCCAGGGGATTTTTAGGCACATTGAAGTCTGAGACTCACTGCCTTAGAATGTGAGAGTTAGAAAGGATCTGGAGAACTCTCTAGACCAGCCTGCTCATTTTACAGATGAATCCACTGAGACCCTGCAGAGCTGACAGTCTAGCTCAAGGTCATAAGCAAGTTAGTAGAAGGTTTGCTATTCACCCCTGGATCTCTAGCCTGCCAGAATAGTGCCCTTCCCACGTTGCAGAATGGAAGGTCATTAGGAGTTTGGACAGCTTCCAGTCCAAAGATTAGGACACTGAGGCCCAGGGATTGGATACAGCTTGCCTGTCTAAAGCCACACAGCCAGTTGACGACAGAGCCAGGATTCCAATCCAAATCTCCTGATCTCTCTACCCCTGATACTAGATGCTTAATTTAAACTGATACCATGGAAGCATTGACTCTCACATTAACAGGCCACACTTAAAGCAATTTAGCCTTCGGGTATGTCATGTTGTATCCATATATAACCAGAGTATCCTTTCTCTAATTTACCCAAAATGCTAAATTCTAAGTAGCCTCCACCCTTATGTTGGTTCAAAATCTCTCTTTCCTCTTATGAATTAAAGTTAACATTGACATTTCTAGGAGATTATTTCAAATAGAATTTTTCTAAAAGTCATTTGCTTTACTGGAAAGTTGCTATTTTTACATCAAAGAAGACAGTAGCATGAAAGTAAATCCCTTTTGCTCTTAAAGAGCTTGCTGCAACGATACATTATTAAATGAAAGAGACAACTTGCTGGGCTGTGTAGAAAGTTACCCCACTTTGTATTTTTTAAAGAGGCAAGGAAATAAAAGAAATACATTTGTTAGTGTACGCATGGAAAGAAATCTAGAAAAATATGTCGTAAACTATTTCCTGTGATGATCTGTAGGGACAGGGCGGTTCTATGGGCCTTCCTTCTTATGATAGGTTTCTGTGTTCCTTTTGCATTTTCTATTTGCTTGTGTGGGAGGCTGAATAATGACTCCCAAAGATATCTAGGTCCTAATCCTCGGAACCTAGGAATGTCACCTTATATGGCAAAAGAGACTTTGCAGATGTGATTAAATTAAGAGTCTTGAGATGAAAAGATTATCATGGATTATCCTGGGGAGCCCTAAATGCCATCACAGGTGTGCTTATAAGAGAGAGGCAGAGGGAAGTTTGTGACAGAAGAGGAGATGTGAGCACTGAAACACAGAATATAGATTCTCCCATAGGATTCAGCAACTGTGTTTCTGGGCAGATACCCCCAAAGAATTGAAAGCAGGGTCTTAAAGAGCTCGTTGTACATCCGTGGTCATAGAGGCATTAGTCACAGTAGCCGAAAGGTGGAAGCAACCCAAGTGTTTTTGAGTGACGAACGGACGAAATAAAATATGATATATACATACAGTGGAATAGTATTCAGCCCGGAAAAGGAAGCAGATTCTGACACCTGCTACAATATGTTTGAACTTTGAAGAAATTACGCTAAATGAAGCAAGCCAGTTAAGGACACATAAGAAATAAATCACAGAAGGACAAGTGTTACATGATTCCATATATGATATGATACCGTATGAACATGAATTAACTGAATGCCACTGATCCGGACACTTAAAAATGCTTCCAATGGTACGTTTTATGAATATTTTACCAGAACGAAAAAGAAAAAGAAAACAGATCCTCTCCCAGAACCTCCAGAGGGAGTGCTTCCCTGCTGACAACTTGACTTTGACCCAGTGAAACTGATGTTCAAGCCATCAAGTTTGTGGTGATCAGTTACAGCAGCCAGAGGGAGCTTCGTAGTTCAGCTTCTATGACTTCGTACGCAGAAAAAAATCAAGACGATCTTTTGTTAAATAAAGAGATTTGATTTGCATCAGCGCAGCCTCCCTTCTGTACCCTCTGTTCATTTCCTTGCCCCCCCCCCCCACCTTGTTCTCCCTTCTCTTTGTCTAATACAAAAGCTTGCGTGTCAGGAATTTCCAGGAAGGGGAGTCTCCATTTCTTTGACCATTTCTTCCCCTTGGTGTAAAAACAAGACTATTCCTCTATCTTACCTCACGAGGTAAGGCAAATTTACTAGAAATGACCTAGAAGTGCAGGAGTCATAAATAATTCCGGCTTGACATTTATTTCCACGCTTTTGTGACCTTTCCAAAAATAAATCGCTGGGACAGCCGTGTAAATTCTTCCCTGGGCTGTCACGTGGCAGACATTGATTCAGGTCTTCTGGGAATGGCTTTCAGTCATCCATTATGGAGATGAAAGCAAACCCCAAGATTCTTGCTACTATAGGGATTGTTTTTTGGTAAAGAAAAAAAAAAAAATGCTCCAGCCCTGATAATTAAATCACTTACGGTGTAGATAGATAGGCTTCTCACCTACACTTCCCCGCGGCATCTGTTCCTCCCTCTTTGCTGATCGTGGCTCCTGGACGTCCCTCAAGAAAACCATCCCTTGCCCCAGTTCTGAGCCATTTAGTCTTGTGGGCGTGACCTCTCATCCCTCAGGTCTGAGGTCTGGCTTAATCCAATCTGTTCATTCCGTCCCCTGACCATGGAGACAGTTCAGGCACGCACTTGACCTAAGCCAGAGTCCTCAGAGGGCAGCACAGAAGCCTTCTGCTGGGAACACTAGAACCTGGATTCTCTTTCTTGCTGTGTGGGAATAAAAACCTTAGGAGCTGCCTCAACCGTTCCGGAAGCACACAAGGAGAGCCTGCTAAGACTGGAGGCAGGAGAGGTAACGGGTCCTGTTGCCACAGAAGGATCTGCCGGATCCAGCCCTGCCCGAGGCTCGCTCGCTCACCTTTCAACTTCCCACGCACAGGAGCCTGGGAGGCCCTTCGTTGTTCATGCCGATTCAACTGGGGTTTTCTATTTATCGTAACAGAAAGTATCCTGCTAATACCCACCTACCCAACTGACAAGGACATGGCCCATTCTCCTTCCCTCCACATGGAATCGGTCTCCAGGTTTTGTTACCTTTGCCCTCAGGTAGATTTCCCCAGCCCTCCGCTTTTGCCCGGCACAACCCCCCAGCGGAGGCTCCCCTCCCCTTTCACCTGGACCGTTGCAATAGTCTCTTTACCATGTCCTATTTATCTATCTGCCACTGTGGACAGCACACAGTGGGTATTCAGTACATGTCTTTTCAATGCAATCTTTTAATTTTTTTAAAAAAATATTTACTTACTTTGAAAGAGAGAGAGAGAGAGAGGGTGAGCATGCAAGCATAGGAGGGGCAGAGAGAGAGGGAGAGAGAGAATCCCATGGAGGCTCCACACCGTCAGTGCAGAGCCTGACATGGGGCTCAATCACACAAATCATGAGATCATGACCTGAGCCCAAATCAAGAGTGAGACACTCAACTGACTGAGCCACTCAGGCACTCCTTAAATGCAATCTCTTAAAATTGGCAAGTACATGGGGTGCCTGGGTGGCTCATTCGGTTGAGCATCCGACTTCAGCTCAGGTCATGATCTCACACTCCCGTGAGTTCCAGCCCCACGTCGGGTTCTGTGCTGGCAGCTCAGAGCCTGGATCCCGCTTCAGATTCTGTGTCTCCATCTCTCTGCCCCTCCCCTGCTCATGCTCCATCTCTCTCTGTCTCGAAAATAAATAAAAACATTAAGAATTTTTTTTTTTAATTGGCAAGTACAGGGGCGCCTGGGTGGCTCAGTCGGTTGAATGTCCAACTTCAGCTCAGGTCATTATCTCATGGTTCGTGAGTTCGAGCCCCACATGGGGCTCTGTGCTGACAGTGCGGAGCCTGCTTGGGATTCTCTCTCTCTCTCTCTCTCTCTCTCTCTCTCTCTCTCTCTCTGCCCTTCCCTGCTCTAGCTCTCTCTCTCTCTCAAAAATAACAAAATCGGCAAGTATAGTCAATCCTCATTATTCACAGATTCCATATTTGTGAATCTATCTCCTCCCTAAAATCTGTGTGTAACCCCCAAAATCAGTACTCACGGTGCTTTTGTGTTATTCACAGACATACTCAGAGGGGTGAAAAATTTGAGTGCCCCCTCCCAGTCCCACGCACGTTCCCAGCTGAGGCGGAACAAGGTGACAATCTACCTCCCTGCTTCAGCTCTTGTCCTATAAACAGGGCCCTTTTCCCAGGATGTTACGTGCCATGATTTTTGCATTTCTGTGCTCTTCGCTGGTGAGTTCACTGTCTCAAATGGCTCTGGACAGTGAGTGCTAAAGTGCTGGCTAGTGGCCCTGAGCACAATAAAGCTGGGATGTGTGTCTCATGGACAAAGTACGTGTGTGAGGCAACTTTCCTTCAGCCGGAATTACAGGGCTGTGAGTTCAGCGTCAATGAATCAACAACGTATATGAAACAATGTGTCACTAAGCAGAAACCCACACACGAGAAATTGATCAGCTGACAAAAACTCGAGGACCAGAGTTTTGGGGACCAGAGGCTTTCAGGAACCTAACCCTGTATTTTCCTTAGGAGCAAAGCTTCAGTCTTGGCCCATACAGTGCTCGGGTGACTTTTTAGAACAAAATTGCCGTGAACGACATGAGTCCACTGTAGATGGAGAGCAAATGGGAGCGGCCCGGCCTTTGTGACGTCATAGTGAGTGGTCAAGAGCACGTGCCAGGGGTGGAGACAGCCGGGCTTTGAAGCTCAGCTCTGCGCTGCTTTCAAGATGAAGGATTGTGGGCCAGCTCCTCAGCCCCCCTGAGCCTCAGCTTCTCAGTCTGTAAAATGAGGATTATTGTGCCCACCTATTAGGTTGCTCGGAGGATGAAAAATCTTTTAATGAAATTATTATGTAAAGTGCTTTGCCAAGTTCCAGACAGAGTGTACAATCAACAAATGGCATTTGTTACTTTTATTGACTGTAAGGAGTTGGTCTATGCACACTGCTAAGTGCCAAGATGGTACAGGAAAGAAATAGATCTCCTGTCTATTACGGGCCCCCTTCAGGCGAGGAGGAAATGGCATGGAATGCGTGTGCATCGGTGATATTGCCACCAGAGAGCAAGCTCCTTGAGGACCGGAACTGAATCTTTAAAAAAACCAAAAATTGTTTTTGTTTTATTTATTTTTTGGAGAGAGAGAGGCAGAGTAGGAGTGGAGGAGGAGGAGAGAGGGAGACACAGAATCCGAAGCAGGCTCCAGGCTCCGAGCTGTCAGCACAGAGCCCAAGGCGGGGCTCGAACTCGTGAACGGTGAGATCACGACCTGAACCGACATCAGGAGCTTATCCGACTGAGGCAACCAGGCGCCCCAGGACCGGAACTAAAGCTTGCGCACACCCTCAGTGACACCTTGCCAAATGAATAAGCTCAGGAGGGAGGCAGATCCGGGGTAGAATCGTAGTGTAGTCACTCGCTGGCTGTGCGACCTTGGACAGATCCCCTACCCTTGCTTTTCCAGCCTTCAACAATAATGGCATTGGCTTTGCTCAGATGGTGTCACAATTAAGTACAACAACCCACGTAAAATGCCTCCCTTGGTGCCTGGCACATGGGGCTTTGGGTAAATGTTTTAGTTTTCTGGCCCTGCTGAGGCCAGCCGGCTTCCTTGATTATATCTCAGCTCATCCACTGACCCCTCACACCCTCGTCCTTGGCTCTAAATTCCCACTTTTCCTTGTTATAGTCACAGCTGAGCCTAGTCCCCCATCTGTATTGCAAAACCCCATTGCAGCGGTCCCTACCTCTCTCACCAAAGTCCCCCTCATCATTTTAACAAGTGTCATGGATAATTCTTTAACAGTTCTTGCTGAGCTGAATGAAAGTCAAACGTAGCATTGAGGGGCCAAAGGACTCATGAACCAGCGTCAGAAAGGTCAGGAACTAAGAAACCGAGAAAATAGGAAACTAGGAAACTAAGATCAGATGTCTTTCTGAAGGTTGCCACAAAGCAGTCTTGACCTTGAGGGGCCTGGAGTAAAATCAACATTTTCCTAGGTGCCTGATATTAAAAAGCACCCATTTTGGTCATCCCTTCCAGGGTACAGAGTCTGCTGAAAGTGACCTCTTTTGTTGACTTTTTAAATTTGGGGTTTCCCCCCATCAAAAAAGTGCCATTTATAATAGGGCTTGCGTGTTCATGAGAAAACCCATTTGGAGTGACTCACACCACAATTATACTTGGACACAGAAGCGGACCTTGGGATTAAGTTTTTAATCTGTTCATTACAGGGGAGACAAAGAATCCTTTCCGTTGCTGCAAATCTTCTTAGGCCTTGTGATTGCTTCTAGAAACAGATAATCCTATTTGAAGAAATACTGAATGTATAAAACAGTACAGATGGTCCCTGACATACGATGGTTCTACTTATGATTTTTTGACTTGACAATGGTGAGAAAGCGATATGCATTCAGTAGAAAGTGTACTTTGAATTTTGAATGTTGATATTTTCCCGGGCTAATGCTATGCAGTCTGGTCCTCTCACAGGATGCCGGGCAGGTGCAGTGACCACAGCTCCCAGTCAGCCCCGAGGTCATGAGGGTGAACAACCACCACACTGACAACCATCCTGCACCCCTACAACCTTCCCGTTTTTCACTTTCGGGACAGTATTCAATAAATCACATGAGCTATTTAGCACTATATTATCAAGTAGACTGTAGGCTCATGTAAGTGTTCTGAGCATGTTTAAATTCGGCCAGCCTAAGCTGTGACGTTCGGTGGGTTAGGTGTGCTACGTGCATTTCTGACTTGGGGTGCCCGGGTGGCTCAGTTGGTCAAGCGTCCGACTTCGGCTCAGGTCATGATCTCATGGATCGTGGGTCGGAGCCCCGTGCAGAGCCTGGAGCCTGCTTCACATTCTGTGTGTCTCTCTCTCCCTGCCCCTCCCCTACTCGTGCTTTTGCGCGCTCTCTCAAAAATAAATAAACATTGAAAAGTATTTTAAAAAATAAATAAATGCATTTGTCGACTTACAACATTTTCAACATGTGATGGGTTTCTTGAGACATAACCCCATAGTAAGGCCAGGAAGATCTGTATTGAATTTAATTTGCCTGGAATATACTCGAATTTGTTATTGCTGGTCTAAGAGTGGGCTATAGGGGACATGGATTTATTTGCAAATGCATGAAACGTATCTTGCCCATCTCTTGGTGGTTTCTGCAATTTTAATAAATAAATGTTAATAAGCTCTTATAGCCCCTACACCTCTGGCTTCAATTTGGCCTTTAGTCATACCATCTTTTGGCATCTCTTGCGTTCTTGTACAATTAACTAGCCCTTGAATTTATGTGCACATGTCTTTCCCTCCCAAGTAGACAATAAATTAACTAAGCCAGCAATCATACTCCTCTGATCGTCGATCAGCAGTAGAGTTTTATACACAGAGAACACAAGTTGTGTGTTACTCCCTAAGGTCCAGCTTAGTGTTTTACAGCCCAAGTTACACAGCAGACAAATAAGAGACAGCATAGGCCTCAGTTTCCCACTCTGCCCAATTTACGGGGTGTAGAGATCTTGTATGTAAAGAATTAACAAGGGCTACGCACACGCAGGGAGCCCGGGAACTGGTGGGCTGATATTAATGGTAACAATAATGCAGATGCCCCTCAATGTCCTGCAGTGGCTAGCAGGATTTGCTGACAGGTCCTTCATCTGAAGTGGCTTCCCAATGGCTGCTGACAAACACACCCCAAGCTGAGAGGGTAGCAAGCAAACATATCTATCCTTTTCCTACTAGTCACCTTTCAGACCAAGCAGAATATGTGTCTGAGAAGCACCTAGAGTCCCTCCTTTCTGGCACCCTCTCTCCTCCCTCCTCATTCCTTGTAGACTTTTTTTACCCTTCATGACCCTCCACCCACCCACAGAGTTTCTAAATCTACACGACAAACCACCCTTTCTCTCCCTAAGACTGACTGCCTTTTGTGGCAGAGTTTCATGTTCTTCTACTGAACGACCTCTCTCCTACCAGGGTGGAAGATAAGAATGATAAAGGGAGATGAGGGACTGAAAATCCCGTTTGGCAAAACAACAACAACAAAATCACCACCACCATAAGCATCACCGTCAGCACCATCATCCATCACCATCAGCATCACCATTACCATCAGCATCAACATCACCATCAGCCACCCATCACCACACCATCACCATGATCATCATCGATGAGCATCACCATCACCATCACCAGCAGCAGCAGCAGCATCTGAATTCTCTACCTGGAGCCCAGGGTGAAAGGAGGGCAGGGGGAAAGAAAGAGAAGCTCAGCCATGTTCAAGTGCTTGACAAGAGGCACAGAAGGAAGAGGAGAAGCAGAAGAAGACCAGAAGGAGAAAGAGGAGGAGAAGACTGAGAAGAAGGATGAGAAGGAGAAGAATGTAGAAGACGAAGAGCAAGTGGTCTTGGGATGCGGCAGGCAACGAGATATTTATTATCCCTGGCCCTCAGCCTCAGGTAGGGAAATGCCGTTCTCTTGGGCACAAAGGGTTGAAAAGACAGGATGACCACCAAGATGTGGTTTATCAGCCAACCGGACTGTTCTGTAGCTGTTTAAATCTTGACCACCCTGGCCCCAGAAAGAGGAGGAGGATGCTAAGAGCTCTCAATTACAGGATCCTTGTTACTGGCCTGGTACTGCACCAAGCTGGGTGGCCGAAAGCAAACCATTTCACCTCTCTAATCTCCAGCTTTGTCATCTGTCAAGGGGAACAGGTGTGTGGCACCTTCCTCACAGATCTGTTGTAAGGACTGAACGAGAGAATGCATGGAAAGCAGTTGGCACAATGTAATGGCAGCCCTTAGTACTGTAGGTGAGGCTGCCCCTCCCAGGAGCTCAGGGCGGGGCAGGCAAGGCAACGTGGCCAGTGTGCAGGTCCAGTAAAGGTGTAGGCTGCTTAGTGCTGACAAATCGCAAAGAAGTATGTTTTCAATACTTTTCCCCTGGCTCAGTCCCCACATCATCCAGAAGGTATGAGACAGGGTTAGTTGAACCTCTGCTTGTCAAACGTGTATGTGCGTATGGATCACCCAGGGATCAGAAAGTTTGGGGTGGGCCTGAGATGTTGCATTTCTAGCAGGCTCCCGGGAGATGCTGGTGCTGTCAGCCCATGGCCTGCCCTGTGAGTACCAAGAGCTAACTGGTATCTCTGGTGTAACACAGTCAGTTATGACATCAGAGTGACACAGAAGTAAAGACAAGAAACATGGCCACTGATACGCTTCCCAATACTTGCTTATTCTGTCAAATTTGGGAGCAAAAGTCCACCTGAACGAGTGGGAAGCTTGCATAATAATACCTTAAGAAGAAGAAAGGAAGGGAGGGAGGAGGGAGGAGGGAGGAGGGAGGAAGGACACAAGGCAAGAAAGAAGGGAGGGGGAGGGAGGGAGGAAAGAAGTGAAATGAAAAGAAAACAAATGGCTTCTAAGGCCATACCGTAAAAGACAAGCTAATAGATTTTGCCAGATAGAAATTGGTCCTATTGGACTTACTTATAAATACATTTAAATTACATGAAATTAGCCAGCTGTTCATCAAACGGAGGTTGCCAAAGTGCTTGGGAAAGATTTTTTAAAGAATGTTAACAGCTCTCCACCTGAGTCTTGCTTACATGTTAAATTTGCTTAGCAGATCCGAAGGCAAAGACAAATCCCTCTCAAAATAACCAAGTTTCCTTCTGAATCGAACTAACCACACATGAACAATTCAATTCAACCCATCAATGTCTGAACAGCTTGTACATACCAAGCACCATCTTCTGTCCTGCAGATAAGGAGAAAAAAAGACACTGGGAGCCTGGGTGGCTCCGTCAGTTAAGTGTCCGACTTCAGCTCAGGTCATGATCTCATGGTTCGTGGGTATGAGCCCCACGTTGGGCTCTGTGCTGACAGCTCAGAGACAGGAGCCTGCTTCAGATTCTGTGTCTCCCTCTCTCTCTGCCCCTCCCCTGCTCGTGCTCTCTCTCTCTCTCTCTCAAAAATAAACATTAAAAAAAATTTTTTAAGACACTAAATGCACATTCTCAAGAGCTCAGGGCTAATGGTGGAGACAGACAATTGAACCCCCCCTTCCCCTTAATCTGTGATGGCAGTAAGAATGGGGACTAAGGGGGTGCCTGGCTGGCTTAGTCGATGGAGCGTGCAATTCTTGATCTCGGAGTTGTGAGCTCAAGCCCCATGTTGGGTATAGAGATTACTTAAAAATAAAGTCTTAAAAAAAAAAAGAATAGGGAGTATGGAACACATAGAGGATGGACATATCCTTCAGCCTGGAGAGGAAGGAAAGTACAGGAAATAGAGATAGATCGGGGAAGACATCCTGGAGGAAGTGATTTGAGTGCTGTCCTGCTTGTGTGGTTGTAAAACAATCTTCTGGATGTCCATTCTTCACATCCTCAAAACTACATCTAGGAAGATGCAGGGCAAGAAAAGCAATTTCTGAAGTCCTCTGGCCTCCATGGTCAGGAACAGCTAGCTGCCTGGGAAGTCTTCAGTTCCTTGACTCTTTTGCCAACTCCTACCTCCCAAGGCCAGTAGGGGGCAGAGCCAGTAGCCCTGAGTGGAAAGAAGTCTCCAGGAATTGCCTTGAAATTACACTAATGTATTCATTAGCATCTCATTAGCATCCTTTGACAACAGTAAATAATTCATTGGTTCTGCTCTAGAATATCTAACGGAGTGGTCCAAACTCCTTTGCAGAAGGGGCAGGCCTAAGGAGCTGGGGGAGGGCTGAACTGGGGCAGCAGCTCTCACACTGAGAAGTCTTCCCTCATGGGCCCACAGTGCCACTCTGATGGGAGAGAACAAAGCAACACATCACTTTCCCTTCACCCGAGAAGAAGACCCCCTTTTTCTCCCATAAATGAGACCCTCTGAAAGAAGGGGAAACTGACCAGGGTGACCCACTTTCGAAACAGAATAAAGATCGGCTGTCAGAAAGCTCACAACAAGCCCACATCAGCCTCCCCCCAGGCTACAGAGGTGCTATACAGAGAAAGATCCATGCCAAATTACGAGAAGTTCTACGATGCAGAGACCTTACAGCATCATTTGGCAAAGGGTTTCCCCAAAACTTATTGACCATGGAACCATTATTTTAATTGCAGAGGACTTATTAATATTCATCAAACATTGGTGTTCCATGGAGCTGAGATGCAGTTTGAGTCTAAAGGCTGTCTGTTGGCAGAAGTCCTTCTCACTCGGGGAGGTCAGTCTTTGTTCTATAAAGGCCTTCAACCGATTGGACGAGACCCACCCACATCACGGAGGGGAATCTGCTTTAGTGAAAGTCCATTGATTTAATGGTTGATTTCAACCATAAAGCACTTTCACAGAAACATCCGGAATAACGTCTGACCAAATACCTGGGCACCATGACCCAACCAAGTTGACACATAACATTAACCAACACAGTGCCCGATTTGGTGTCATGTCACTCCATATGGTGTCGGCTAAGGAGCTCGCCTGGGGCTGGAGGAACCAAACCTTCCTAGATGACTCATTCACACAGCGGCGAGTCAGTGCTGGCTGTGGGCTGGGAGCTCGGCTGGGCTGTTGGGGTGGAGATGGGGGACCGGGTTTCTCTCTCCACGGACTTCTCCATGAGGCTGGAAGCCCATCTTCTCCCTCCAGCAAGATGACTGACTTCGAAAGCAGGCGTTCTAGGACATGTTAAACTCCACCCTCCAATTATCATTTTTTCCCCATGCAAAATACCTTCACCCCTGCAACTCACATCCCTTTACCACACCTGGCGCAAGGACCAGGGTCTCATCAGCCAAATAACGTTCAAGTGTGGATGAGGCTTGTCAGGTCCAGTTCAAAGATAGCGACAAAACATTCCACCCATGGGGAAGTGGGGTGGATGTCCCCTCCCTGGGAATCTGGGGCTGGGGAGCTCCGTTGACCTTGTTGGTAAACAGAAGATGGCAAAATAATGCCATGGTGGCTGCTAGGCCTGGGCCTTAAAGAGACTGGTGCTTTCTGCTTTCTGCCTCTTGGAACACTTGCTCTGGGCCCTAAGCCATTGTGAAGTCCAACACCCCTGAGACCCCAATGCTAGAGCAGCCACAGATAGATAGATGTTCCAGTCTGTAGTGACTACTGAGCCCAGCCTTCCAGCCACCCCCAATGAGGCTCCAGACATGTGAATGACGCCATCTTGGGCCCTCCAGATCAGCCGGGACACCAGATGTATGGCACTGAGTAACCTTCGTGGGCACCCCGAGGAATAGGTCTGCCCAGATTCCTGACCCACAGAATCATATATTTAAAAAAATTGTTGTTTTAAGCCACAGCAATAGATAATAGGAACAAATGGCATTTTGACATCTTTTTTAGTTCAGAAGTTGATAAATTCTTTGAGTTTCATCACAGGAACCCCTTTTCTAATAAAATTTCACACAGAACCCTAATATGTGAAGAGGTATGAGGGAGCTACTTGAAGGAAGGATGGGGGTCCCGAACTCTCCATGATTTAAACTCCCTTGGCGCACCTGGGTGGCTCAGTCGGTTAAGCATCCGACTTTAGTTCAGGTCACGATCTCGCTGTTCATGAGTTCGAGCCCCGGGTCAGGCTCTGTGCTGACAGCTCCGAGCCTGGAGCTTGCTTCTGATTCTGTCTCCCTCTCTCTCTGCCCCTCCCCCACTCATTCTCTCTCTCTCTCTCTCTCTCGCTCGCTCGCTCGCTCTCTCCCCCCTCCCTCTCTCTCTCTTTCAAAAATAAATAAAACATAAAATAATAAATAAATAAATAAATAAATAAATAAATATAAAATAAACTCCCTCAATCCTCTTATCCCTGCCCCATGGCTAAAGCACATCTGGAAACACATAGAGACCTGAGAACACAATCAAAGACTGCAAATCTAGTCCTCTTTATTCTATAAAGACTGTATCTGAGGTTCAAGGGCTAAATGGTTTGCTTTATGTAAGCACGTCTCAAAATGCGGTCCCCAGATCACCAGCATCAACACCATCTGGAAATTTATGAGAAATGCAAATTGTCCAGCCATACCCCACATCTACCAAATCAGAAACGGGGGTGGGGGCCCAGCACCCTCTGCTTTAACAAGCCCTGTTGGGGATTCCTTCCACAAGCTCCAGTTTGAGAACCACTGCTCTGTACCACAGGGTGAGGTAATTACCAAGCACGTACCTTGACTTGATCAGATCTGGGTTTGAATTCCTGAACACTTCCTAGCTTTGTGATTTTCGGCAAGTTACTGACTGTCTCAGCCTCAGTTTCCCTCTCTGGAAAGAGAAGAGAGTAGTAACTACTGGTTAGGACCATCCCTCTGATGGTCCCAACCTTCTTGGGTGCTGGAAACAAAGAAAGGGCTCTAAGGTCCAGGTTGATGTGGTAACTGAGGCCATCTGGAAGAGGGAATGGTGGCCATTTCCCGAGTTGGGGTCATAGGTTTTCTTCTAAGCATCCTTGACTAGTTCCGAGAGCAGGAGGGACAATGAGGATACACAACCACTGGGATTTAATTTACACTGACCGGCTTCACCCGAATTTCAGAGAAGCCTCAGTGTCCAGCCCACAGGCTCAAGTCCGCCACTGCCATGCCCCTGTCTGCAGCCCCAGCCCAAGAGCCCTGTGCCTCTCCTGGGCTCCCCCTGGACCTGCCCACATGATGAAGCAAGCCAGATCACAGTTGGTTCCGCCTCTAATGACTTCATCTGCCTATTTTTTCCTTCTTTCTCGCAATAATGTCAATACCAGAAGGAGGAGGTTGTCAGGGCAACCCGGAGTGGAGGTGGGAAGTCCATCCTTGACCTAAACCTTAAGTCTGTTTGGTTAAACACCCACTGAGTTCTTGGCTGCCTGGTTTCCTAGTAGCAAGAATGTAAAAATTCGACGTTTTCTGTTTTTCTCCTTTTTTTCTCTCCCTGTAATAATCTCTGTCTCTCCCCCCACCTCTCTTTTTCTCTCTCTCTCTCTCCCCCTCTCCTCTCTCTCAGAGTCGGCCTGACCTGTATGCATTCTCCTGAATTTATTGGCTTTACCTCCTTCTGTTTCTACGAACCAATATTGATACCTTTTTCTCCCTGACTTCATAGATCGAGACCCTCTGATACCCTGTCTGATCAGTATTGTTCACCCTACCCCACCCAGGGGCAGGAATTAGATGAGGCAGAGCACCAGGAGGGCCTGGGAGCAGGTGGCAGACACAGAAGTCAGGGCTGGTAGTGTTACTGTTTTATTAATTCCCGTCTTCCTGGCCTGTATTTTCTCCATTACAAAGCTAACATGTTGGTCTCAGAGTTGCCATAATTGTGTTATGATACCATTTAAAATGATAAGGAAAAAGTCTGGAGAGAAAAAAAATAGAATACAGACAGAGATTATGTCTAAGGGATGAGATAACGATTTTTATATTTTTCTGCACTTCCTGAACTTTTTTTTTTTTACAATGAGCATATATTACTATTTTTAACTTTCTTTTTGAAATAATTATAGATTTATAGGATGTTGCAAAAATAGTACAGAAAGGTCCCATGTACCCTCCACCCAGGCATGTATTACTTTTATAATAAAAAATAGAGATTTTTAAAAAATTATCCCACATATATAAGAACCAACTTAAGAGCTCCCAATGGCCAAAGCGTCTGGGTGGCTCAGTCAATTAAACATCCAACTCTTGATTTCAGCTCAGATCATGATCTCATGGTGTGTGAGATCAAGCCCTGCACTGGGCTCTGTACTGTCAGCAAGGAGCCAATTTGGGATTCTGTCTCTCCCTCTCTCATTGCCCCTCCCCTGCTCATGCTCTCTCTCCCTCTTTCTCTCTCTCTCTCTCTCAAAATAAATAAATAAACTTTTAAAAAACAAATAATTCCTGGGGCACCTGGGTGGCTCAGTCAGTTGAGCATCTGATTTCGGCTCAGGTCATAATCTCCCGGTTTGTGAGTTTGAGCCCCGTGTTGGGCTCTGTGCTGACAGCTCAGAACCTGGAATAGGAGGTTAAGGAAACAAAAACTAAATGCAACATGGGGATTCTGGATTGGATTCTGAGCTAGTCAAAGGCGATTAGCAGAAAAACCAAGTGTATCAGTTAGGATTCTTAGCTGCAGGCAACAGAAACCAACCTCTGGCTAAACAAGATTTATCAGAAAAGAACCAGAGCTGGAAGGAAGAGGCTAGATTTGAACCTAAACAGATGGGCTCTGGAGGTCCAACTCCTACGTTTTGCTTCCTTCTGATGAACAAATGAGCCTTTAATGAGACGTTCTGTGTTCCAGGCACCAGAGATACAAAACTGAGCAGACTCAGTCCCTGAATATAATTGAAACCATGTTGGTATCCCCAGTCCTGAGCACAGTATCACTCCTGGACGGTGTTTAACAAATGGCAGTTGCATGATTCAATGAACCAATGTGGCAGCTAGCCTCCAAGGTGGCTCCCAATGATCTCCCTTCCTGTTATTTACCCCTCAGGCAGTCCCCTCCTGTGCTTTGGTACCAATATAATATGGTGGAAGAGATGGTCTATGATTTCTAGGGTTCGATCATAAAAGATATTGTGGCCTCAACCTCCTTTTCTAGGATCACTTGCTCTGGGGCAGCCAGCTGCCAAAGTCATGGACACTGGAGCAGTCCAGTTTCAATAGTGAGAAACGGACACCTCTTGCCAACAGCCATGTGAGGAGGGCCATTTTGGAAACAGATCCTTGAGTTCCAGTCAAGGCTTCAGGTGACTAAGTTCTGGCTGACATCCTGACATCAACATCCTGAGAGACCTCAAGCCAAAACCACCTAGCCAAACTGCTTCTGATTTCCTGACCTACCAAAACTTTGTAATAATAATCATTGTTGTTTTAGATAGTCAACTATTGGGGAAATTTGTTACCCAGCAATAGATAGCTAATACAATCAGTGAATGAGTGAATGTCAGACCTACACTTTCCTTCCTATGTCCCACGCTTACCACCACAGCACTGATGATATTTGGTTGTTCATACACCTGCATCACCTTGATGCTCTGAGAACAAAGACGTTCCTTTTTCTCTGGATCCCAATAGCCTTCTGCCATACCTGACATGTAGTGGTTGCTCAATAAATATTTGTTGAGTGAATCAGTGTGAAGAGACAAATGGAGTCCTAAACCCATCTTTATCCAGAGTTCCCCAGCAATCCTAATAATATTGCTACCGGGGAGGAAGAAAAGGAATAGATTTTGAATAAGAACCCTGAAATCAGTAGGGTTTTTTTTTTTCACCTGACTTCCAATCACCCATGTTTTCCAAAAGTACTTGAAATAGGAGCGGAAGTGTTTGGTAAAGAGAGCAACACCCTCCCCACTACCCACTTGACGTTAAGGAATGGCCCCTTCTTCCAAGCCACGAAGGTATAAAGTGACGCTTCACAGGTCACCTTGGTGGGCTGGCTTGTCACTATTTTGCAAGTACCACAATGTATAGAAATTGGCTATCTTCAAAATGTGCTTATTTTCATCTACTTGGAGAACTAACAAGCAGCCAGTAAAAATGATAAGAACTATAGGGGCGCCCCGGGGGGCTCAGTCGGTTAAGCGTCCGACTTCTGCTCAGGTCATGACCTCGCCGTTCGTGAGTTCGAGCCCTGCATCAGGCTCCGTGCTGACAGCTGAGAGCCTGGAGCCTGCTTCGGATTCTCTGTCTCCCTCTCTCTCTGCCCCTTCCCCACTCATTTTCTCTTTCTCTCTCTCAAAAATAAATGAACATTAAAAATATATATAAGAACTATTAATCAATACGGAAAATATATCACTTTTGGTGAGAAGAGCAAGAATGAAATTCCATGTGCAACCCAAAGACTGTATAGCCCTGGAGGTGGCCGGGACAGGGATCCACATTATCGCTCCGGTTGTACAGAGAAAGAAGCGGAGGCCACGGATTAGAAACCCAATAAGATGTCACAGAGCTAGAACCTGGGTCAAGCCCTCTGGCCTCCACGTTAATGGCCTGTCCATTATACCCTAGTGCGGCAGTTCTCAAACTTCTTGTTCTCGGGACCCCCTTACACTGTTAAAAAATCACCCAAGCCCCCGAAGAGCTTTTGTAAACTCCAAGAGGACAGGGCCAGGGATCAGCCTTTGCTCAGCTTTGTGGGCTCATCCCCTCGCCATTGAACACACACACAGTAGGTGGTCCATTCTTGCAGCAGGATGAGAGAGAGGATGGGAGGGAAGGAAAGACCGCCCCAGGCCCAAAGTGGCCCCACCATCTCACCAGCGCCGCCTCCGGATGCCGCCACCTGCCATAAGCCCCGCCCCTTCCGGAATGCCGGAAGCGACCAATAGTTAGAATCCGCAGATGCTCATTGGCACCGTGATAGAGCACTTACTATGTACCAGGCGCTTTTCTCTCACTTTCCATGGATGGTATTTACCCCTCAACAGGAGCAACCTATTTCTCGGATGCTATTATTTTTCTTTTTTAATTGTAGTTGACATATACTATTAAGTTCGTTTCAGGTGTGCTACCTAGGGATTCGGCAATTACATGCATTATGAAATTCAGCTTGTATTATTTTTACAGATGCGGAAACTTAGGCACACACAGAAAGGCTAAATACCCTGCCCACAGTTACAAGATCAGCGAAGAGTGGACCCGGGGTTCACTCCAGACTCCGCCGACTCAGCTACAGCTCGGTGCTGCCTCTCGCAGTGGGAAAGGGGCTCACACAGCCGGGGGCACCTCAGTGGAGATCGATGAGGACTCGGCAAGGGGAAAAGAGCCAGGGAAGCGGCCTCTGGTCCACACTCACCGCTTCAATCACATGCGCGTATACCCAAGTTCAGCGGGTGCACACGTTTAACAATCCACCCTGGAGGGGCAGGGACTGATGTGGAAGCATTCGCCCATTTCCGTGGTGTAAATGTTTTCTTAGCCTGGCTGATTTCGAGAAACTCCTGAGTATTTATGAAATTCCTGAGTATTTAACAAGGCACTCTTGGCAACCAGAATGAGCCGGCTCCAACACCCCACTGTACCAGCCAGTCCAGCAGCACTGATTTGGCCCCTTGGGTCCCCAGGAACACACAAGACACTAACCAAGCAACTGCCATGAGATGGACTATTGTTAATATCATTATACCAATGACAACACTGAGGCTCCACACAGATAATTTTCTCGGGGCTACAGAGCTGGAACGAAAGCGAGCAGGGAATCAAGTTCGAGTCTCTAAACCCACACCGGTCAGTATGGTAAGCACGAGCCACATGTGACTATTGAACACTAGGTGTGTGACTGGCCCAAGCTGAGATGCCACTGAGAGCGTAAAACACACACCAGGTTTCAAAGACTTTGTTAGAAGAAAAGAATGTAAAGGATCGCATTTATATATATATATATATATATATACACACACACACACATATATACACATATATATATACACATGTATACATATGTATATACACACACATATATATACACGTTTTTAAAACTTTTTTGTTAACGTTTATTTATTTTTGAGAGATAGAGAGACAGACCATGAGTGGGGAGGGGCAGAGAGAGAGAGGGAGACACAGAATCTGCAGCTGGTTCCAGGCTCCGAGCTGTCAGCACAGAGCCCGAGGCGGGGCTTGAACCCACGAACTGTGAGATCATGACCTGAGCCGAAGTCGGACACTTAACTGACTGAGCCACCCAGGCGTCCCTTGTTTATGTATTTTTACATTGACTGTATGTTGGAATGATAATATTTGGGACAGGCGGAGTTAAATAAAATATATTCTTGAAATTAATTTCATTCTTTTCTAAAGTGGCCACGAGGAAATTATAAGCTAGGTGTTTAGCTCACATTATATTTCTAGGAGCATGACTCTAGACTCCTGGTCTAGTGCTCCCTCCCGCAGCACCAGGGACCCATAAATCCCTGCAGAGTCTTGTGTTCGAGAACGCATGTGCTCATGCCCATGCACACACACACACACACACACACACACACACACATACACACACGATCCCTCTTGTGGACAGGACTGATCGCACTCTCTGTCTCCTCCCCACAAACACTCACCACTCACCCCTCAGAGCCTCTCAGCGGCCATAAAGATACACAGCCCCCCACACCTGTCCGCAGAGCATCTGCCTGAGGACTTCACCCCCTCCAAACGACCTTGACACCTGGACGGAAATGCCACCCTGGAGCACCTGCTGGGGGAGCCCCCCACCCACAGATCAGCATCACTCTGTCTGGCTGGGCGGTGGGCAGGGGGCAGTCAGCACCTCTCTCGCCAGCCTTAGTTTCTTTGGAGAGCCCTTCGAGGGAAGGATATTTACCTCCGTGCGGCAAAATTACTGTCCTTGGGTAACAAGAGTGACCGCTCAGGTGTTCGAGAAGGAAATAGCTTCTTTTCAGATGCAGCTTTTTCCCAGCTTTCTTCTTCCTGAATTTTCCAGCTTGCACTTTTCCCGACAGTGGTTGCCTATGACAGAGGGGGCCAGATCAGAAGCCCACTGCTGCCGGCTTCTCAGAGGACTTGCACACTTTTGTGCATGTGTTTGGGGGTGTGGGGGTGGGTGGGGAAAGCAGGAAAATCAACATGTTCTCTGTCGGCCTCCCCTCTGCCTCATTCACAAGCCTGCTTGTTCAGCACCCTGCTGGCTGTGCTCTGGCCTCACCGAGCCGCCGCTTCCCGAATTTTTAGGAGTCAGGCTGTTTCAAGTTCACAGCCGTTGGGCATCTCCAAAGGGTTTTGTTTTTTCTTTCCTTAAGTATCAAAACACAGACCTTCTGGCCCAGGTGACATTAATCTGACAATTACATGGAGGTAATTATCCAAATGCAGACTTTGGATTCTATAAACAGACACTGCCACAGCCCCCACTGTGGCCCAGCAGGACCCTGTTTATCGAGGTCTCAGCAACCTCCCCAGCACCCGTCACAACAGCCAGCGAGGGTTTATAAAGACTCATCACAAAACACAGATAGGCTCCGGAGATACAGCCTTCCCGCTTACAGTTGCTTAATTAGATGGAATATTGCATGTTGGATTCCAACCAGGTGAGCTTCCATAGACACATCTGACTACAGAGAAGGCTCTGGGCTGGGCCGGGGCAGGGCAAGGCTGAAGATTCTAGAAGCTGCGGTATGACAGGATGAGGGCTGTGTTAGAAGTGATGGCCGGTCTCCTGAGTCACACTGCCATGACTTAGCTTTGAAACCTGGACACATGGCTGTCCCTCTGGGCCTTCTTTCTTCCCTCAGTAAAATAAGATGGCGGTGGGTTGGCCTCCTGCAGGCTCTGCAAGATCAAGGTTGCAAGTAGCTGAAAAACCCCAACTCAAACCCGTTTGTCATTTGTTCCTTCAGGGAACAAGAGGCAAAAGAGGGTGACCCTCAAGCAAGAGACAGTCCGCGTTCTGTGTCGTCAGAGGCCCAGGTTTCTTCTCTGCTGGCCACGCTGCGTAGTGGCACCTTGTGACCACGCAGCCATTTCAGGTGTCACAGCCCAAGCCATCTCAGGGGCAAGAGAGAGACGGCCTACCTCTCCTGCAGCCTCATTCCCAAAGGCTCCTGCCAGAGACCTCCCCTCTCACATCTCATTGGAGGAACGTGGTCACATGACCGCTTCTGAGCCAATCATTGGTCGGGGCACCTCGCCAGATGACTTAGAACCAGCCTGGATTTAAAACGAGTTACCCTCCAGGGCGCCTGGGTGGCTAGGTCGCTTGAGCTTCTGGCTCTGGCTCAGGTCATGACCTCACGGTTTGTGGGTTCGAGCCCCAGGCCGGGCTCTGTGCTGACAGCTTCACGCCTGCTTGGGATTTTCTCTCTCCCACCTCTCTCTCTCTGCTTCTCCTACCCTCCCCCCCAAAAATAAATAAATATTTTTTAAAGACTTTTTTTTTTTTTTTTTTTTTTTTAAGGAATGTATTGACTTCTATGAACTGAAAAGTTGAAGGGGAGATTTGAGCCCGCTCCATCAAGGGGATGGAATGGTATCTTTGGGGAGGGCTGGATCTTTCTCTCAACCCTTTCATTGCCAGCTCTGTGTCAGCTCCTTTCTCAAGCAAGCTCTTTCCCTCTCTCTACTCAGCAGATACGACCTTTGGCAACTAAAGGCTTACACGGTGGTCAGTACAGACTCTGTTCCGTGGAATACCTTAAGTGGAAGCCACGTTTCAGGAAGTTAGGTCTGACCATGGGTGGGCTGGTTGGGAGAAAAGAGAACAGAAACAAGGAGACCAGATGGGGGTGGGAATTGACAAGGAAGCTGAGTGGGGGCCAGACGATCTGGTGACTAATTCTTTGCCTGGTCCTTCTAAGCACAGGAGAGTCTTGGTCCCAACTCCTGATCATGTCATTCAAGGTCTGGCCCCAACTTCCTTTTCTGACCGTCTCTCCTGGAGCTCATCAGCACATCCCCCTGTCTGTTTTCAGGCAGATCATGAGAACACGCCTGATGACGCCCTGATTCCACCTCTGCCACCCGTCCCTGCCTGTCTGCAAAACTGCACCTTCAACAGACCTTCAAGGTGCAAGCTCACCCCCTCCAGCTCACCCCCTCCTGACCCCACCCCCATAAAGGAGTTCCTCCTTCCTTGAACAAATGCACGACCCATTACTGTCCACTCCTGGAATCTGCACTTGTCTTCTCTACCCCCCAGGAAGGATTGTCCCCAGAAGCAGGAGTTGAAGGAATTCCAGAGATCCAATATCAAGTTACTCTGGCTGCCAGTTCAGCTCTGACCTTGCATCCCAGTGTGATAACAGGGTTCCTAACTCGTGCCCTGCAACGACAATGGCATCCAACATTTCCAAGCACTGTCTGAGTGTCTGGCCCGTGTAACTTCACAGTGAAACAACGTTAGTGTTTCTCCTGTCTTACAGAGGCGACTGAGTGAGGCACAGAGAAGTTAAGTAATCTGTCCCCATTCAAAGGAAAGACACAGACTCCACCTCTCATTGAGGAAGCGGCAAACTTTTAGAACACCACAGGGAACCAAACTGTTGTTGGAACCGTTTTTAGGAACACAGTCCACCACACCATGGTTTCTCTTTAAAAAAAAAAAAAAAATTATTTTCAGATACTTTTAGAATTGTGTAAGAGTCGCAAAGGTAGTACAAAAAATTTTTCGGATGCCCGCCATCCGGGTCCTTCTGTTGTTAACATCTTACATAACCGGGAGACGTCTATTACAGCACATTTAGTCACAAGTGTCTCCTTAATTTCTGATCCGTGCAGTCTCTCGGTCTTTCCGTATTGTTCGTGGTCATGTTACTTGTGAAGAGAACCGGGTCAAGTGTGCACTCTCACTTCGATAAACATCCACTCTCGCATTGTGCTTCAATGCTGTACAAAATTTATTTATTTAATGTGTGTTTATTTTTGAGACAGAGGGAGGCAGAGCATGAATGGAGGAGGGGCAGAGAGAGAGGGGGAGACACAGAATCCGAAGCAGGCTCCAGGCTCCGAGCTGTCAGCACAGCGCCCGATGCGGGGCTCGAACTCACGACCGTGAGATCATGACCTGAGCCAAGGTCGGGCGCCTAACCGACTGAGCCACCCAGGCGCCCCAATGCCGCACGAAATTTAAAAAGTAAAATAAAATCCCTTGACTACTGTAAAAAGTAAAACGGGAAAAAAGTGTGTTTAGACTAGAGACAGGAGGCCGGCAGGAGAGGCTCTCATCCCCAATTGTTCATCTTCAATTGCAGACCCAACTGGAAGAGACGCACCTTGGAAATCAACACTACTGCAGCTACCACTTTACTCTCCTAGGAGGAGTAAGAAAGGTTTCCTCCTCCCCTGGCAACAGCCCAGCCAATGAGAGAGTGTCACAACTCAGCCAATGAGAAGCCACTATGCTTGGAGCTCCCAGTTTACGCCAATGGACTTTTTGCTTGGAACAGCCCTTCCCGCTTCCCCTCTTTCCTCTATAGAAGTGTTCTACTCCTTTGTTCTCCAGATTTGCTTACGGTTTTGCCATAATTTGCTCGGGGGTGGGGGGGGGGGGGGGGGGATTGCAATTCTCTGCAATTCCCAAATAAACTCATTTTCTTGCTGGTAAAATAACTGGAAGTTTTGTTTTGTTAACATTTATTCATTTTTTTGAAAGACAGAAAGAGACAGTACGAGGCGGGGGGGGGGGGGGGGGGGGGGAAGGACAGAGAGAGCGGGAGACACAGAGTCCGAAGCAGGCTCCAGGCTCTGAGCTGTCAGCACAGAACCCAGTGCGCGGCTGGAACCCACAAACAGTGAGATTATGACCTGAGCCAAAGTCGGAGGCTTAACCGACTGAGCCACCCAGGCGCCCCAAAATAACTGGAACTTTTAGGGTTGGCATCACAAAGTAGCTATCATGTTGGATGCTTTTCCCACCATACACGACCTTATAGAGATTGAGACTTCCCCACCCAGGGATATGAGCCTCTTTCTTATCAGGAAAGTTATTCATTGGCTAATCCGAGCCTCGGTTTCTACATCTGATAATAAAAGGGGTACGGGGGCTGGATGATCTCCAACCTCTCTGCCTCAGCTTCAAAAGTCGATTCCATAAAATAAATTTCGTTAACTTAAAATTTATTTTTTTGAGTCTTAGAGGTCAAATTTCTACCTTGATTTTAAGGCAATTAAACCACATTAAATCAGTTTCTTTTAAAGTCTGAAACCTAGGGGCTCCTGGGTGGCTCAGTTGGTTAAGCATCCAACTCTTGATTTCCGCTCAGGTCATGATCTCACAGTTTGTGAGTTCGAGCCCCACGCTGGGCTCCGTGCTGACAGCACAGAGCCGCTTGGGATCCTCTCCCTCCCTCTCTCTCTCTCTCTGCCCCTCCCCCACTCACACTCATGCTCTCCCCCCCCCCAAAATAATAAACTAAAATTAAATAAATAAATAAATAAATAAATAAGGTCTGAAACCTAAATTGCCTTCTGTCTCTGGGCATTCCCCTCCCCCCTCCCTCACCCCTCCAGACTCGGGGCTCTGGGAGGTCAGGGGTGAGGCTGAGCGCTCAGAGCATTTCTGGCGGATAAATACAATCGCTTGCAGACGTGTCCCCTTGTTGCTCTGTTTCTACTACAAGTTCATGAACTCCTATAACTTCCAAGTACATTTTTTTTCCCCTCCCAAAAACTACAGTTCAGGAAACTGCAGTTTCCTCCAGGGAAACAACATGAGGTACTTATTTTCTTTATCTCTTCCCACACTGTGCCTACTGTACCCACCTGGGGGGGGGGCACCCGAGAAATGCTGTGGAATGACTGGCTCTGGGTGCATCCCCCGCGAACGCATTTGCCATTTATTTATTCAACAAATATTTATGGAACACCTAATATATGCCCGGGTGGGGACGCTTCTCTCGGTGCTCAGCCCTGTTTTCTTCGGAATAGGATGGCCAGCCTCTCAGAGGAGGTGATGTACCAAAGCAACGTGCATCTGGGCTTAAGATATTTTATCCTGGGGAGCCTGGGTGGCTCAGTCGGTTGAGCGTCTGACTTCGGCTCAGGTCATGATCTCGCCGTTTGTGGGTTCGTGCCCCGCGTCGGGCTCTGTGCTGACAGCTCGGAGCCTGGAGCCTGCTTCTGATTCTGTGTCTCCCTCTCTCTCCGCCCCTCCCCTGCTTGTGCTCTGTCTTTCAAAAATAAATAAAAATGTAAAAAAAAAAAAAAAAAAAGATATTTTATCCTGGCAAAATACCTTACTGGTTTTGCTTCATGTTGTTGGTTGGTCTCACGTTATTGTGTCTTGTTTTGTTTTATTCATTTTTGAGGGAGAGAGAGAGAGAGAGAGAGAGAGAACGGGAAAGGGGCAGAGAGAGGGGGAGAGAGAGATTCCCAAGCAGGCTCCAGGCTGTCAGTGCAGAGCCCGGCGTGGGGCTCGAACTCAGGAACTGTGAGATCATGACCTGAGCCAAAATCAAGAGTCAGACACTTAACAGACTGAGCCACCCAGACGCCCCCTGTTTTGTTGTGTTTTTGATTCAAGTGGCCTATTCATGAAGAAAAGCCTGGGTGTGGGGACAGCCTAGAAATGACACATGATAAAGGCAAAATGAGGTGTGTGGGTTTAGATTCCTCTGACCTGAGAGTAGGACGCTTAGGCCCAGGGGCCACTGCAGGGCCAACCTTGCTTAGAGTTGCTCGCTCAGCTCTGCCTTCCTTGAAACAAAAGGATGTGATTTGGAAGTCACTAGACAGCAGGAGACCCCCCCCCCCCAGTTCTTCTGGAAACCGAACTCCTCTTCCAGTATGGCACCCCCCCTGCTCAAATGACCTGCCAAGCACACCCTGAAACAGCCTACCCTCCCTCAGGTTCTGGATGCATTTGGACACAACACGTTTCTGGATTCCCCAAGCTGGGGCCACTCCCATTGCACTGGTCCCTCTCTGGTAAAGAAAGAAACCCTTTTGCTTTCAAGTGGGATCCAACAGTTTAAGAAAAAAATAACCTATTGAAATTTGTGTCTTCCTTTGGTCTCTCGGTGAGACAGATTGGGGTTTTGATTCTTTCAAAATGAGAAGTTTGCCTTGTTCTGGAAGATCAGAGATCGAAGGAGTCTCTCTCTTTTTTCTCTTTGTTTTCCCTTTTTAAGCCCCAGGGGCACCGACTGTTGAGAGAGTTGTGTCTGCTCAGAACTCCCAGCATGGCGCCACCTCTCCCAGAAGCACAACCCAAGAACAGCCATCATGTGCCCCCCATTGCTGGGTTCCAGCCCTTTCAGGGGGTGCCACTGCCATCGTCACCCAGGATGGGCCAATGCTGTGCCTGACAGATAAGAGGGGTTCTTCTTAACGGACCCCCAAAAGCCTGGGCTGTTTAATGGAAGGAGCCAGTAGTGAGCCAGTCTGTCCCTAAATTGCCCTGTGACCTTGAGCAGGTTGCTGAGCCTGTTGCTGACTGCAACACATGAGGCCGTGCCACACTGGACACGCTGGTCCATATTCTTCAGACTGATGCTGACACAGCAAGAGACCACTAGGCTCCGGGTCCTGTATTGACCAAACTCGGTTGGCCCCGTCACGAAACACAGAGAAAGCATTTTTCTCTCCCCATGCACCAAGAGGCATGACACTTTTCTTGTTCCTCTGTGTGTGTGTGTGTGTGGCAGTGGGCCACTGAAAGAATACTTTGCGGGATAAATGGAATGAGTGAAGATGTGAAAGAATGTTCTGGAGGGGAGGGGCTGGGGATGAGAGATACATTGACAGACGCAGTAGGAGGTGCCTCGTGGGTCGACCTGTCCGCCTCCTGGCATCGTTCCTTCCTTCTCCACTGCCCGGTTCTCTTTTGCAGAGCTCCCTCTTGCCCCTCTGCAGATACTCTGGAGGGATAAAGGGCCAGCAAGTGTCCTGGGAGAGGCCAGCAACACTGCTTACCGGAAAGACGAAGAGTGGGCCCGGTGCCAGCCCGGGGTCGGTGGAAAGGGCCCCCTTAGGGCATCGCTGCCCCGAAGAGACCCTCCATGTCTCTCTCCTGTCCAGATCCCCACAACTGCCCTGCTCCTGTCTTCCTGAGACCCAGAAGTTCAGCTTTGTCTTCAATTCTGTGTCACCCCACATCACTCCACCCAATGCGACTTCCATTTAAGTTAGCCAGATTCTGGATTCTGTTGCTTGCAATCAAGGGATTCTAACTGTCATGGGCACTTCATGTCTTCTTCCTGTCCCTCTTTTGCAACCTCTTCTAAAAACAAAAATGCGAGGAAGGGAGGAAAGAAATGAAAGAAAGGACAGGATGATGTTCATGTTTTTAAGATTCGTTTCGGCCACAGAGCCATTTCCCCCCGATTAAATCGAATGTGGCTTACCCAAGACAGAGGAAACAGGGCTCCTTGTTTCTTTCAGCTTCCTCCAGCCTGTAACCCATCGCTGGCCACCAGGTTCTGCCTCCTGAAAAGCAACCAAGGGGGTTGAATAGATTTCCCATCTAGCCTGGTGAACGGATACCCGGAGCCACCCCTGCCCTCAGATCTGCCTCCTCAGATCCACAAATCTCAGCCGCCACCTCCTCTGTGAATACTCCCATGTGAGAAAGTTCGGTCGCCTTGGGGAGACGGGGCCAGGAGAGAGGGGGAGTAACAGCAGCCCTTAGGGAGCACCGTCAGGGCTCCAGGCACAGCAGGGAGATTCACATAGGTTTTCGTTAACACGCCAAAGCCACAAGGTGGGTTCCGCTCCTATGATTTTGCAGATGCGGCAACTCAGAAGCCAAGGCACTGGCTGGAAGGCACGCAGCTCTCAGTGCGGAGCTGGGATTTGAATCCAGGTGCCTCGTGACCTAACGCAGGGAGACAGGCACCCAGAAGGCTCTGCCCTGGGGTACACAGCGTGCCTCGCCCTGCGCATGCGTGCCACCAGCCATCCCTGCCCCGCCCCTCATTCTTTTTTTCTTCTGTAGGCCTTTTGCCCCCTTCATCTTACCTTAAATCCTTCTCTTTCCGTCAACACATTAGCCTTTCCTCAAGTACTGAATGAAAGAACGAGGGACAAATGGAAGGAGTACAGTTTAAAGGTGAAGAATAAAGGGTCCATGGGGCACCTGGGCGGCTCAGTCGGTTAAGCTTCCGACTTCCACTTGGGTCATGATCTCCGGGTTTAGAGTTTAAGCCCCACGTGGGGCTCTGCGCTGACCGCTCAGAGCCTGGAGGCTGCTTCAGATTCTGCGTCTCCCTCTCTCTCTGCCCCTGCCCACTCGTGCTCTGTCTCTCTCTCCCCCTCTCTCCCTCAAAAATGAATAAACATTTTTTTAAAAAGTTAAAAAAAAAAAAGAATAGAGAGTCTGTCATCAGATGCCCTGGGTAAATCCCAACTCTACTGCTCATGAGCTGTGTGGCTTTGGGCATGTCAGATAACCTCTCTGTGCCTCAATTCCGTCACCTGGAAAATAGGAGATAATAATATTACCTACCATGGGGGACAGCTGGGTGGCTCAGTTGGTTACATGTCCAACTCTTGATTTTGGCTTAGGTCATGATCTCATGGTTCATGGGATCCAGTCCCGCATCTGGTTCTGCAGTGACAGGGTGGAGCCTGCTTGGGATTCTCTCTCTCTCCTTCTCTGCCCCTCCCCCCATTCGCTCTTGCTCTCTCTCTCAAAATAAATAAATAAACATTTAAAAAAATATATTACCGACCATGGTAGGTAGAATAGTGACCCCCCAAAGTGTTCACATCCTAATCCCCTAATTCCTAGAATCTGTGAATGTGTCACATTATATTACAAAGGGGAAGTAATCAGCTGCCTTTAAAATAAAGAGAGTATTCTGGATTACCCAGAGGGGCCCAATGTAATCACAAGGGCCCTTAACTGTGGAAGAGGGAGGCAGGAAAGTCAATGCCACCGTGAGAAGGACTTGCCTGGCATTGGTGGCTTTGAAGATGGAAGAGGCCACCAGCCGTGGGACAAAGGCAGCCCCTGGAAGCCGGAACCGGCAAGAAAACTAATTCCCTGCAAAGCCTTCAGAAAAGAACACAGCCTGGCAGACGCCCCGGTTCTAGCCCAGTGAGACCCCTTTCGAACTTCTGACATCCAAAACTTCAAGGAAATGAAAATGGGTGTGTTGTTTTAAGCTATTAAATTTGTGGTGATCGGTTACAGCAGCTGAGCGAAACTAACCCACCTAACTCAAAGGGTTGT
This sequence comes from Panthera uncia, assembly GCF_023721935.1. Taxonomy (NCBI): domain Eukaryota; kingdom Metazoa; phylum Chordata; class Mammalia; order Carnivora; family Felidae; genus Panthera; species Panthera uncia. The sequence goes on along the minus strand of NC_064816.1, from coordinate 14,211,998 downwards.
TGTAAGGATTTTAAGAGAAGCTGCCGGACGTGCGGGAATGCGGGAAGTTGGTTCGCGTGCAGAGGTGGGAGCTGTCCAGGGTGGCGCCGAGCTGTGCGCATTCCCTCCGACCGCCCCTGTCCACCCTCCCCTAAACAGAGAGCCCTGTACCTTCAGTGCCTTAATTACTCTGGAGCACTTCTTTATGATCACGCACCCGACGACTCCCTTCATCATGCTGAATTCTGAATCGCACTTGAAGTGGCTCGTACAATGTCAGCCCTCTGATTAGCTTCTTTCCGAGCTCCAAAATGAGGCTAATCAGAGTGGAGGAAAGATCTTACCATGTGCCCTGGGTGGGAGGCAAGGGCAGGGGATCTCGCTATCGTAATTTTCTAATTAAGGCTTTAAGAGCTTTTAAAGAGCCAGCTCATATCACCCTGCAGGCCCGGGACCCTCCTCCCCAACCCCTCCATAAACATGAGTTCTCAGACGGGCCTTTCCGGGATCGACTCAGCTGCCTTTAGCACCTCCGCCGCCCTGGCCTCTCCTCCCTCGAGATTATAACCCAGCTGTCAGTCTCTCTGGCCAGCCCCTGAGATTCGGATCAGACCCTCCCGTTGCATGGTCTGTGGAACCCCACGGCTCTCCCCAAGATCTCGCGGATTTTCAAGTGGGGTCTGGTCTTCCCATGGCCACATCTGCCCAGAGAGAGATTTATAAGGAAGCTGATGAAGTTTAAACTCCAGAGCCACTCACCCGTGGGAGACCCTAGCACAGCCGTTCACCTGGTCATGTGCTTGGGTAAAATTGTCAACAGTTTGATATTTTTTATATTCTTTTTCTTTAAGGGGATTCCCCCGCCCCCCCCCCCCCCCCCCCCCCCCCCCGCCAGCTGTAGAAATTTCAGGTACTGGTGAAATTGGGATCTGCCTCTGCACCTAGGTCCCTGGCTCTATGCCACCGGGCACTCGCCCCCACACAAAGGTCAGCCTTTTGTGTCCCCCCCCCCCAAAGATGTCAACGTGTTACTGAGTGTGGTAGCCTTCTCTCAAGTAAGCGTGTGTGAGCATGTGGTGGCCATGCAAAGAAAGCGTTTATGACTTACAACTGGCCTGGGCTTTTCTTTCTAAGGTGGGAGTGAGCACACCCAAGAGCCTGGGGGGGATAACGCGGTAATGAGGGTGCAGGGAAGAACCTGCAAGGGGAGGGGACTGGGAGAAAGGAGGGTGGCCGAGAGCCTTGGTTTAACGACAACAACAGCAACAACAACAACGTGTGTTGGTTGGGATGGTGGTCCTAGGTCCATTTTTCTCCCAACCTTTGGAAATCCCCAGGACTTCTGTCCAGCTGAATAACACCCAGAAGGGGCCATTCCCTCCTTTGTGCCCATCTGGACCCTAACCAGTTGCTTTTGGTGGTTCGCCTAATATTTTACCGCATGTTTCTGTTTATGCATCTGTCTCTGCCTCCACAGTCCTCTGCCTATTGATTCCAGGACAATATATTAATTTTTTCCCATCCCTCCTCATTTAGCGTGGGCCCTGGGACAACAAATATGTCCTGAAGAAAAGTCCTACTTGCGGAATAGTGACAATATTAGTGGTTATCCCACGGAGTAATTTTATAGTAATTTCATAGTAATTGAAGGAGATAATCATCTAAACTTCTTCGCACAGTTTGGCACAGAGGAAATAGTCAAGGAGTGTCCCTTGTTAATGTTCTTTTTAAGTTGATTTATGTATTTTTGACAGAGGGCCAACACGTGCGAGTGCACACGTGGGGGGAGGGGCAGAGAGGGAGAGAGAGAATCCCGAGGAGGCTCTGAGCCATCAGCACAGAGCCCTGGGAAACGGCGCTCCATCCCCCATCCCACAAACCCTGAGATCGTGACCTGAAATCAGGAGTCTGACACCGGGGCGACTGAGCCACCCAGGCGCCCCACCTTGTTCACATTACTGAACGCGAACGCATGAATGACAGGCTTTGGTTTCATTCATCAGCACAAGCCTTTGCAGACGCTTGGAATTCCTTTCGCGTCCTTTTTCTTGCCCTCAGAACTAAAAGAAACGGCATGATAAAAGGAAAGGAGGGAAAACGGTGGAAGTCACAGCTGCTCGACTGTATGCAACTACCCCAATGGCTTTTTCCTTTTAAGTTTCCGGGGGCCTGAGAGTGACCGAAGGAGGCGCCACCCATCAGCGGGAGGCACGAATCCACCATCAGGGGACACGGCCTTCTCGTCTTCAGAAGAATCACACCAGTTTTTAAGGACTAGTCGCGTGCTAAGGCTGTTCCCTACACCCTTATTTAACCTTCACGGGAGCCCTATAAAGGGGACCCTACTGGGTGGCAATGTGGAGCGAGAACGGAGAGACGGTTGCTGAGACTCGGGATGTATTTATAATCAGGGGGAAAGGACTATAAGAGGGGCTTCCGGGGAGAGAAACGCAGCTGGAGACGGCAGAGATGCGGAATCGAGGACGCCAGGGAGAAGGGAATGGCAGCAAGTAGGGTGGAAAGGGTTGAGGAGGACCCAGAGGAGGACTGAGAAAGGCGGACAGGCTGACGGCGGAGGCTGAGCGACCCGGACGAGGTTTAGGAGCAGCTGTGCACGAAGTGGGGGGCAGAGGAGGAAAGCCGGGCTGGGCCCCAGCGGTTTGTCTGTAACCTGTTTGGGGGGGTGTGGGGAGGACCCAGTAGAAGGAGTGGCCACGAGCGTGTACCAACCGGAACCGGAAAGGCTGAGGGGTTAGGCAGGGCAGAGGGAGGCGTTGCCCCGGAAGCCGAAGTGTGGGGGAGAGGAGCAGGTCAGAGGCCCGCTGCCACCGTTCTTAAGGTCCTGATGCGCGTGGCCGTGGTGGGAAGGGATCCTGAGAGCGGACGCTGCAGCCTAATTTAGGGTGGGAGGAAGAGGAAACCAGGAAGAGGGAAGAAGGTTGTAGGGCAGAAGACTGGGCAGGAAGTCGTCTCCGAGAGCGGAGATCTCAGCTTGTTTATGGGCAGAAGGGAAGGGGTCAATGGAGTGGGAGAGAGAAGGGCAGCAATGGGAGGCTGACAGAGCCAAGTGTTGGAGGAAGTGGGGAGGAGAAGAGTCTGCAAGGCTGGACGACTTCCACCTCCTCCCACAGAAAAGAAACAAACCCGAATAAACCCAGAAGAGCCACACGTGACCCTGGCACGGGTGGGGTTGCATTCCAATAAACGACAAGCAAACAGTTGAAAATAATTGAAAAACATCCTGCTAAATTCCTTCAGATCTTTCCCCAGACCTTTCTATGCCTCCCTCTCAGATCCCCAGACCTCCTTGAGACAGACACCACTGGGATCTGGTCTCGTTCTCGCTCCTTCGTCTTTCCTCCATCTCCCTTCCCAACCTTCTCTTCTTTCCTCCCTCCCTCTCCTCTCAGACTCTCGTATGTGGATCAATCTGCCGCTCTGACTGCCTTAGTTTTTAATACCTATTCATCCAAATCTCACTGTTAGTCTTTCTTCTTTACCCGTTTCCTGGATTCTACGAAACGAAGGGTGCCGGCCCAGCAGCCCCAAGTACCCCCTCCCTTAGAAGGAGCGGAATGCAACCCCTTCTGAGTTGAAGTCCTCTCTTAAAAAAAAAAAAAATCCCCACCAGAGGAGAAAGGGAAACAAAATGGGCAAAAGACACCATGAGGCAGCCATAGAGTCACAGGTGAAGACACGGGGGCTAAAGTTGGCACCACCCGGCGAAGCCTTCAGGCCCCACTGCAGGTCTAGGCTCCCATGTCTGGTTACATGTAATGAATCCAGGGCTTTGTGGCCCAGCCTTTGTCCCACGGGGCAACTAGAGAGGACCGATAGGAAAATGCCACTGACTTCACCTGGGTGTTGGGAAGCAAGGTGGATTGTAGGGTGCTTTTCAGACACACAAGGTCTCCGAAATGCAGACACCACAGTGCGTGTAGGTTATCAGAAAAAGCCACCTACGCAGCTCAGGAAAATAAATAGATTCCCAGGCTGACTTGATTTTTGATAGGCATTGATCTTTGGCTTTATAATTAGCTACAAGTTCTGCTCAATTCAAAAAGGCCAGCTGCTCTCCCGTGGAAGCTTAGATTTGTGTTGGAGGAAAAGAGAAATGTAAAAAAGCATTAATTCTTAAAAAAAATATTTCACATTAAGAAGGCAATGTGTTTAGCCATCGTTTACAACGAATTCCTTTCGGTTCCAAAGTATTCTAATTATTTAGAATTTATGAGGACTTTAAGAGCCATCTACACCAGTCCAATTACCATGATGTGTCTGCCCTGAAAAGAGTTACATAATAGTAGTCTGAGTTTAGATGCTAGTATATAGTTAGCCCGCAAATGATTTCTGTTTCCATTATATCAAAGTTACCTAGGCCATTTTGGAAAATAGATTAACACTAGAGCTAGGAATGACTTCAAGGGTCTTGTGTCTATCCCTCTGCCTTCTGGAAGATCTCTGACATCTGAAGTCAGTGATTGTTTCAGTCTGTTTTGGAACACCCTCAAGAGCCAGGATTTCAGTCTCTGGTTTTTAGTGCCTCATCACTATTCCTACCAGGATGTTCTTTCCCAAGAACTTGATTTTCTCCAGCTGCAACTTAAGCCCCAGTCTATGGAGAGCAGTAATGAACAATCGATGTGGTGTTTAAGCACACATCTCCCCCAGGGTTAAGGCATCTCTGGGTGTGTTGGTTATTCTCTTTGCCTCTCCCCTCGTCTGTTCTCTGCCCTGCCCTGTGCACCACGAGGCGGGTCCTGAGGACTACGTCACCAGAGTTTCCCTCACCTTCCAAATTCTGGTTGGGTTGGCCAATGCAAGGCACTGGTAGAGATCTCCACTGGGGGGAGGAGAGGCAGAGAAGGTCTTCTCTGATGGGCCCCGCTTTTGCCTTGGCCATGGCCATGGCCATGGCCCCATGACCACAGCTTCTATGGGGTGGCCCTTCCTTTACAGTTCCAGCTCTCTCAGTGCTCCCAGAACACCTTTTCTTCCTTCTCACCCCTTCAGGTCCAGAGGGAGCAACAGCCCCCCTTTGTGGCTGTTCTCCATGTTTCCTTCACCTGCGCGAACTCCATAATAGCCCCATCACTGAAGTCTCTGGCACCACAAGGGCTGGATTCTGTTCCAGCCAGGACCCTGCCTGATGAACTGGCAAAGTATTTTATGCCTCTTTAGAGCCCACAGCTGCTTATAGGAGTGAGCACTCGATCAGGTATCGCATTTGTACCATTTCCTCCCGAGATTACCTCAAAGGATCTGGGTTCCCAGTTGTTCTGAGGCCAGTGGGGCTTCTGGGGTCAAGGACAAATCGTGCCGTGCCCACCACGAGAAAGTGCTGGAGCGGGAGAATGAATAGTCTAGTCTGCGTGTCTAGTCTAGTCCAGTCTAGTCTAGTCCAGTGCCAGAGGGGAGCTGACAGGGTAGACGATGCAACCTGGCATCATCTGGCTGAATTACACGGTCGTTCTGTTGATGGTGAAGGACATTCACAGTGCAGGGTGGGGGCCGCAGGGACAGACTCTGACCACAGCCCCCTGCCCTGCCTCCAGTGCCCTCACTCCTGTCATGCTGGCCTTGGTGCAGCTCCCCCCTCAGACCTCAGCCCAGCTGCCCCCCTCCTGCCCTTCACAGCTCCCCTTCTGGGGCTTTCTCATAACATAAAACAAGAAATGAGATATAATGCCTCATGAGCAGCAGTGACGTGGGCCTGAGAAACGGTCCTGTGATCAGTCACAGCTTCTTCTCCTTCCGGACCTCAAGAGGCCCCATCTATAAAGAGAAGTCCTGCCCACCTCCCAGGGGCCAGCAGAGACGCGAATACTATGCACAAGAGCACTTTGGAAATTGTTTCTCTATAGAATCAGCCGTGACATCATTGATCTCTTCTTCTCCCACTGGCATCCCACATCCAAGACGTCAGGAAATCCCGCCAGCCTGTCCTTCAAAAGGTACCTAGAATCCAGCCACTAGACCCACCCACCACCTCCACACTGGTTTCCCTGCATCCCCTTTTGTCCTGTCCCCCAAGTCTGTTCTCTACCCAGCAGCCAGAGAAATGCTTCCAATCGTGAGTCCAAAACAGGTCAATACCCTCCGAAGGCTCTCCGGCCCACCCGGGCAAAACCCAGAGCCCTTTAAAGCCTTCCGCAAGGCCTCAGTGATCAGTGCCGCCCCTGACCTCGGCTCTGACTCTCCCCCCATCCACTCGCACGGGCCACTCATGCTGCCCTCTAGCACCTCTGCCACGCCAGGCAGGCCCCCTCAGGGCCTTTGCTCTCGCTGATGCCTCTACCTGGAGCCCCGCCACTGGTTCCATCCACCCCTTCAGCCCGCTGCTCTAAGGTCACCTTTGCAGCGAGGCCTTCCCTCACGACCACTGCACCTCCACTCTTGGGGGCCTGGGGTGGGTTCCTGTGTTCGGATCCCTACAAGGCAGTGTGTCCTCTGAACAAACCCCTGCGGCAGGAGCCGGAGCTCTTAATGAAAGTGGGGACAGTGGTGGTGAGGACCACCGGCAAATGCGGGCGTTCAATGGGCGTTTAAAACTATGCATAGTCGGGGCACCTGGGTGGCTCCGTCAGTTGGGCGTCCGACTTTGATCAGGTCATGATCTCACAGCTTATGGGTTCGAGCCCCACGTTGGGTTCTGTGCTGAGAGCTCAGAGCCCGGAGCCCGCTTCGGATTCTTTGTCTCCCTCTCTCTCCGCTCCTCCCCCGCTCATGCTCTGTCTCTCAAAAATAAACATTAAAAAAAAATGTTTTAAAGCTATGCATAGTCTTACAAGCAAAAAAAAAAAAAAAAAAAGATGAAATAGGCCTAATGCTAATATTATTCTACAAGCGTCCTTCCACAAATGTTATATCTTTTTTTTTTTAAACTATTAGTCTTGTTTCTTCTTCTTTTTTTTTTTTTTTAACGATTATTTATTTTTGAGACAGGGAGAGACAGAGCATGAACGGGGGAGGGTCAGAAAGAGAGAGGGAGACACAGAATCGGAAACAGGCTCCGGGCTCCGAGCCGTCAGCACAGAGCCTGACGCGGGCTCGAACTCGAGGACCGCGAGATCGTGACCTGAGCCGAAGTCGGCCGCCCAGCCGACTGAGCCACCCAGGCGCCCCACAAATGTTATATCTTTATCGTTTCCTGCCTCCTGTGAAAATAATGGTAGCTTTGATGCAACAGTCCCTTAACCGAAAAGAAAAGGTGACCACGAAAGGGCAAGCGGGAACAGGAGAGCGGTGGGCAGCAGAGCAGGAGGGGTACTCTCTGGAGGGTCCCCCCCCCCCCCTCTTCCACCGGTGAGACAGGTGGGCCAGGAGTGGAGAGGAGGGAGCACTGGCTAGTGGGGTGTTTTGTGCGGGAGGGAGGAAGACCGGCTGGGCCTTGCACCTGGGGGTAGTGTGTCCCTGGAAAGAAGGATGTCAGGAGCAAAAGCAAGAGGTAGGACTGGGTGGGGTGTAGATGATGTCCATCAGAATAGCGGGTGGGCAGGGGGTGGGGAAAGCCAGCTGGAGAAGCAGGAGCGGGACACCTGGCTCAGGAGTTCTGCCTCCAGCCTCAGTGTCCTGAGCCTCCCCGCCTCCCTCAGGCTCAGGGTGCAGCGCTGGGTGCTGGCAGGTGCTGCCCAACCCCCCTCCCCCACACTCCTGGAGCTGTCCTTGGAGCGCCCGTTGGGGATGGAGCGGGGACAGAACCCAGGCACCTGGAGTAGGTGGCGATAAAGACAGAACAGCCCATGAGCCTCTCTGGTGGCTGCTTCCCCCCCCCCCCCATCCCCCAGGAAGGCTTTGCCTGAACCAAATGACCCTACAGGCTCCTGGATGGCTCAGTCAGTTGAGGTTGAGCCTTCGACTTTGGCTCAGGTCATGATCCCACAGCTCATGGGTTCAAACCCCACCTCGAGCTCTGTGCTGACAGCTCAGAGCCTTTTGGATTCTGTCTTCCTCTCTCTCTGCCCCTCCCCTGCTCATGCTCTGTCTCTGTCTCTCTCTCAAAATTAAACATACATTTAAAAGATTTTTTTAAATTACTCTAAATGAGCCTAGAGGATTTAAATGTATGGTTCCCAGGCCGATGGGAACTCCAAGTGTCACAAAGGGACGCAGTCACCACGTGGCCGAGTGGGCCACGTGTGATTACGTGACTCTGGGCTTAAAATTGGACTCTGCCTCTCAGTGGCTGCATCTGGGCATGGCCCTGGCCTCTCCAAAGGTCACGTCCTCATCTGTTCAGCAAGAGGGAAATCCTCGAACCTGCCCGATGCTGTGCATTTGCTGAAAGAGCCCATCAGGAACTCTGGGCCCAGCGCCTTCGGGAGGAAATGCCTGGGGCCGTGGTCGTGGCTATTATGGGCTGGGAAAAGGTCGCCAATGCGTGCTTCCTAGACGCTGACACCGTCTCTAACAGCAGAGGGGCACAGCCCAGTCGCCAATCCAGAGGGGACAGGCTCCATTTTCAAGAGATGTGCTTTAATGACGATAACCTACTTTTTTGGCAAGCGAAAGCGCCCCTCTAGACCTCACGGCTGGCTGCTTCGGGCTGTTCAAAGTGTTTCCACACCTCCGCTTTCCTGTCCTCGGCACCGTAGGACAGACGAGGGAGGGAGGGACGCAGGAGTGGCAGCCCAGCCTGCCCCCGGTGTCCCTCAGATGTAGGCTCCGAGGATGAGGATGAGTGGCCAAGGCCGGCAGCATGGCATTGGCGGACCTGAGCCTCCCCGCCGCGAGGAACTCAGCCTTCCCAGAGCCCAGCAGTGTGAGAGCTGGCCGTGGGCGGGGATGTCCTCCCGGCCCCCTGGGGCTGGTCCTGGCTCTGCTTCCTGCCTGGGCTTATCCTGCCACCAGGAACGTCTCCCTGCTGAGCGGCAGAAGGCACCTGCACCGAGGCTGCTCTCTCACAGGTCCCCTCCTGCTATCAGCACCGTGGCAACAAAGGCGCCTCCCGCGGCCAGGGCTCTCCCACCACCCGACTGGGAGCACTGCCCTGGCCGGGTCGGCCTCACCAGGATCCACAGAGCAAGCCCCGTCCCCCTTACAGGTGATCAAGCTGGTCTGCGGACCCGCGCCACCCCAACCGCGGGTCCTTGCCCTCACTGTGGCCTGCCGGAGGCCCCCCCGGGGGCCCTTCCCTGAGTCCCCTCTGGCCCTGCCATGCTTTTGGTCCTTGAGGACAGGACCCTGTGTTTGTTAACGCCGTAGCCACACCACCTTACATGTAACAGGTGCTCAGGAAGGGTTTGCACAGCATGTCTCGTGCCAGGCACTTCCCGCAGGTGGACAGCTCGCTGGTGGGGGGCGCTCGCGCGGGAGGCCAGGGCTCTGGGTGGGAGCGGCCAAGCAGGTGCACGGGGCCAGGCTAGCGGGTTTGCATCCTGCCTCGGCTGCGTGACCCGGAGCAAGTGTTGTTGCTGTTTTTGTTTTTTATTTATTTATTTTTGAGAGAGAAAGAGAGAGAGAGAGAGAGAGAGAGAGAGAGAGAACATGAGTGGGGGAGGGGCAGAGAGAGGGGGAGTGACAGAATCCAAAGCAGGCTCCAGGCTCCGAGCTGTCAGCACAGAGCCCGACGCGGGGCTCGAACCCACCAACCGTGAGACCATGAGACCATGACCTGAGTCTAAGTCAGACGTTTAAGCAACCGAGCCACCCAAGCGGCCCCGGGGTCGCGAGTGTTTTAACGCTTCTGTGCCTCGATTTCCTCATCTGTAAAATGGGAGAGATCAAACTATCTTTCCTTCTGGTACTTGAGAGAATTAAATGAGATAATACCAATAGAGTGACCAAATCATCCCGGTACAGAGCTGGTGCTTCATGTGTGTTGACTGGGGATAGTTAATAATCTGGGTATGCTGCAGAAAAAAAGTTAAAAAAAAAAAAAGAATATTTCGTAAGAGCTATTATCATATGAATGCCCTGAAAAAGGATGGAAGTAGATGTTTTAAAATGCCACGAAGGGTTCCCTGTGGCTGGTGGGATTATGGATGCCTTTTGGTTTCTTTCGCATTTTTTTCCTATAATGTTCAACTTTTTAAAAGTTTATTTACTTACTTTTAAATGTGTATTTACTCTTATTCTTGCGAGAGAGGGAGACAAAGCACGAGTGGGGGAGGGTCAGAGAGAAGGAGACACAGAATCCAAGGCGGGCTCCAGGCTCCGAGCTGTCAGCACAGAGCCCGAAGCGGGGCTCGAACTCACAAACCGCGAGATCGTGACCTGAGCTGAAGTCGGACACTTAACCGACTGAGCCACCCAGGCGCCCCTATTTATTTACTTAGAGAGAGAGAGAGAGAGAGAGAGCACAAATGGGGGAGGAACAGAGAGAGGGAGAGAGAGAGAATCCCAAGCAGGCCCTGTACTGTCAGCACAGAGCCCAATGCGTGGCTTGAGCTCACAAACCCTGAGATCATGACCTGAGCCAAAGGTGGGTGCTTAACCGACTGAGCCACCCAGGTGCCCCTTTTCCAACTTTTTTTTTTATAATGACCTTACAGAGAATTGCTTTTGAAATTAGATATTGTAAAAACTTGCTTTAAAATCACCTGGGACCTCTAACACCTCCCCTCAGCCCCCACCCTGCATATGATTTTGGATTCTAAGGAAACAAGGAGACACCCCTGCTGTTTCCAATTGCCCGGGACTCAAAGGAACCTGGGGAGACATTTCATCTGGTGTAGCACAGGCTACATTTCCCCAGCATTGTGCTTGTACACCCAGCTAGAAAATGAGACATCTTGTGTTTTGAGTGAATCTCTTCCATTAATCACCGGGGATACTCCAGGTCTATCCGGCAAAGTGATTGGTATAATTACAGCCTCCGTCTGCAGGGATAATGCCAGCAGTCAAGAGCAGCGTGTGCGAAGCAAGCCTGAGTCTTCCCGGGGCTTGTAGAGATGTGATTGCGTCCCTGCGCCACGGAAGCCAAAGGTGAGGGAAGGTCCGTGTGGCCCGGAGACCTCAGGTGGAGACGGAAGTGTTGTGATGGCTTCTGAGAGGGTTTCCCTAGGACTCTCCAGTCTGTGGGCAAAGGCAGTGTCACCTGGGGTACGTGACAAGGATTCCTAGGGTCCAGGAATGTCCTTAGGGGCAGATCATTCAAGTGTGACAAGTGGTTTTTCCAGCCAGGTTCTGCGTCCTTTTGGCAAGCAAAAGCAGTTTGTACCCATCAAAGAGTTGTGACTAGTTCCAGAGCATCACTCCAAAATGTGCAAATTCGCGGGGCGCCTGGGTGGCTCCGTCGGTTGAGCATCCGACTTTGGGTCAGGTCATGATCTCACGGTCTACAAGTTAGAGCCCCGAGTCGGGTTCCGCACTGACAGTGAGCAGTCTGCTTGGGATTCTCTCTGGCTCCCTCTCTCCCTCCCCCTCCCCCAAACACACACACACTCTCTCTCTCTAAATAAATTTAAAAACTTAAAAAAAAAAAAAAAGATGTACACATTCTAAAGCCCAAATAAGCGGATAGAAAAATGACCAAGAAAACATTTCCATTCCCAGCCGCTGGGTCATCTGCCCTGGCTGTTCCCGGCTTCTTGGGTAGCTGTGGGCTCCCTGCGGGCCTTTGGGCAATGCCGAGAAGACGAAACCAAGCCGGCTCTGGGAATCATAGAAAACCACCTCCTCCTGGCTGGTGGCGTCCATGGTGTTAAGGGAACATGACTCCAGCACAGTTGAGGGAAGAAAACTTTCACAGGCGGTCCCATGAGCTATGGCCCCGCCTATAAATAATCACATAAAAATCAAACCCTTCTCTATTCAGTCCATCCCCCATAACAACCCTCATCCCCTAAGAAAAAGGGAAGCTATCAAGACAGAATGAGAGGCTTGATATTTCTCGGTGGGGGTTTTCTCAAGCCTCCAATCCGCCTTGGTGTTGGGCGTTTTGAAATGTACAGCAGGCATCAGTTAGCCCCTAACAGTCCCCAGTGGATCCCACTGCCAGCGACGATCCTTAAATCCCTGTTTGTCCTGACCCAGCACCCGACCTCGAGATAGAATGAGCGTCAAAGTTACGTTAATCAGGGAAGCAAACAGGAGAGAGAGGAAGACTTGGAACCAAATCTACCCGATGGATCGCCCCGTAATCCCCAGAGGACAGGAACAGAGAGCCCTGAAATACGATGCCCCTGGTCGCGGGACAAGGGAAACGGCACGTTCAGAGAAGGGATTGGCCATCCTAAGTGCTAACCGGGGTGCGGCGGCTAACCGCTCTACGGGGTCACGGTGAAGCATCTGGCAGTGATCCCCGGTGGAGGAGGGAGAATTTCGAGCAAGGAAGGTGTGGACACGCTGGAGCGCCCGCGGCCCTGCCCCCGCTCCGCGCCTCTAATAGACAACCTTCCTTCTGAGCCGTGGCTTTCACGTCTGCCTTTGGGTCTGGCAGAGCCTCAGTTCTGGCCCCAATCAAACTCAGAACCGTACGGGGAAGGGGGGGGGGGGCGGCAGGGAAACGTAGTTCTCAGAGTCAACGAGTTGTCACAATCCGGCTCAGGTTGCGGGGGTGACCCGTAGGATGTGGGCTCTGCAAAAGAGATGCGGGCTGATGGAGGACTGGAAAACGCCCGATCTGGAGGTCAGGGGGAGAAAAGCAGGAGGCCAAGGCGGGTTGGAAGCCCTGCGCCCCTCCATCAGTCTAGCAGAGCCTGCCCTGATCGCCTCATGAGAACCTTCCCCTCTTTTAAGGCCGTACAGGAAATAGGGCAGAAGAGGATGTCAGACAGGAAACTGAGCGCCTACAAAGCGAAGAAAGGCCGGGGAAGTGGGGACCCGGGGCCGCCCCTGAACCATAGGCTTCGAGTCTGGCCTCACGGATGAGACCCGGAGTCAGGACACTGCTGGGACTGCCCGCAGCCACGAGGATGCCGCCACCGTGAGCGCGGGGTCAGCCGCCAGCGGCCTCTGCCCTGTGTCCACCTTGCTGTGTCAGTTTGCCTGTGCTCCCCTAACAAAGCGCCTCAAGCTAGTGGCCTAAAAACAGACGTTCATTCTCCCCCAGTGATGGAGCCTTCAAGTCTGAAATCAGGATGTTGGTGGGGCCCTGCTCCCTCTGAAGCTCTCCGCCTCTCCCTAGCTCCCCGTGGTGGCTGCGGACCCTTGGCGTTTCTTGGCTCCCAGCTGCGTGGCTCCAATCTCTGCCTCTGTTGTCTCACGGAGTCTCCCCGTGTGTCTTTGTCTTCACACGGCATTTTCCTCTTCTGGCAAGGACACCTGTCACGTTGGATCGGGGCCCACCCTAGTGACGTCATCTTCACCCGATTACATCTGCAAAGACCCTATTTCCCGATAATGGCACGTTCGCCGGGTGCTGGAGGTTAGGCCTTCAGCGTCTTTTGCAGGAGCACCATGTGACCGGTAAAGCCCCCCAAGCGTGCATGGGGGCAGCCCGTTAGCAGAACCTCGTTTGCATTCAGACCTCTAGCCGAGGAGTCTAGGAAACAGAGTCAGCCTCCAAATTCTCCAAACAGAGTGAAGGGCATAGAAGGGGGCCCACCTAAGTGGCCAACATGGGCCTCTGTGCATGCGCCACGGGGTTCTGGCTGGAACAGAATGGAACAGGCTTGAACCTGGCCGTGCCCCTGCTGGTGCGGAGGCCTTGGGCGGGTTAATTACCCCTCCGCTGTAACCCTTGGCTTCCACATCTGTAAGTGGGGATAATGACAGTCACCATTTCTCGGGGTTTATGTGAGGATTAAGTCAGACAACGGATTCAAAGTCCCTAGGGCCAGGCACACAGCGAGCAGTCGACAGATGGTAAGTATTATTAAATTATCTAAATTAGTAGTTTCGTTCTGTGTCCGTCGTGGTAGGGAATCGGGTGAAACGCAGAAGCGGGGATGAACTGTGTGTAAGGGTTCCTGGCATGTTTGGCATTTTATGAAAAATCAGAAACGCCAGGGATTTGAGCCAAAGTGTAAATTTCCTGATGTGAGGGTTTTCTTACTCGGAGCAATGGCCCATCAGAGAATCAAGAAGCTAAGGAATATATCTCTAGAGCAGATTTCTACAAGTCTTGTTTGTGATTACTGAACTTTAGTTGACACAGAAAAAGAAGAGGCAAGTGTCAGCTTATGTGTGGGTGTTGACTTACACAATGTTGCCTGTGTATATTCCTGAGAAAGAGAAGTAAAAGTCATGTCAACCATGTTTAGGGTTCAGATTCCAAATACGTTTTAAGGTTTAAAAGGCACAAAGGATTGGGGGAGGGGGGACCTGGACGGCTCAGTCAGTTAAGTGCTCGACTTTGCCTCGGGTAATGATCCCATGGTTCCTGGGTTCGAGCCCCGCATTAGGCTCTGTGCTGACAGCTCAGAGCCTGGAGCCTGCTTCGAGTTCTGTGTCTCCCTCTCCCTCTCTCTCAAAAATAAATAGACGTTAAAAAAATAAAATAAAATAAAATAAAATGCACACTGGGTGAAAGGAACTTTGTGATGGTCAGCATGACTTGGATGGATGGAGACAGGTTCGGAATTCCACTATTATTCAATCTGTCTAAATGAGATACAGCCACTGAGACAGAAATCAGACTCTCGTTCCACAGACTGGGCCATAGGGAAAATTGACCTATTCAAAATAACATTGTACAACTCGATGATAAAAAAAAAAAAAAAGCACACAATCCAATACAAGAATGGGCAAAAGATTTGGACAGACTTTTCACCAGTGAAGATATGTAAGCAAATGGCCAATAAGCACATGACAAGATACTCGTCATTAGTCATCAGGAAAACGCAAAGCAGAACCACAACCACACACGGCAACCCGGCTGTTAGAATGGGTAAAGCACACAACAACAGCAGACACTGAGAGCGCCAAGTGCTGACAAGGATGTGGAGCTATTTGAACCCCTGCACGTTGCACGTTGCTGGCAGGAACGCAGACCGGCACGGCCGCTCTGGAAAACTGTATGGCTGCATCTTTTTTTTTTTTTTTTTTTTTTAACATTTATTTATTTTTGAGACAGAGAGAGAGAGAGCATGAACAGGGGAGGGTCAGAGGAAGAGGGAGACATAGAATCCGAAACAGGCTCCAGGCTCTGAGCTGTCAGCCCAGAGCCCGACGCGGGGCTCGAACTCACGGACCGCGAGATCGTGACCTGAGCCGAAGTCGGACGCTTAACCCACTGAGCCACCCAGGCGCCCCATGGCTGCGTCTTTTTAAGGTAAACATAAATTGACCTTATGACCCAGCCATCCCGCTCCTAGATATCTACCTGGGAAATAAAAAATACATGTCCGCACAGAGATGTGTGTGCCTGAATGCGTACAACAGCTTTATTCATAACCACCCCAAACGGGAAGCAGCCAAGTGTTCATCAGCTGGTGACTGGAGGAATGAACTGTAGAGGGTGCGTATAATGCAATGCTGGTCAGCAATGAAAAGGAACAAAATAGCAACACATGGAACAACACGGGTGGATCTCAAAACCACTATGGGGGGGGAGGGCACCTGGGTGGCTCAGTTGGTTACGTGGCTGACTTTGGCTCAGGGCACACTTTCTTTTTTTTTTTATTTTTTTTATTTTTTTTTAACGTTTATTTATTTTTGAGACAGAGAGAGACAGAGCATGAACGGGGGAGGGTCAGAGAGAGGGAGACACAGAATCTGAAACAGGCTCCAGGCTCTGAGCTGTCAGCACAGAGCCCGACGCGGGGCTTGAACTCACGGACCGCAAAATCATGACCTGAGCTGAAGTCGGCCGCTTAACCGACTGAGCCACCCAGGCGCCCCAACAGGGCACACTTTCACGGTTTGTGAGTTCAAGCCCCGCATCAGGCTCTGCATTGACAGTGTGGGGAGCCTGCTCGGGATTCTCTCTCTCTCCCCCCCCGCCCCTCTCTGGCCCTCCTCCACTCATGCTTTCTCTCTCTCTCAACATAAGTAACTACACTTAAAAAACAAACCAAAAACACCCTCCACCATGCGAAAGGGAAACCAAAGTCAAACACAGAAGACTGTAGGTGAGAGTGTTTACGTGAAATTCTAGAAACGGCAAAACTTTGACAGAGAGCAGCCCAGCAGTGGCTCGAAGCTGGTGACGGGGTGGGAGCGCGTGCACAGGGGCACAGAGATTTCTTGGGGTGAAGGGTGGTTCTGGTCTGGCTCGTGATGGTGATTACGCGATCGTATGCACTCACTCAGACTCATCAAACTGTATCTTTAACTGGGGGAACATTACGCAAATAACACACGAACGCAAAAGTAAGCGTTGAGTCCTGATGGGACAGCCGTGGGGAGACGAGCCGTTGAAGAGACAGGACTGCCTCTGACGAGCAGGGGTGGGACGAGGGAGTGGGAAAGGCTCGTCCATGCGGTGCCAGAATCCAGTGACTTCTCCTTCGCGGCCAACCCATCGGTGACAACCCGGAAGCGGGTACAGCCGCGCCCTGTTCCAAGAGGAGCTGTTAATATCATATCCATACTGGTTTTTTCATTATACAAGTTTAGTGCTTTTTATTGTCCTGTTGGTTTTTATCACAGCTGCAAAGGGAAGTGAGGATAGGTATTATATATCAAGTAGCAACACAGAAGCAGGACAAAGCTAAAAAGAGAAAGCGTATGTGAAGCAGAGAGTTCACAGAAGACACGGACAAACGGCACTGGCTATATTTGTACGTGCCTGTTGTGGTTGTGGTCAGCATAGTGGTGTGAGTCCGGGCTTCTGGCATGGGAGAAACAGCACAAATCGCTGGGAACAGGATTACAGCAGTGGTTCCCCAGCCTTTCAGCCCCAGTGACTTCCATTTGTAACAGGTATTTTAGGAGGCTCTCCTGAATTTAGTAATCTACCCAGACACATGATTTTTTTTTTTAATAAACACAATGCCCTAATTGCAAAAGAAGCACGAGGAGGAGGAGGAGAAGGAGGAAGGGAAGGAGAAGGAAAAGAAGAAACAGAGGGCATTCATTTCAACGCGTAACTGCTTGAGCGTGATTATTCTAGAAAATACCATTGACCCAGAAGTGAATGCGGCTGTTCTGAAACGCAGACTGAGCAAGGGGAGTCGAATCGGCAACTCAAATGCCACCGATGACATTGCTGTTGGTGACATGGTTTTCCCAGATGGTGACCAGCACTTGGAAAAGTTCCAAACAAAACAGTATCAGTCAGGGTTCCAGACAATAAAAGGCAGCAAAAGCAAATAAGATCCTTGGTGGAGAGTTCAGTACAGACGCTATTTGTAAAGGTGAGGGCAGGGTGTAGGGGCCCTAGAGGGATGGTCTCTTAGCCTGGGACCAGGAAGGGTGTGTGTGTGTGTGTGTGTGTGTGTGTGTGTGTGTGTTGGTCCCCGAATCCTATTCCCAGAAGCTGCATCTGTCCTGGGGATGGCTCAGAGAGAGCATCTTGCCACTTTGGGACCAGGAGGGAGAAAACTGGAGAATAAACGACCGTGTTCCCTCTTTTTCGCTTTGTCCACAGCAGGTTTCTAACAGAGCTGTTTTCTCTTCAAAATGTTTAAAGAGAGCTTAAGCGATTTCAAACATGCAGGTGAGTGGGAAAGAACAGTAACAGTAAATCGTTCAAGGTGGCCTTTGGAGCCCCTTCTGCCTCCGGCTGCTCTGTTTCTAATCAAAATTCCTGCTTCTGCTGTTCGGGTTCACGACGCGCACGGTGACCCTCCCAGCCCCTAGGCCTCATTCAGATCCCCTCCAGCTTGCCCGCCTCTCTTCTCCCAAGCTGAACTGCTGCATTTTAAAGTTAATCCAGGACAAGGTGAGATGAATGTGAGCTGGGATGCAGAGACGGGAAAATCCCAGAACAGCTGGGGGGGGGGGCAAGGGACACCCCTCTGAGCCTCCCTCCACAGCCCAGCCATAGTGGCTCCAAGCCATCGAGGGCTGGGGCTCGGTATCCAAAGGGTCCCGAGACCAGCAATGTGTGGGTTTCTTGCCCCTCCCTTTGAGCCCATGTGTTTGCCACAGCCTTTTACAGAATGAGAGTCAGCAATTCATTCCAGTACCTTCTATGGGGCAGACACGGCCACAGGTGCCGGGGACCCCAGACAAATGGGGCAAGCCCGCACCTCCCCGGTATTCGCAGTCCGGCTGAAGGCGAGAGACAAGTCGCTGGTGATCGCAGCACAGAAAACTCAGGACCAAGGTGTAGATAAGCCACTCCAGGAACATAGAGGAAAAGAGCTCTGTCTGCATGCTATTTTTTAAAACAGAAAATTACCTTCTCTTCCCTTCCCATTAAAGAAGTTTTTTAAAAATATCCACCTGGGGGAGCCTGGCTGGGTCAGTCCGTAAAGCGTGCGACTGTTGATCTCAGGGCTGTGAGTTTGAGCCTCACGTTGCGTGTAGAGATTGCTTAAAAATAAAAGCTTGGGGCACCTGGGTGGCTCAGCCGGTAAGTGTCCGACTCTTGGTTTTGGCTTAGGTCATGATCTCACAGTTCATGAGATCCAGCCCTGCATGGGATTCTCTCTCTTTCTCTCTCTCTCTCTCTGCCCCACCCCCCGTTTACTTTCTCTCTCTCTCTCAAAATAAATAAATAAGCATAAAATAAAATAAAATAAAATAAAATAAAATCTTTAAAAAAATATCAACCTGATAGGACACCAAGTTATTGGTCTGCCCGGGGTGTCCTCATGCCCCAGATCAGCCTGGACTGAGCCTTCTTCGGAGGCCTGCCTCTGCCTCTGAACGCATCGCAGCTCCCACCCTCAGCAGCTTTCAGAGATGCAACCCTCTAAGCCAGGCATCCGGGACTGATTGACGGTGATTCTGGGGGTGGGGCTTTTGCAGATCAGGCCGCAGCAAACTGGGGAGCGCGTCTGTAGTTCGGCCAAGGGAAAAATCGAAAGGCAAATCCAAACAGGTCTGGACTCACCAGGAGCAGATGGAGAGAGAGGGATAAGTGGGAGGCGGGGAAGCAAGGTCAGGAGGAGCGCTGAGCGTCATCCTCGTGGCTTCGTACAGGGTCCCCTGTGGTCGTAGGAAGGCGACGCGTCCTGAGGGCTTACGGGGATCACCTGGGGGGTGTACATCTGCCAAGACAGCACGCACCCAGCCTTTGCTGCGGGCCTCCTGGGTGCCAGGCACTGTGTCAGGCTCTGTCTCCGCACCACAGACCCTGCTCTGCCCAGCAGGTCGTGGGCTCCGTCCCACGGAGAGAGCGGCTGGGAGTGAGCCCTGAGATGGCTTTTCATTTTACAACCAGATAAGAACAACAGACATGACACGGGCTTATTCTTCTTAAGATACATTTTTTTAAAACCCTTCAGACAAGAAGTGACGGATAAAATTCTACTAAAGAGAAACCCAATGGGCTAATGAGCATGAGGACGTACGCTCGGCTCCCTGAGATAATCAGGTATGAAACCTAAAATGAGTTACCCTTGTGTTTTCCCCTATCAAAATATCTTTTAAAGAAAATTCCGGTTTGGTGCTGCTTCGGCAAAATGGGCAGGCTCGTACCTGACTGGCAGATGTAAAACCTATTCAACTGCGGCAGCCTGTCAATGTGGGTCAAAAATCTTGTGATAATGCTGGTCTAGTAAATTCCGTCTCGGAGGAGGACACATGAGGATTTGTGAACGAGGATGTTTATCCCATACGTAGAGGATGCAAGTTGGAAAGTCCCCAAATGTCCAACAAGAAAACTGATAAAATAATGAATCTCTCTCTCTCTCTTTCACCCACACTCACACTATCCACCTCCCTCCCCACCCCCCCACATACACCCACACACATACACACACACACATACACCCACCCACACACATACACACACACGTACACACATCACCACACAGAGTGACTGTGAGCTTAATTTTATTTTTAAATATAATGCTTACGTCTTTTCACTCTTGTTCCCTCTTTCTGTATATCCAGAGAACAGAAGAATGGCAAGATATGTACCAAAACATTTATTTGGGGGATGGTAGCATTATGGGCTATCTCTATTTCTTTTTATTTGTTTTAATTTTTTTCATGTTTATTTATTTTTGAGAGAGAGATAGAGAGCGAGCAGGGGAGGGGCAGAGAGAGAGGGAGGCAGAATCCCAAGCAGGCTCCGTGCTGTTAGCACGGAGCCCGACGCGAGGCTCGAGCTCACGAACCGAGAGATCATGACCTGAGCCGAAACCAAGAGTCAAGACGCTTAACCGACTGAGCCACCCAGGTGCCCCCTCTACTTCTTTAAAAATGTTTTTTCTCTACAATGATGTTGAATCGGTTTCATCATCCGAAAAAAAAATTATTTGAAAAACACGCGTGAAGTATTCTTGCCTAAAATGAATCTAATCAAGACTTGAGCCCCAACTCCCGCTTGGCAGAAAAGAGAGAGAAACAAGTCAAATGACATCCCGAAGAAACAATTTGACAAATTCCAGAAGGTGGAACATTCTAGGACCAATCGTCTCCAAAAATCAATATTCTCAGAGACCAAAAAATTAGGGGAATCATTCTACATCATCAAAAACTAAACAGGCATAGCGACCAAATGCCATGCTCAAATCGATGGGGTGCTGACTCAGAACGAGGTCTATGAGACGTGGTAGGAGCACTTGGGGGAAGTGAAATAGGAGTTTGTGTTTTGATTTTCCCTTGGCCGAACCACAGACGTGCTGCCGGGTTGGCCACTGCGGGATCTGCAAGACCGCCACCCCGAGAATCCCATCGGATGCTCCCAGAAGCCATCACGGCATGCTCCTAAACCTAAGAGGAATTCTGCCCAACTCCGAAATAGCACATTCTTCTCCATTTTACATGAAATAGCCATCCAAAAACTATCTGGGGGGCCTGGAGGGCTCAGCCGGTTAAGCATCTGACTCTGGATTTCAGGTCAGGTCATCATCTCGAGGTTCGTGGCTTGGAGCCCCGTGTCGGGCTCTGCACTGTCAGTGCAGAGCCTGCTTGAGATTCTCTCTCTCTCCCCCTCCCCCACTCTTGCTCTCTCTCTTTCTCGCTCTCTCTCTCAAAATAAATAATTTTTTTTAATGTATGAAAAATAAAGCAAACTATCTGAAGTCAGTTCTGATAACTAAACTTTCAGTAGGTACCACTTATGAAATGGTAGGTTCTTCTTGGCTTTGACTGCACAGTAATTCCTCCTGTGGCTCCCATCCAATGGGGACAAGGTAAAATGCTGAAGATGGCCTGGAGGGGGACCAAACAGACGCCCAGCACCGTCCCCCCCTCCCTGGCACCCGACATCACCCAGGTCCATCCTGAGCCCCCAGGGAGGTGGGGGTTTCTAAATAATAAAAAGGTAAGACTCTCTTGGTCAAGAGTCCAGAATTTCTCAACAAATGGCCAGTTTCGCCTCAGTAGATTTTGTTATTTGGTTCAAAAGCTTCCAGGTAAGGGCAAAGGGACAAAAATATCTGTTAATAATTGTCCCTGAAGTTTACACAGCAGCCAACAATTTACAGGATTCTTTTGCAGACATATCACCGTTAAAAGACTCCAAATCTTTTTTTTTTTTTAATTTTTTTTTTTTTAACGTTTATTTATTTGAGACAGAGAGAGACAGAGCATGAACGGGGGAGGGTCAGAGAGGGAGACACAGAATGTGAAACAGGCTCCAGGCTCTGAGCTGTCAGCACAGAGCCCGATGCGGGGCTCGAACTCACGGACTGCGAGATCATGACCTGAGCCAAAGTCTGCCGCTTAACCGACTGAGCCACCCAGGCGCCCCAAAAGACTCCAAATCTTCCAAGTGGGTAGCCGTTCCCTTCAATCCTGGAGTATGTTCTGTTGACGAGAATTTTTGCTGGTTTCCATTTTCCTCTTTGGTGCAGGAGTGGGGGTGAGCGGGGAACCCACAAGTCTATATGGTGGGTGAAGTAGGGAATTGTTACCCCATTTTACAGACTTTATAAAATAGAAGTATACAGGGGGCGCCTGGGTGGCTCAGTCAGTTAAGCGTCTGACTCTTGATTTTGGCTCAGGTCATGATGTCACAGTTCGTGGGATCGAGCCCCGTGTCGGGCCCTGCACAGCAAGTGAGGCGCCTGCTTGAGATTCTCTCTCTCCTCTCTGTCTGCCCCTCCCTCTGCTCACACACCCTCTCTCAAAGTAAATAAATGAATTTTTTAAAAAAAGAAAGATCCCTCTAAAATATATATATAAGCATATACAACGTAAAATATGAAAATATGTATTTATACATAATAACATGCACTTACATATTTATAAAATATAAATATAAAATATAGGAGACTGAGACTCCTGGTAAAATACCACCTACAGAGCCCTCAGAGCTCTCGAGGCTCAACTTGCTGCTATCTGCTTCAAAGGAGGCCCCTGTCCCAGAGCATCAAGGCCAAGGGTGCCATGTTCATGGGATCTGGGGGTCTGGTTTAAGGTAGGTCTTCAACTGTGAGGAACAGATTGAGATTGAGCTGAGTTTTCTTTGTTTTTTTTTTTAATGTTTATTTTTGAGACAGAGCATGAGCGAGGGAGGGGCAGAGAGAGAGGGAGACACAGAATCCAAAGCAGGCTCCAGGCTCCGAGCTGTCAGCACAGAGCCCGATGCGGGGCTCGAACTCGTCAACCACAAGATCATGACCTGAGCCGAAGTCGGACACTCAACCGGCTGAGCCACCCAGGCGCCCCGAGTTTTTGATGTAATAGTTGAGGATTGGGGGATACAGAGCAAGGAAGTTTTCGAGTGGAGTTTAAGAGTAAACAGCTGTGTGATAAGCCCCACCGAGCAATTACTGCTCTGAGGGAGGGAATCCTGACCCTAGCGAAGGCTAGTAGCCAGATAGATAAAAGTTCAGAGGCAGGCATCTTCAGAAAGTCCAGGAGGCAAATAATAAAACTATTTGTAACTGTTATCATCCTGGGTGGGAATTTCCTGCAGAGAGGGGAAGGAGTTGATCTTTATGTGCACAGTCTTAGAACGTCACCCTGTTAGCCTGTGGGGCTGCAGGGAGCTTCAGGCTCTGGGACTAGTGACTTCCCAAGGTCTGCTGGAAGTTGACTTAAGTCTTCAGATTCAGGCTGAGCTCACCTTGCTCAGACTTTGCCTGAAAAGCCCTCCCAAAGGAGTTCAAGCAGGCTCTGCACAAATGCCCTCTCAGGACTATGGCGGCCCCAGGACAGGTATTGGGGTGACAGCACAGGGCAGAGTGGCAGGGGAGGGGGCTCCTGGCCCTGGAGTGGGCCAGCCGCAGGGATTCCGTACTGGCTTATATAGCATCCCCTGAAAATTCAGGTCAACTTAGACGTTACTTGGAAATAGGGTCTTTATGGATACAATTAGTTAAAATGAGGTCATACTGGATTAGGGTGGGCCCTAAATCCAGTGACTAATGTCCTTCTGAAAGGCTTATGTAAAGAAGGGAAGAAGTCCCTGTGATGATAGGGACAGAGATTACAGTGATCTGGTGTCTCACCAGAAGCTATGAAGAGGCAAGGGAGGATTCTTCCCCGGGACCATCAGAGGGAGTATGGGACACCTTGATTTTGGACATCCGGCCTCCCTCCCCCTACTCTGCCAAGTACAGCACACACCCTCTGAATGGGAAACTGGGGCCCTCGGGTGGGATGCGTGGCCTCCCTAGGGCTCTGAGGGGGTGGGGAAATGAGGGCTGAGGGTCGCTGCCCAGGTCATCGCTTTTCTGGCAGTCTGGCCACTTGGCCAACATTCAACGAAGGACCCTTTAAAAAAAATTCTGGAAAATTCAAAACGCAACACCACTCCCCACAGTGCCCCCCTCCCCTCCATTCTCCCCTCCAGAGGGGACAGCCTCATGCCCGGTCAGGGCTGCACAGGAAAGGGACAGAACACGTGAAAGGGCAGAGCCCAGGGTCCTCCTCCTGGTCGGGCGGGTGGGCATGGCCACGGCGACAGCCTGCCTGCGAGGACAGGAGCACTTAGAAATCTGGGTCACGTCAGAAGCCTCCCCGCAGGAACCGGCAGCTGTTTCAGAGACCTGCACCCGCCAGCCTGAAAATAGCTTGGTCCTTTTCCCCGTGAGACACAAGGTTTAGCAATCACGGATCTGGCAAATAATGAATTTGGTATCCGCTGCAGTGACACCTGCTGGGAACCAAGAGACAAAGGATGTGGGGTCCTGCCCTCCCGGGAACCGTAGGTGAGAAATAGCTGGGCTTTGAAGGGCGCCTGGGTGTCTCGGTCGGTTGAGCCTCCTACTTCAGCTCAGGTCATGATCTCAAAGTTCGTGAGTTCAGGCCCCACATCAGGCTCGCTTCTGTCAGGGGAGAATCCTGTTCAGATCCTGTCTCCCTTTCTCTGCCTCTCCCCCCCTCATGCTGTCTCAAAAAAAAAAAAATAGCTAGGCTTTGAACGCTTGAGTTTCCCAAATGGGTCCTTACATACCCCTTTCCCTCATCTTGCTGATGGGAAACCTGAAATCCAGGGAGGGTGGTTTGCCCCGACCCGGGGGAGGGGCTCTGGGGGAATCTCACCATCGACAGGGATTTGGACCCAGAGTTCAGTTCCAGGATCCAGGCTCCTTCCTCTGGGGCAACGGTTTGTCTCCAGGGGCAGAGGTGGGAGCGGCAGGTGGTGGGGAAGGCAGTGGGAACCCAGGGGTCAACGTTCCCAGTTGAGCCTTGGCTAGTGGAGGGAGGAGACTGTGGAGGCCCCACCGTAAGCAGCAAGATGGAAACCTGAGGGCTCCAAGCACCTGTGGGGTGCGTGTGGGGTGGGAGAGCACAGGACCTCAAAACCAGTCTTCTGACACTATCTCCAAAGACGTAATAGTGACAGATTGAAAACACGATCCATTCCTCATGACTTGAGAGCCGTAGCTCTAATCTGTTACCACAGAACTATCATGGGGTCGGGGGGAGGGGTTATGGGGGGGTCAAGGGTAGGGCTTCAAAAGTCCTGAGGCTGGGTCCCAACCCTAGAGATTCTGTCACCGCTGGCCAGGTGGGGCCTGGGTCTGGGGTGTCAGAGCTCCCAGGGAGTTCTGAGGGTGACCACTATGGGAGGCCAGTGCTTTAGAGATTTCCAAGTTTTCAAAAATCCTGTACTGGCATTTCCCCTCCTTTGAAGAACCATACAAGGAACCTGGGGATTTGTAGGCAGGACATGCTGTTAGCATCGGACCCTGCAGAGGCCCACCTAGGTCTGGATGAGGGCAGCAGACTCAAGGGACACGGGACAGATGTGTCTTGTGTGTGCTTCAATTTGGGAATAATTTACATATCGTAGAACTGACCGCTTGAAGTTGACAGCTTTATGACCGTTTTGACGGATGCCTATAATCCTGTGACCGTCAACCACAATCAAGAAATAGCAAGTTCTAGGGCGCCTGGGTGGCTCCGTTGGTTAAGCATCCAGCTTCAGCTCAAGTCATGGTCTCACGGATCGTGAGTTCGAGTTCTGCATCCGGGTCTGTGCTGACAGCTCAGAGCCTGGAGCCTGCTTCAGATTCTGTGTCTCCCTCTCTCTCTCTCTGCTCCTCCCTTCCTCACGCTGTCTCTCTCTCTCTCAAAAGTAAATAAACATTAAAAAAAATAATAAAAAAGAAAGATATAGAAAGCTCTATCCCTGGGGCGCCTTGGTGGCTCAGTCGGTTGAGCATCTGACTCTTGATTTCAGCCTAGGTTATGATCCCAAGGTCATGGGTTCGAGCTCCACATCAGGCTGTGTGTTGACAGACTGGAGCCTGCATGGAGAGGCTTGGGAGCCTCTCTCTCTCTCTCTCTCTCTCTGCCCCTCCCCTGCTCTCTCTCTCTCTCAAAAATAAATACATAAAACATTTTAAAAATTAAATAAAAATGAACATTAAAAATTAAAAAAAAAAAACAACCTCTATCCCCAGGAAACAGTCTCGAGAGACAATTTGAATGTAGTGCCAGGGGCCTGATTGGGGATAGAGGTTCCAAACCCTCACCCCCAAACTCTCTGCCCCTCTGAAAGTTGTGAGTCTGCAAGCACCTATTTCTGGCCCAGGCGACTTTCCCGATGGCTGGAAGTAATTATTCCCCAAGGGCCCGGCTCTGCCTCGTTAGAGCTTCTGTTGAAAAAGCCAGGTTGCTAATGTCGTTCCTCTGGCTTCGGAGTCCAATTTTCCAGGCCTGTACAGCAGGCACAGTCGATACCTCCTACGATCGCTAGGGCCACTTCTGGTGGCGGAAAAACGTTCACCGGCTGCCCAGAGCGATTACAAGTGCGTTCCTCACGCAGCTGTCCCCGGTTGCCGAGAAAACATTTAATTGGTGCGGAGGTCGCAGGATCCTCTCCCAATTAGGGTCCCGTCCTGCCAGCTGCCATCTGCACCGGGGACAATCCGGACCGGGCTTCCTCGTAGGACACACGGTCGTCCGCTCTGGGGAACAGCCACACAGTCCTTCAGCGATGGCCTGGCCCCTTTCAAAAGGCAGACTGTCCTGTAGTCTGGGGCTCTCGTCTTTGCCTCCCGGTCAATTATCTGGGAATCAGGATGGAATGAGAAGAATAAGAATCTTCCATGAACAGGGAGCACTGCGTGTGTGGACGTGACAGTTAACAAAATGTTCCCGCTAGGGAGGACCTTTGAGAAAGTGGGGAGGGCCAGGGTGGGGCTTAGGCCGCAGGGTGAAGTCGATGAAATGCCCACTCACGCGGAGCCTCCTCCAGGAAGCAGTCCCGTAAATGCCCAACGTCTGCTGTGCTCCCCCCGGGCCCTGGAATGACTCCGGTAAAGGCAGAGCCTCCCAGACGGCCCGGGGCTGGGCATCTTCAAAGGGGGGCTCCGCGGCCAAGGCCGCAGTGGAGACGGTTCGTCTGGACCCCTGCTTCCCCCTCAACAGACTCGGATTTCGTTTTCTGTGAAGGTTGGCCTGTAGGCCACACTTTGTTTCCAGGGAAGTTCCGGGTACACAGTAAACTCAAGAGGCAAGTACAGGGGTTCCCCACTTGCCCCCGTCCCCCCGTACACGCACAGCCTCCTTATCAACATCCCCCACCAGAATGCGACACTTGTTGCAGTAACCGATGACCCAAGAGTGACACGTCGCAGTCCCCCGAAGGCCACGGTTCACATCAGGGCTCGCCCTAGCTGTTGTGCTTGCTGCGGGTTTGGACAAATGTACGATGACACGTGTCCATCATCACAGCATCGCACAGAGTAGTCTCGCTGCCCTAAAAACCCCCCGTGCTCGTCCCTCCTCCCCCCAACTCCTGGTGACCACGGATCTTACTGTCTCCACAGCTTTGTCTTTTCCTGAATGTCACGTAGTTGGACTCATACGGGTGTGTCGGCTTTTCAGATCAGCTTCTTTCACTGAGTAAAATGCATGTAAGTTTCCCCGGTGTCTTTTCATAGCTTGATAGCTCACGTCCTTTTAGCACTGACCTTCCACGGTCTGGACGGACCACAGTTTACTCATCCATTCACCTCCCGAAGGACATCTCGGGGGCTTTCAACTTTTAGCAATTATGAATAGAGCTGCTGTAAACATCTGTGTGCAGGTTTTTGTGTGGGACCAACATACTCTTTTTTCCCTAGAGCGGGGAGACGGAGTCCCTCTCCCCCAGCCCTGGCCCCAGGCCCAGAGCTCCTGGGCATTACAGCCCCCCGAACCACCCTCCCTGCAGACGAAATCTGCCGGTGCTCTCATTAGGCCTGAGGCTGCCGAATCGCCTCCCGATTCAGAGAATCCTTGAGTCGATAGCAAACAACACTGGCTGAGATCATTGTGCTATTTGTCCACAGCACCCAGGGAGACAAGCAGCGCCCCGGTGACAACGAGGCTGTCTCTTGAGTCCCTGCTGGGGCTCCCCCACCCACTGCAAACCCAGTCCCAGCCAAACCTGCATGCCGTTCAACAGCACAGATGACACCTGTCCACAAAGCTGTCCCTGAGCGCCCCACTGGGAAACAATGTCTCTTCTCCTCACTCCCTTGCAAATAGCCTTCTTTTTTATACATTTTTAATCTTTTATTTATTTTTGAGAGAGACAGAGAGCAAGCAGGGGAGGAGCCAAGAGAGAGGGAGACACAACATCCGAAGCAGGCTCCAGGCTCCGAGCTGTCAGCACAGAGCCCGACGCGGGGCTCGAACTCAAACCGTGAGATCGTGACCCGAGCTGAAATCGGATGCTTCGCCACCTCAGCCACCCAGGCGCCCCTTAAATAGCCTTCTCACTCTAGAACCATTTTAGATTCATAGGGAAGTTCAAAGACGGTAGATGAGAGCTCCCATAACATGCCACACCCAGGGTCCCCTACGTTGACATCTTATGTTACCATGGTACATTTGTCAACACTAAGAAGCCAACATGGGTACAGTAAACTTCAGTCCTCATTCAGCTTTCATTAGTTTTTCTTGAATGTCCTTTTTCTGTCTCAGGACCCCCTCCCGGGTGCCATATTACATTCAGTTGTCTTAGGCTCCTCTGATAAACAACAGTTCCTCAAAAACAGTTCCTTGTTTTTGATGAACTCGACAGTTTGGTCAATTCAGTAATTGTCTTTTGGTTTTGGGGCTTTTGTGAGAACGAGAGAGAGAGCGAGGGAGAGAGACAGTATGAGTGGGGGAGGTGCAGAGAGAGAGGGGGACCCAGAATCCC
Organism: Panthera uncia; assembly: GCF_023721935.1. NCBI lineage: Eukaryota > Metazoa > Chordata > Mammalia > Carnivora > Felidae > Panthera > Panthera uncia. The sequence goes on along the minus strand of NC_064816.1, from coordinate 14,183,539 downwards.
AAGCAGGCTCCTTGTTGACAGCAGAGAGCCCGATGTGGAACTCAAACCCGCGAACCGTGAGATCACGACTTGAGCCAAAATCGGACGCTTAACCGACGGAGCCACCGAAGCGCCCCTAGTCAGGCGTCTTGAAGAAAGTCCCTTGGCTTGGGATTGTTGGACGTTGTCTCCTCGTGCGCAGATGGGGCTATAAGTTTCCGGGAGGAAGGGCACGGGGGAAGGCACCTCCCCCCCCCCCCCATCATTACATCTTGCTCTTTGTTCTTTGCTGCCACATTTTCCTGGCCTCCCTTCCCGCTGAAGGTCTGGCCCAGTCTGTCCTCCACAGAGCGCATCACAAAAAGTACCCACCTGCTTAGGTGCCCACCTGACCATAAGACGCCTGAGTGGATGCCACATGCTGGGCATCGTCCTAGTCCTGAGGTCCATAAGATGCCACTGGAGAATAGGAATAACGATATCAAGTAACTTCCCCCGGGCCCTTGGGTCCCGGAGCAGGGAAGACAATCAGGAACGCGGAAGGTCTTCCACGATCAGGCTGGTCTCTCTCTGGTTCCCGCCCTTTGCTGGCGGGCGTTCTCTGCACAGATGGCATGTGTGGGCCCTCATGATGTGTGTTCTGCCTCAACTTGGCCACTTGTTACTGAGAGGCCCTCAGAGAGGGACAGCTAGGCTTCCGATCCAGAGAGAAGTCACAGCACACACACCATCCCCCCCACCCCAACTACAAACGTGAGATTCAATCCGGTGCTGGCTGTGAATGATTGCGTAGCTGGAGGAGGCAGATGCGGCTCAGGAGGCGGGAGGGGGGGACTGGATAAATCCCTTTAATGCCCTGGGCGTGCCTGCCATGCCTCCTCCCTATAAGTAACTCCAAATAAAAATCACAAAGCACAAAATGTCTACGTATGTTGAAATTACGGTAACGTCTTATTTATCTGGTTGCCATTGTTCTGCATCGGTTTGTCGATAATAAATTTTCCCCCTTCCTTTGGCTTCGCCTCCCCACCGTGAAGCCAGGCTTAGTTGGGGTGATGGAGGGGGGGGGTCCCTTCATTTCTCACTGCCTCCCCAGCTCCTCTCCTCTGGTGTCCTAGAGGTCAGGAAGCCCTCATCCTCCTCTAGCTCACCCACCGGACCCACAGAGACTCTTCGACCATTGAGACGAGTGGTTTTGCAATCCCCGCTCTCGGGAAGGTCTTGAACACTTTCCCTCCTTGAGAACAGGAGAGCTAGTGTTCAACCCCCCCACCCCCACCACTCACAGCCAGGGGTCCTTCGCTGCAGATTTCTGAAGCTCAGATGCTTCGGACAAGGCATGACCAAGAAGCCACAAGAATGCCACAGCCCATCCAAGACAGCACGAGGCATTCAGAATCAGCCGGAGACCCACGGACCAGTCCAGAGCGTCACTTGACTCCCGCGATGAGGTCCGGCCCCCACTTCTCCTTCATTCACGCCCTCAGCCACGGTGCGAGGGAGCCTCTTCTGCTGGCGCCCGAGACCATCTCTTCCCAACTCCACTCAGGACAGCGTGTCCATAGCTTGGCCGTGATGGGAGTGATTATCCCAGAGCGTTCGGCAAGCCCTATGACCCAGGGCTCCTCTCCCCAGAGCTGGTGGCTAAACACACTCTGCCTTGAGGCCAGGTTTCCCTGGCACCACGGCTCTTCTCCAAAAATCCAGATCAGTGGGGGCCGCCCTGCCCCGAAATGCTCCACAGAAACCCCCTTCCTTCTATAGATCTACTACGTCCAGAGTCAAAGCCTCCGGTGTCCTTCCCAGCTGTGTGTCTTGGGGCAAATCTCTGGGCTTCTGCGGCCCTCTGGTCGCTCACCTGTGAAAAAGGGACAGTACTATGCATCCCTTAGGCAAGTGGCATCTCACTGGGCTTTAGAACGGGCCTGTGCCTCTATAATAAGTGACCCATGGACTATGTGGATTCTCTGCCTCTCTCCAGTGGAGGGCAAAGGTCTTCCCCTCCCTCACCACCGGCTCCTCAGGTGGGGCCCTGCTCTGTGGACGCTGGGTCTCTGGGAGGAGTCCATCAGGGAGGGACAGGGGGAGAGGTCTGCCCTGGGAGCACGCATTGAGGGAGTGCATTATCTGTAGAGAATTAAAAAACAAACACACAAACAAAAAAACCACAGGGCAACTGGGTGACTCAGTCGGTTAAGTGTCCGACTTCAACTCACGTCATGATCTCACCGTCCGTGAGTTCAAACCCCACATCGGGCTCTCTGCTGTCAGCATAGAGCCTGCTTGGGATCCTCTGGTCCCCACCCCCTCCTTTGCCCCTCCTCCCCCTCACTCCCTTTCTCAAAAATAAGTGAACATGTTTCAAAAAGAGAGAATTTTAAAAGAACGCGAAGACCGACTCCAAGTTGGTTTGTTTTTAAAAATCACCATGTGGGGGCGCCTGGGTGGCTCAGTCGGTTAAGCGTCCATCTTCGGCTCAGGTCACGATCTCCCCGTCCATGAGTTCGAGCCCCGCGTCGGGCTCTGTGCTGACAGCTCAGAGCCTGGAGCCTGCTTCCGATTCTGTGTCTCCCTCTCTCTCTCTGCCCCTCTCCCGTTCATGCTCTGTCTCTCTCTGTCTCAAAAATAAATAAACGTTAAAAAAATAAATAAATAAAATAAATAAAAATCACCATGTGCCAATTATTCCAAGAAACATCAGTGATAAAAGACTCTTCCGCTCTCAGATGGGGGAAACGCTCCCACCGCCCCTCCCCTGAGGCAGGCCTCTGCTGGCAGCCGGCCACTGTGGGTGTTCAACAGTCAAGGGAGGGACCTGGTTACAGGGAGGCTTTGGACACTCACAATCACGGCCCCTCGGGTCTCTCGTTGCCCCCGACAGACACCTGCTCTCTGGTGTTCTGGGAAAATCCGTAGCATTTTCCTGCCTTGGGATCTGTGGTAGATTTTCAACTTTTGCAGCCTGGCCCGTCAAGTCACGGAGTCATTGATTTCTTCTTCAATCTGGGCTGGGGCGGGACTTGCTTTGGCCAATAGAACGCAGCGGGAGTGATGGTGTGCAAGCTCCAACTAGGTGTCGAGAGTCCCGGCAAGCTTCCGCTCTCCCTCGCAGGGCCCCAGGGCTGCCCAAAGCCCAGGCTAGTCTGGGGCGTGGGGGGGGTGACAGCGCGCAAGGTTCTGTCACCCGCATCACCCCAGCCCCGCCAGCCAACGCCAGGGCCAGGAGTGAGGCCATCCTAGACCAGCCACTTCCCAGAGCACCTGCCAGCGGACTGCAGACCCATGAGCAAGCCCGGCCGAGATCGGCCACGCCTGGTCCAGATGCTTACGAACGTCCGGCCGATCAGAGGATTCAGACACCATAATAAACGTTGGTGTTTGAAGCTCCTAAGCGTTGGGGTGGGTTTTTTATGCAGCCACGGAGACAGTGTCTTTGCTCGTGCTGGTCACCTCCGTGCCTTTCGCCATGGCTGCATGCAGAAATTCTGCCTCTCCAGGGGCGCCTGGGTGGCTCAATCAACTGAGCGTCGGACTCTTGATTTCAGCTCTGGTCTCACGGGGCGTGAGCTCGGGCCCCACATCGGGCTCTCCACTGACAGGGCGAAGCCTGCCTGGGATTCTCTCTCTCCCCCCTCTCTCTGCCCCTCCCCTGCTCGTGCTCTCTAGCTCTCTCAAAACAAATGAATAAACATTAAAAAGAAAAAAAAAAAAGAAAGAAATTCTACCTGTCCCTCAAGGCACTTCTTTCCTACAAACCGCTCCCCCCCCCCACCCCCCGATTTCTCAGGTTGGAATTCATTTTCTGCTCCCACAGCTCTTGGCTCCTCAACTTCTCTGGTCATTGCAATTTCCTTCACCTTGGATGTATCTGCACACCAGCCCTCCGTGAGGAGGAATACCGGGCCCTGATGGTCACTGTAACCTCTCCAGTACCAGAAATGCAGTGACCTTGAGGTTCCCAAATTCAACAGCACAGAGGTCACTTGCAGACCGCGCCCACTGCCCGAGACTCTGATTCATCAGGTCTGGGGTGGGGCCCGGAAATCTGTATGCTTAACAAATACCCCAGGGTTTTCAGATGTAGGGAGGGTGTGGGCGGTGCTGAGACCAATCGGATAGCTTGGACATGTCCACGCACTAAACACAGGGGGGACTTTCCGACCCTGAAAGTGGGGCCAAGTGACTTGCCCAAGGTCACGAGGAGGGAGAGTGATAAAGCCAGGATTCAGACCCCGTTCCAAAAAACTGTGCACATACTCTGTACATATTCTCTGGGAAGGAGAACCCGCCATACCGGTCACTTGTACAACCCCAAACTCTGACGTGTTACTAACTCTGACGTTAGCCACTGTGGGCTTTCTTCCCGTAAAGATCAATGATTTTGGGAAAACACGCGTACACACACAAGCACATGCGCGCGGGCACATTTAAACAGCTGTTTCACGGGACACCTGGGTGGTCGGTTAAGCCTCAGACTTCAGCTCAGGTTATGATCTCACGTGGTTCGTGGGTTCGAGCCCCGCGTCGGGGCTCTGTGCTGACAGCTCGGAGCCCGGAGCCTGCTTTGGATTCTGCGTCTCCCTCTCTCTCTGTGCCTCCCCCACTCGCATTTCTCTCTCTCTCTCTCTCTCTCTCTCTCTCACAAAATAAATAAACATTAAATGGGGCGCCTGGGTGGCTCAGTCGGTTAAGCGTCCGACTTCGGCTCAGGTCATGATCTCGCGGTCCGTGAGTTCGAGCCCCGCGTCGGGCTCTGTGCTGACGGCTCGGAGCCCGGAGCCTGCTTCGGATTCTGCGTCTCCCTCTCTCTCTGCGCCTCCCCCACTCGCATCTCTCTTTCTCTCTCACACACACAAAATAAATAAGCATTAAACAGCTGTTGCTCGAGGAATCGCTGCCAGCGGACGGCCCTCCTCCTACTCAGCCCCACTCCCGTGCTGCATCGGGAAGATGTTGGACTAACTCGCAGATGTCACCGGGATCAGCCCCGGTGAAGCATCGCCTCCTGCCCAGACACCGAGCCGTACAGAGAGCTCAAGTTCCGAGTCTGCCTTCCTCTTCCCCGTGTCCCCGGCGAGATGGCTTGGATGAGGTCTCAGCAGGAGCCAGGGGTGGAAATAACAGACAACCACCCAAATGAGGACAAGCAGAGGCTATTTATGCAGAGTTTTCTGTAGCAAGGGGGTCGGCCACCACCACCTGCCTTTGGCACAGACTCACGGGCAGGCGGCAGAACGGGAAGCTTTGTAGGGAGAACGAGAAGGATCCAGGTGTGTCCCGAGTGGAGGCCGTGGGCCCCGGGGAGCTGGAGGCGGGCTAACCGGAAGCAGAGACATCCCAGGTGATTGGTTAGGGGAGCGTATTTGGCCTCCTGTCCTTGGTCCTCCATTGGAAGGGGGACACACATAGGGAAGCTGGCAGATACTGATTACACAGGGGCTGTGGGTTCGTTTCCTGGATTAGTACTGGCTGCATGTTGGGGGTCAGGGTCTCTATTTTTACCTATGGTCCACTCATATCCATTTGTATATTTAGTGACACAGAATTCAAGTCCCAGCATATTTCTCCCTGCCGTTCGGCCCCGTCCTCACTTCCCGCAGAACAATCCACGGTCGCAGTCCCGCAGAACAATGTCACAGTCTCCACGGCGTGTGACATAGGCCTTCCCTCCACCTCCCCCAGTCTCTCGGCAGCCAGAGGACACAGCTGAGCGGAGCTCAAGCAAAAACAACCGCCTCTTTGGGGGACCCCAGAAAAGAGCTCTGCTCCCGTTCGCGTCCCCACCCGTCATCCGAGATGTCTGTTGGAGGAAAATCCACCCTCTGAGTCACCTGGAACCCCTGTCACCCCCATTTCCTCCAACACTGATCAGATACAGTCAATGACCTTTACACGTTCACTCTGGGGGCTCTGAGGAGGGTGATTTTGCACGAAGGACCCCTCTTGATGCCACTAATTGTGGAGTAAACAGACTTCCAAGGGACATCCCGCCTTCTGGCTCCTTTTCACGGCTTCCTTTTCATCTTCCATGCTGCTCATGCAAGGAAGCTGAGAGTCATCCTTGTGACTCCCTGCTCGCCGCCCATGCTCGGTGCAAACTCCTCCCCAAGTCCCTTCAATGCAACCTCCAGAATCTTCCTCAGTTCTGTCCAGATCCCAACGCTCCCATCTCCCGCCGCCCCCACCCTAACCCCAGCACGTCCCTACGAGGCTCCCAGGTTAATGGAAGTGAGCCCAAGCTACCAAACTCTGTTTGAAAAAGAATTACACAGGAGTATATTTTTCTTGCAAAGAGATAAGAGGGGATGATTAATGGTTCGCCTCAGGGCTTCGGAAAGACACCCCGCAAGTGCTTATTTTTAGAAAACGAAGACGCCATTTTACTTTTGTCTTGTTTTGTCTCTGCTTTCTTTAGAGTTGACCTACAGTGAGATATTCGCTTCGGGTATACAACATAGCGTTCTGGCAATTCCGTACGTTACGCCACGCTGGCGGTGAGAAGGATGCCATTTTAAATCTTATTACCGGGGCAACCGGTTAGAACCAGAGATGCGTTAGAGGTTGGAGGTCACGGTTGAAGCTGCAACTCCATCTCTAAAACCCAGGCCGCTTAGAGAAGACCTTGTCAGAAATAGCATTTGCGAAGACAGCTTTTTAAGGTTTGTTTGTTTTTTTTTTTAAGTTTATTTAACTTATTTATGCAGACGAAGTGAGAGAGAGAGAGAACCCCAAGCAGGCTTCGTCAACACAGAGTCGGATGCGGGGCTTGAACTCGTCAACGCCAAGATCATGACCTGAGCCAAAATCAAGAGTTGGGCGCCACCCAGGCGGCCCCGTGAAGACGGTGGTAAGATGGAAAAGAGCATCTGCTTTTCTACAGCTGCAAGGAAAGAGGTCACTTTTTTTTTTTTCATCGCGATGAGATCTTTCACCAGTGGTTAGAAGGACGTGCAGTTTCGGGGCGCCTGGGTGGCGCAGTCTGTTAAGCGTCGGACTTCAGCCAGGTCACGATCTCCCGGTCCGTGAGTTCAAGCCCCGCGTCAGGCTCTGGGCTGATGGCTCAGAGCCTGGAGCCTGTTTCCGATTCTGTGTCTCCCTCTCTCTCTGCCCCTCCCCCGTTCATGCTCTGTCTCTCTCTGTCCCAAAAATAAATAAAAAACGTTGAAAAAAAAATTAAAAAAAAAAAAAAAAAAAGAAGGACGTGCAGTTTCAAGATCAAGCCCTAGAACTTGATTGGCAAACGTCAGAAGAGTTTGCCCAAGGATCTCAAAACTTGGGGGAAAACAAATGGCAGAGAGAGGTCATGGACACTGGGGGATGCGGTGCGGGTGTGAAGTGTGGCCTCTGAGCCCTGCTTCCCCTGCTCCCCCTCCGGCTGGCTCCCCACTCGGCAGCCAGAGGCCAGCTGTGAGCCCCCCACCCCACCCCCGTCTCTGTGTCCCTCCTCTGCTTAAACACATCACTTGCCTGTGCGACCCACCGCCTGTTGAGTGAAGACTTTGCCCGGCTGGGGACGGTGAGGGTCTGTACATCCCTTCTGTCCCGTCCCCACCTCTCCAGCTGACTTTCCTGTCCCCGTCCTTGGGCGTGCCAGCCTCCTGGTCTTCCTTCACCACTTGGAGAAGAACCACCTGCCAATCAGGACCATTTCCTTTAGACTTCTGATGGATGGAAATTAGTTCCTACCATGTTCGAGCACGCACTACGTTGTTCGGATCGTTTGTTCCGACAGCTAACATGACCTTAACTGGCCAACCAGGGTATTCGATCAATAGCTCTCAAGAGTCTCTTTTCTGCTTCTGAAGATGAGGATTACATTACCCACCTCTGGGGTCATTAGAGGACAGAGGACGGTGTGAAACTCCCAGCGTGGGGCTAGCTCCATGACAGTGGAGCTCAGGCATAAGAAGGTGGGGGTGTCAGAGGTTCAGAACCACATTTCGGGATAACAGAGAGCAAGAGAGAAACACAGTTGCCTCTGATAATAATGATCTCTCGGATATAATCGGTGGTGATTGCATCAGAGCCTGGTAGAGAAATTGAAAGAAAAAGAAAAACACCGTAGTAGAATGTCAGGCTTTGGAGTGGGACAGAACTAAATCTGAGTTCCCACTTTACCACTTGCAAAGTTGCGTGTCTGTGACCAGTCTTTTCAGTTCTTCAAGCTTCGGTTTGCCCGTGAAGACACCAACCGACTGACTGTATGGGGAGGAAGTCTGAGTTCAGTAATGAGGACTTTTGGCTGCAGGCAACAGAATCTGTTCTAACTAAGGAATTTATTAAGGAGACTGGAAAATCTACAGAACTATTTATTACGAGGGCTGAAGAAATTGGCTCTGAGCCAAGCTTCCAGAAACAACTACCAGGACCATGCTGCTGAACGAACTGGTCTACCAAAAGGGCTGTTCCTTTGCCTGATCAGGAAGCTGCAGGATCCAGAAGCAGCTGACTCAAGAACCATGCCACCTCTAGCCCAGCCCGTGCCAGGAAAACAGACGCCTTGTACCCTGCCCCTCTCTCTGCTCAAGTGACTCAGTTGCAGATCAAAGCCTCACGCGAGATCATCTGGTACACGGGACTTACATCACGCCTGGAAACTAGCTGTTCGGTGGTCTGGAAAACGTCTAGCTTTCTAGTCTTTATAGTATAAGAAGTTACTTGAGAAAGAGGTCGGAAAAAGTGTTGAGTGAGCCAATACCTCCGTGGAAAACATTTATTAATGCAGCCTCTGGCACCGCTCGACGCATTTTAACGAGAGATAGCATAGTTAAGGGCCAAAACTCTGTGGCCACGCAGTCTGGGTTCGAATCCCTTCTCCCCCACTATTACTGTGTCAAGTTACTTCCCCTCTCTGTGTCTCAGCTTACACAGTTAGGCTAATTACCATAGGTCATGCACCTTACAGGCTCGTTGTGGATGTTAGATGACTTCGTAATTGCTTCGAAGTATCTGGTTCACGAGGCACTACCAGCCCACTCTCTGTCCTGGTCTTCATGACTCAAATGCAAAGAGTAATTGCATTTGCTAGAGTGACACCACGTGGGCATCCAAACTTTCCAGACTTCACCTCTCACTTGAACACCTCCTTCCTTTCCTCAAATGCTACTGAGCCAAAGAGCCTGATGATAGGGGCGCCTGGGTGGCTCAGTCGGTGGAGCGTCCGCCTCTCGGTTTTGGCTCAGGTCACGATCTCCTGGTTTTGTGAGTTCAAGCCCCATATCGGGCTCTGTGCTGGCAGCGCGGAGCCTGCGTGGGATTCTCTGTCTCCCTCTCTGCCCCTTCGCCCACTCATGCTGTCTCTGTCTCTCTCGAAATAAATAAACTTATATACCACAAAAGAGCTGGTGATAATAAATAGTCACAGCCGGGGCGTCCATGAGTTGCTGTATTTGCTGCTCTGTGTTTGTTATCACAACAACATCGCTTTGGAGATCGGTATTGTCATCCTGAGTTTAAAAATTAGGAAGCTGAGGTTCAGGGGTATTAAATGAATTGCCAAAGGTCAGTTGTTAGTGTCAGATTTACTACTGAAAGCCAGCCCCCTGCTCATGGCTGCAACATGCCTCCCTCCCTTTTTATGCTTTCCCTCGTTCAGGTGGAGCAGAGCAGGGCTCTCCTTGTAGTTCAGTCCTGATCTCTGATTCACGGAGTGCAGCAGCAAGTAAGAAAGGGTCCTTGCCCTACAAGAGCCTGCGGTCAATCAGGGAGACCTATAGACAGACAGTTAAAGCATGATCCATGCAATGGGGAGTGCGAACAAGGTACAGAAATAATACAAAAGAACCTTAGATTAACTAGGGCTTCAGACAAGAGCTTCAGGGAGGAGGTGAAAGCTGGGGGCAGGGGAGGTTTACAAACGCTAAAGTTGGGGCAGAAAGCAGAACAGGAGGAAAAGACATACCGCCCAGAGAGGGCAGTATGTGCAAAGGCACGGAGGCAGGAAAAGCAGCATGGGGTGTCCAGGCAATGACCAGGAGATCTATGTTTTGGACATACAAGGAACGGCAGAAAACAGGATTAGCAAGGATGGCGAGGAGCCTTAAAAAAGCTACACTACAGCACTGAAGAAGCAGGGAAGAGTAAAGGGTCTTAAGTAGCTGAAGCTCAGGGTATGACTTGCATTTGAGAACAATTCCTGTTTCATGGGCAGGTCGCAGTGCAAGTGAAAATGTGAAGCCCCTTGTTCAAAAAGCAGGAGAGAAGTGTTGTTAAAAGTACTGACATATGAAGTTTTTTCTTTCAAAATGTTTTATCACAGGGCGCCTGGGTGGCTCAGTCGGTTTACAGCATCCGATTCTTGATTTCGGCTCAGGTCATGGTCCCAGGGTCGTGGGATCGAGCCCCGCATCGGGCTCCACACTGAGCGTGGAGCCTGCTTGAGATTCTCTCTCTCTCATGCTCTGCCCCTCTCCCTGGCTCATACTGTCTTTCTAAAACTAAAATTGATAAACATTAAAATACTTCATGACTTATAAAATGTAAGTTTTGTTTTTCTACCTTCCACTGTATTGATTTGTGTTCTAATCCTTGTTTTCTTCCTTTGGCTTGCTTCTGATACAGGTTGCTCTAGATTTTCTAATGTCCTAAGATTGAAGGTTAAGCTATTGATTTGTGATTTCTTCTTCTTTTTAATGTGGGCATTTATAGCTGTAAATATCCCGGTGAGCACTGTTTTAGCTTATCTCATCAGTTTGGGGATGTCATGTTTTTGTTTTCATTCAACTCAAAGTATTTTCTCATTTCCCCTGTGAGTTCTTCTTTTTCCCCATTTGTTACTTCGGAAACCGATGTGGAAGTTTAATTTCCCTGTGTTTGTGAATGTCTCAACTTGCTTTCTGTTGATTTCATTCTTACTGACTTTGAATTTGATTGCATTGTGGCTGGAGAATGTACTTTGTATGGTTTCATGCTTTTAAATTGATCAAGACTTGGGGCACCTGGGTGGCTCAGTTGGTTAAGCATCTATCTGACTTCAGCTCAGGTCATGATCTCATGGTTCATGAGTTTGAGCCCCGCATCGGGCTCTGTGCTGACAGCTCGGAGCCTGGAGCCTGCTTCGGATTCTGGGTCTCCCCCTCTCTCTGCCCCTCCCCTGCTCACGCTTTGTCTGTCTGTCTGTCTCTCTCTCTCAAAAATAAACAAACATCAAAAAAATTAAATTGATCAAGACTTGCTTTGTAAATCAGCATGTGGTCTATCCTGGGGGATGTTCCATTTGTGCTTGAGAACAACGTACATCCTGAGCGGAGCATTCTGGAGATGCCTGTTGGATCTGGTGGTTTCTGATGCTGTTCAAGTCTTTTAATCCTTGCTGGTCTTCTGCCTAGTTGTTGCATCCATTATTGAAAGTGGAGCATCGAGCGGCACCTGGCTGGCTCAGTTGGTAGAACACGCGACTCTTGATCTCCGAATCATGGATTTGAGCCCCATGTTGGGTGTGGAGCCTGCCTGAAAAAGAAAGAAAGAAAAGAAAGAAAGTGGAGTATTGAAATTTGTGAGCATTACTGTTGAATGTTGTATTTCTCCCTTCAATTTAGTTGGTTCTTGCTTCAAGTATTTTAGGGCTCTGTTGTTTGGTGCATATATAATTATAGTTGTTATGTCTTCCTGATGGATTGGCACTTTTATCATTGTAAAATATCCATATTTAACCCTAGTAACATGTGTGTTTTAGTCTGATACTTGTACGACCACTCCAGCTCTCTTACGGTTGCCATTTGCATGCTATAGCTCTTTGCATTCTTTTACTTTTCATCTACTTGTATCTTTGAATCTAAAGTGCTTTCTCAGAGAATAGACACCCACAGGTGGTAGGGTGGGAACACAGTGGGCTTCAGAGGTAGTATTCAGTCCTAAGATTTAAATCCTGCCTCTGGAAACTGAATAACTTTTGTTATGCTTCTTGGCTTATGTGAGACCCAGTCTTTTTACCTAAAACTTAGGGATAATGATGCTTACTCTTGGGAACTGTGAGATGGTATGCATGAAGCCCGTGGCAACATTCCTGGTACCTAAAAGAGGATCAACAAAAATTTAGGGCAATGACAACGAGCAGTTCCAAGCTGCAGACCCAGACAGTGCTGGAGGATCCTTCAAACTTTTTGAAGGAGGCCTTTAGAGACATCCTAAAGCAACTCATCTCTTTTTCCGTCTAGAAATTCAGAGATTGGTCTTCAAAAGCTCTGCAGCATAATCCTGATTCTCCTGAGCATCTCTCTGGCTGTCCTCTACACACAAAGCCACCTGCTGTCTCTGCTCTCGCCCCCGTGTCCCCACCCCCACTGATGCTCCTCTCCGGTTTGACACAAGGCTTGATGAAAAGATGAGAGTCTCCTTTGTGGACATGAGAATTTTGTTCCGACAAAAGCTGGCAGAATCCTCCTTGGATGTGTTGACAGCATTTTTATCACCTAGACATCCTCTAAAAAACTTGAACATGCCTAGCTTTTAATTGCCTTTCCCACCCACACAGAAGCTCTTTGGAGCATTAATCTGGGCTGTTTAGTACTTTCTGATTGCAACTCTACTGATGTAAACAGAACCACAGCTCTTTGTCAAGATGAGAGGAGACTTGAAATTTCTTGTTCTTCTCTGGTAGGAATTTCTCAAGAATCTATCACCAAAGAGCCCATCCACTTCATAATTATACGGGATATACAAATATCACAAAGAAGAGCTCAAACTACAAAGATGAGGTCAGATATAGAAGAAGAGGGGAGGGAGGAAAAGCTTATGGGAAAAATAGTTGTGGGATGGGATCAATGCCAATGTCCTCCTAAATAAGAGGAGGGTTGAAGGGAGCAAGCATGCATGCTGTGCATGGCCTGTGCATCAGCCACTGGGTCACCGAGAACTGCAATCAAGGAGACTCTGATCCAAGCTAATACCACCCACGCAGGTGGCTGAGAGAGAGAGAGAGGCCATTTGCAGCCACATTGGCAACTCTTGTAGGGACGGAAAACGTCACATTCTCCTTGTCACAATTATGCCAGGGTACAGTCATCATGCTTGTGGTGGGAACAGACTTTCCTCATATTGAGATGGGACTTGCCTCTGGGGGAAACAAGGTCAACGCTCGCCTTGGTGACGTTGCTTGCTCCTTGGATAACCCAGGGGGAGGATCAGCTGAGCCTATCATGGGTAGGAAGTTGAATGGAATCAGAGTCCCCACCATCATCCTCAGCAAAGGGGCCAGAGAACATCAGTGAGCTCCCGGCCAAACCCTAGGTGCCCACGTTTACACAAGAGATGGAGGGAGCCTTTCCCCATTGGCATGCAGGGGCAGCACCGAGGGAGAAGAGCCATGCCTGGAAGTAACTGACACACCATCCCACACCACCCCGAATACAGTCCTAACCACACACTTGTGAAACAAGCACATCATCCTCACCTCCGTTTCCCTACCTTCCATGGACCTGGCTGCATTCTGATCCACTACTGTCGGCATTCTAGAGCTCAGTGAGAGGAGCGAACTGTTTGAGGGGAATGGTGGGGCTCTGGACGCTTGAAAGAAAGCCTTTGGGGGTGAAGTGAAGAAGGGTTTAGAGGAAGAAAAGAGGAGAGAGAGATTCCACGTGGGAAATGTACCTCTTCCTCATTAGTTTCTCTAAGACGTCATGCACTCAGAGTTCAGTTGATCAAGTTCAATATGCCAGCTTTAGTCATGGATCCATGCAAGGCGTCTCTTTTGTTTGTTTCATTTTTTAATCTTCAAATCCATAATCTATCCTGTACAACCTGCTGCCTTTGCAGACAGGATGCAAACAGTGGATGTCTACTGGAGGCAATCATTGAAGTTCATGGATTCCTCACCACACCTTCAGAAGGACTTTTTGCTCTAATGCTTATTAGATGCTGTGAACCCAGCAGCTCTCTGATAGACTCCTGCACCAGTTTCCCACCTCCTCCACAAAAAAAAAAAAAAAAAAACCCTCATAAACCCCAGTCCTATCCCCTCATTGTTCTTTGAACTACACAGAGACTGGGATGGTGATTATGGCAGTAACAATCACAACGACTAATAAGAACGCCCCATGTGCTACTAAATAACTTCCATATATTCCATTTTCACAATAATCTCAAAACTCAATGGGATATTTCTATCCCGTTGCACAAACCAAGAAACCAGTGCGTAACGATTAACCTGCTCAAGGATTTTCACTCAAGTGTGTCTGCTTCTTCTGAAACCCATCTTAAGCTCCAGAGAATGCTGGCGACAATGGATGAGCTAGAGTGCACATGCAGAGAGCAGAGACAGCAGGAACTCACTTCTTTTTGTCTCCTAGAGCGCCAAACACAGGGCTTCTCACATCATAGGAACTTGTATGTTTAGTAAGCTGAGTTGAATTATGTGGCTCAGGAAAACCTGCCTGGATTCTTCCCCAGGACAATGAAACATGAGTTTCAAGAGCTACAGCGGCACGTATCTGAGGTTCTTGAATGAGGGAGGTGGGTGGATTATTCAGAGTTTGTTGCAAAATATCTAGTAGGCAGCTTAGGCCTTATATGTATTTAGAGCAAAAGCATGCAATTGTGCTACGTGCTGATTTGCGTTCTTTCTGCCATATTTATACTGCAACACCTGTAATTTTCAGATGTAAAGAGACTTCTCTCTGACTCCTTGAGTGTTCTCACAGACCAACAACAGTAAGTCTAACCACATTGAAACTGTCTATTTTGAGAAGTTAATGAGTTTAAGCTCCTTGTCTTCCACTGGTTTGGCAGGTGCATTATTATTATTTTGTAGTCTCTAGATGATCTCAGCAAAGAGTCCAGTTAGACACCAAATGTCGTCTTTTTTTAATGTTTACTTATTTTGAGAGAGACGGAGTGTGAGCAAGGGAGGGGCAGAGAGAGAGGGAGAGACAGAATCCCGAGCAGGCCCCGGGCTGTCAGCGCGAGCCCAACTCAAGACTCGATCCCACGAACCATGAGATCATGACCTGAGCCGAAATCCAGAGTCAGACACTTAACCAACTGCGTCACCCAGGCATCCCAACACCAAACCTGATCTTGATGGGAACTCCGATTCTAAGGTTTAGGGTGTTTGTTTTACGTTATTACTAAGGTTCTGGGATAAACTGGAGAAGTGGACGGGAATCGAAGATCAGGAACTTTGGGAGCAGGGGAGTCCTGGACCTCACCTTTAACATGAGAAGATCAGGAACAGGGCACACAGAGAATGGAAAGCAACCTGAGGGAATAGCTTGGTAGATATATCACCAAGGAGAGTAAAACATGGTAGGGGTCACATGACAGAACTGGAACTCTCCAGGTCGGGATCTGTGTGCAGCACGTCTGGGTTCCCCGCAGTGTGTTGTGACCCACCCTTGTCAGAGCACCGGGGATGGCTCTGAGCTCCACTGAAACATGAACCTGTTGTTTAGGTTGCCCTGATCCCATTGCCCTCCTTCTGGAATCCTCACTCCACATTTCCTATGGAATCTCATCCCGTATACTTATTAATCATTGGCTTAAGTGGGACTCATCCTGGGTTGGCCATGTGACCCAAGTCTGGCCCATGAGAGCCCTGCATCCCTCGGCCACTTAACTGATTCAGGGTCACCTTCCACTTTCAGGCTTAGAACTGTAGAGTCCCCGGGGTGGCCACCATGGGGCCAGATGATGAACTGCAGAACAGCAGGGGTGGGGGGCAGGGGGAACAAGTCCCTGTGAGGTGAACTCTGACCAAGGGAACAAGTAATTGAAAGAGCCAAATAGACTAACCTGCACTCCTTCCTGTCTTCCATGGGTGACTGTAAATGGTAGCTCTTCCCTGCAATTCTTTGGAGAAGTCCCATGTGCTGAACAAACGCGCCTACTAGGTTACCTGCTCTGTCCCTTCTCAGCCTCTCGAGGTCATATCCGGTGTGATAACGAGTTGCACCATGTTGTTTCTCTCTTTTCTTCCCCACTGCCCCCTTCCTCCTCGCTCTCACCACTCCAGCCTCTACATTTCTCAAATAACATCCATGATTTCATCTTTGCTCCAGCCTTGCTTTCCAGAGAACCCGGAAACCCTCTTCATTACCTCGTTTGGTATTTAGCCAAGTGTTTGATCAAGTCCCGACTTTCCAAATCCTTAAGGGATCTGGAAGTGATCCCTCTTCCTCTTCCCAGAGGAAGGAGGACCACAACGTGTACTCAATTTTCGTATCAGTCACACAAAATTTTTAAAAAAGGAAACGAGGTAGGGGCGCCTGGGTGGCTCAGTAGGTTAAGTGTTCGACTTCAGCTCAGGTCATGATCTCACGGTTCCTGAGTTCTAGCCCCACATCGGGTTCTGTGCTGACAGCTCAGAGTCTGGAACTTGCTTTGGCTTCTGTGTCTCCCTCTCTCTCTCTGCCCCTTGCCTGCTCACACTCTGTCTCTCTCTCTCTCTCTCTCTCTCTCTCAAAAATAGATAAACAATTAAAAAAACTAAAAAAAAAAAAAAAAGGAAATGAGGCAGCAATGTAAAATCTTATAGCTACTCACTGAAACCTTTCTCTGTAAGGCAGTATTATCACCCCATTTCGCAGGTGACAAAACTGAGACTCAGAGATGTTTCAGAACTTAAGGGATGGAACTGGAACTCGTTTCTCATTTTCTGAATTCTCATTCACTTCTGGTACCTCTCAGGACCAGGTCTTAAATCCCCTACCGAGTGAAAGCTGCCGGGAGAGAGCAATGGGGTCTCCTTGCCTGTGGCCAGCATGCACTTGGGCAGAATTTGGTACAAGTGAGATGGCTGCAGGCCCCACCTGTGCTGAGCCCTTCCTCTCTTCTGCTCCAAGATCTGAACCTCAGCCTTGAATTTCCTCCAGGGGAAAAATGGCGCCACGTCAACTCTTCCCAGGGGTCTGTCAGAGCAAGAAGCCAGAGTGTTTGCAGGTTTATGGAAGGGCTCATAAAACTGAAATCCAGTTTTCTCTCTCTCACAGCCCGCTCTTTTTTGACAAGAGATTAGCAGGCTGTCCTTTGTTGCCTCTTCTCTTCCTTGGTACCCCATTGACTTCTGATCATTTCACTGTCAGCTCTGGGCAAGAGAGGAGAGACGCCACACCAGGTTGCTATTTATAGATGTTGCTGTTAAAGTTCTCACAGGAGAGAGATGCTTGCCTCATGTGTGAATTTCTTTATCCCACTGCTACTCGGGAGTTTGGTCCCAGACCAGCAGCATCAGCGGCATCTGGGAATTTGTTAAAAATGCAGAATCTCAAGTCTTACTTCCGACCCACTAGACCACAGTCTCTGTTGGGGGGGTCCAGGAATCTGTGTTTTCATAGCCACGCCAGGGGACTCTCATGTGCGTTAAAGTGGGAAAATCACTGCTTTCACCAATTTCCCTCTTCCCCCTCCTGAGTACAAATACTGAGGATTGGTTAAATTGCCCACATGGCTCCTCCATATGATAGAGAGGCAGCTTGTAGGGCGGACAGCAATGGACCCTGGAATCCAGCAGAGAGGACCTCACTCCTCTCTCCCTCTATCTGTCTGACTGTGACCGTGAACTGATCTTACAGAGCCTCGGACTCCTTATTGATAACATGGAGAAGATCATAACCACTTTACAGAATTATTGTAAGCATTAAAGGGGACAGTGAGATGCTAGGAGCCCAACAAATGCTTATCGTGGTGGTAAATCCTCATCATCACCATCTCCCCTGTAGTGCTGAGTGTGGGGTATGTTTTAAACACTTGCTATGTCTTTTGGCTACCCGGCACATTTGGGGTGGGGGTGGGGCATGATTTTATTATATCTCACTTCTTTTAATTTGTTCCCGGTATCTTTTGAACTCCACTGCTAATTTGGGGAAATAACCAGCGGTGACAGTTTTACGTGTCACCTTGGCTAGGCTCTGGTACTCAGTTATTCAATCGAACGCTTATCGAGGCATCACTGTGGAGGTATTTTACAGACGTGCTTAACATCTAGAATCAGTTGACCTTAAGTAAAGGAGATTATCTTTGATAGAATGAGTGATCCTCACCTAGTCAACGGAAAGTCCTTAAAAGCAAAACTGAAGTTTCCCTGAGGAGGAAAAACTTCTACGTCAAGACTGCTGTACCAGCACCTGCCTGGAAGTTCCCAGCCTGCTAGACCGCCCCAAGGATTTCAGACTTGCCAGCCCCCACAATCACATAAGCCAATGCTTTCCGATAAATCTCATATTCCAGCCTTCTGAATTCTGCCCATAGAGGGTAAAACTCAGAAATCTCAGTTCCCCGGCCTCCGTTGCTGCTGAGGCACAGGCACACAACCTCTATGCCAACTCTTGGACTCACCTGTCTGAGATTTGATTTCAGAAATGAGCCATAGAAAGAAGGAGGCTACATCCAGAACCATCCACAGGATGGTGGCGGGGGCATCTGGCTTTCAGGGTCGGTAACCATGGGAGCCATGGGTACATGGGTACCCCAAGAAGTTGCCTCGGTGGTGGGTGGGGATTCCTTGAATGCCAGAGGCGGTGATGTCCTTATCAGGTCAATTCTGCATTGTGATTCTGGAAGTTTAACCTTGAGCGTGATTCTCTAGCCTTCCTGACACTGTTGGGAGCTACAGTAATGTGTTTTTAATAAACACCTTTTCGACTTAGTCAGGGTCAGCTTTTCACCATCAGACACCTGACTTATCCAGACATTGGGACCAGAAGTTGTTGCCAGCTACAGAACCTTGGGGAGGAAAGTGACTTTGACTATCTGACCCAGGAATGGCACTGGAGAGCCAGCCAGCGTGAAGGAATGAGACCTGGCGGTCCAAGCCACGAGTCTTAAAAACGGTGACCTCAGTCATTTCCTGGGGTCGCCCTGAAGAACACACTGAAGACAAAGTTCACAGGGATCTGACTGTGCTGCCATTAAATGGTGTGAAAAGTGTGAGGAATTCGGGGCCAGTGGGGATAACCCGTCTGCTTCTCGCTACACTCGACAGCTTGACAAGAGGAGCACCAAACCCTACTACCCTGCCCTTATTAGCACAGTGTTCTCTTCCTTCCTCATATGGAGACGCTCTCCCTGCCCTACTTTTGAGGCCTTGGAATGCCCCACCCACCGAAGTTACTCTGTTGGGGAACTCCAAATCTCTCCAAGTCCCCTTCACCCTCTGCCACACCCGAAGATTGTCTTAAGACCTATAAGGAGAATCAGACCCCAACAGTCACAGAAGGCCAACCACAAAGTCAAACCTGGGAAGAAAAGTCTTCCACATTAAAAGAATTGCAAGAAGTTGCTAATTTATGCCAGAAAGAAGCAGGGAGGCGTGTGTGGAAATTAACTCGGAAGACCAGGGAGGGAGGACCATCACGTGAATAGGCTGCATTTGTCAATAAGAGTGCTCTGACCAGAGATTTTGTGTTCGACAGGCTATCTTGAGCAATGGGTTGCAGTTCTAATCACTCTTTGTAATTGATCGGTTGACTTAATCCTGGATTCGTTGACAACCAACATAAAACGGAGTTCCAGAAATCCCATGGCATAATGTCGGACAACAACTCCTAAGCCTGGCTGCACATTAGAAGCACCCAAGGTGCTTTTCAAAATAGTGAGGCCATGGTTGCCGCCCAGACCAATTAAATCGGAATCCCCGTAGATCCGGCCCAGCCATCAGTATTTTTTCAGAGCTGCTCAGCTGATTAAAATGCATACCCAAGGTTGTGAAGCTCTGATGTAGAGGAAAGAGCTATAAATGTTGGACTGGATTAATTCTGCACCTTGAAAGGACCCTGAAGATACTCTCCTTGCCAAGGTATTGAGAATTACATTCGTAAGGAAAGAATCAGAGTCTTTGGAAGGTGCCACTGTCGCTCTTACCTGAGTAAGCTTGGATGTGCTAGTGGGAGAGACTGCATTAAAATGGGCTCCCTAATGTCAGGGGGGTTGAAGGGATACAGAGCTGGCACCAGCTACTAGAAGATGCTTCAGGGTTACAGCAGTCAGCAGAGAGGCTGGGGTACCACTCAGGGTAGTGTGACCAAAGAGATTTTTGGAGTAGCCAAGCGATCGTGGGGTCTATGGATTCAAATAGGCGGGCAGCTACGATCCTATTTGACATTATAACCCCAAACTTTTAGCTTGGCCAACTGGAGCTTAACTTGAGCCACCGGAGAAGTTCCCAGGTCCGAGTTATTTAGAGACTCAGGGCCCTTTGATAATGTGATAATATCAAACGCATGTGCATTATAGGGGGCGCCTGGTGGCTTAGTCGGTTAAGCACCAACTTCAGCTCAGGTCATGATCTCACGATTCGTGGGTTCGAGCCCCATGTCAGGCTCTCTGCTGACAGCTCAGAGCCTGGAGCCTGCTTCAGTTTCCGTGTGTGTGTCTCTCTCTCTACCCCGCTCACACTCACACTCTGTAAATATTTACATTATTTAATGTAAATAAACATGAAAAAATAAAAGAAAGAAAGGCATGTACATTATGTTTTATACCTTATTACTGTCTTCTTCTGGTTGCACTGGACAGTTTAGTGAGAAAGGTACTAAGCTCCATTAATGCCCTCTTGCCAGAAAGTACCTCTTCTTCCCCAGTTTGAAGAGGCTCTTCTTGTCTTGCTTGAGACCCTGTGATGATGTCACCTAAAGAGGTTACTTTCATGCCAAAATCCAAACCTCAAGTCCCCCACGTGCTTTGCAATCACCACTTCCCAGAGGGACCTGTGGTCATTCCCCAGAATAACTATGTTCTGGGAAAAGGGAAATCATCAGACCATTTGAGGAGAATTGGACACCTACCCTGAGGGACCCAGGACTCCACGATGGTTTTTCGGAACCAGAAAGAACCAGTCCGTCCCAGTCAGCCTGCTGATATCTTACACACTTCTATCTTGGCACATAATGGTTAATTTCCCAGTTCCTGAATATATAGTTGGAATACACATATTTATCAAGAAGAAGAATTCCCACACTGACTCTCCGACCTTCGATGCAGGGTAATTGTAGTAAGAAGGGCCATGAGGGAGGTCCCAGAGCTTCTCCTGCCTTCCAAAATTATGAACCAAAAACCAAGTCTACGTCTATGAGAGGATTAACAAAATCAGTTAACATGAATTAAAAATTAATATTAAAAAATTCAAATATGTGGAAGATGTAGGGGTATTGATTCTACTGTATCCCCCATTTAACTCACCAACTTAACAACGAATTTACAGATTTAAAAATGGGTCTTGGATAAAGACAAGTTATCATAGGCTTAGTTAGGAGAGGACCCCAACTGTAACTACTGTTCAAACATAGATCTTTAATGAGCCAATAAACATAGTTTCTGGAACTGTAGCTGTTCATCTAGTGGGGGGAAAATGTTCCTTATCCTAATAAACAGAGAAAAACCAGAAGTGGTTTGTTTTCACTTGGAAGGGACAGCAGTCTACCTTCATCATTTGCCTCAGGGCTGTGTCAACTTTCTCGCTCTGGAACATAATTTAGTCTATAGGGATCTTGCTTGTTTTGCCATCCTGCAAGACATCATATGCTCCACTAATAATATCATGCTTCTAGAATCTAAAAAAGCAGGAGGTAGATAGTGTTCCAGAGGCTTTGCCGACACATGCGTGCCAGAAGGTGAGAGAGAAATCTCATGAGAGTACTAGATCCTGACACCTGGGTGAAGTTTCTGGGGATACGGTAATCTGGGAAATGATGCGACAGCTCCTTTGAGGTGAAAGGCAAGTAGTTGTACCCAACACTAAGAACCAGGCATAATATTCATTGGGCTTCCTTTTGTTTAGGAGGAAATATGCTACGATGGGATGCGTTTCTCCAACTTATTAACCAAGTGACCCGAAAGGCTACCAGCTTTGAGTGAGGCCCAGGGCAAGAATCGGCTCTCCAGCTAATGCCAGCTGTGTGTAAGAAGCTCGGTGTCTCTTAGAGCTAATGGCCCAGAAGATCCAACCGTGCTCACCCTGGGTATGGTGGACCGCGATGCCACGTAAAGCATCAACCAATAGGATAATTCTAGTGCAAGCCCAAGAGCTTAAGAGAAGAACCAAGTCTTCTTCCCAGACAACTATTTGCCTTTTGAGAAACAATACTTGTCTCGCTTCTGAGCTTTAGTAGAGACCGAACGCATGACTGAATGGCCCCAAGTATCATTATGTCTGAACTTCCCATGAATAATTGTATATTATCTGTTATACCAAGCTGTAAAAGCAGGCACAGTGGACGTGGTGGCTTTGAAGGACAATAAGAAGGAAAAACGCCCAGAGGAAAGAACTTCAAGTTATCTACTTTTCCTGGAAGGAAAGACGGCCAGGGGAATGCATCCATCTCGATCCCTGCTCTATGGCTAATGGTTTGGCTAACTGGCCAGAAATTCAGAAGGGACAACAGTAGAGGATCAGTGTCAAGCAAATTCGTTGGGGGGTGGGGGGGGGATGTTGGAATGGGCCTCTTAGAATGGGTGAGGTGTGTGGTGATGTTGTGTCTCATGTGAATAGTTGAAAAAGGCTCTTCTGGGGAGGAGGTTTTCAAAAGCAAGACGGCTAATCTGACTATGGCTATCAATCACCTCTGCCACCCTACTGGGCTCTCAAAGGGACCGTATTGTTACCGACACAGATCATACGTGAGCTCGACAACAGAGACTCCCTCTTACCAAGTTAACCTGGCTACCGCCACTACTGTTTCCCCACTTGCCAGCAGCAAAGACCGTTGCTGGGCACCTGATATGGCACCTACTCGACCAGAATAGCCAGGTGCCCCGTGGTAGGTTGTTTGCGCTGGCCCCCTTCCATCTTGAAGGGGACAATGATTTGCCCTCAGGTAACAAAAGCCCACTCTGGATTTGAATTTGCCTTCCATGTTTCTTCCAGCGACGTCATCAGTAGACTTACTGAATGCCCCCACAACGAGGTGTTCCACACCACACCGCATCCCAGCAAGGAATTTATTTTAGAGTGAAAGAAATAAGGATGCAAGATGGAAAATACGGCATTCGCTGGTCTTACAGGTTAAAACGTTTAATAAAGACTCAGTGACAGTGTTGGCTGGAGAAATCCCCTTGCAAGGTTGGGCTGCTGATCTGTTGATTGAGTCTATGCTTTGCGCTAGAAACCAGCATATGGGGCTGGGTGTTGCACAGGCAGACTACATGGCTCTAGGCAACCAGGTGGGTAGTTGGATGGCACCTCTTGTTACGACACCTAACCACCCACTTGCAAATGCTTTTATTTCCTACGTATTGGTTGTTCTGTATTTCTTTTCCCAGACCCCCCTCCCACTTCCTGCCCTGCTATAGCCCTTCAGACTGTCTCTCTGGGCCTCCCACACTGGATAGTCTCTGGATCACCCAAGGGACAGCACAAGCAGCTCAGTGGAAGCCAGAGGAAAGAGGGAGCAGCGTACTTCTTCCCCCACTCTCTCCAAGCTTTGGTGTTGTGTCTGCTCAGGGCTACTTTTCCCCACAATATGGCTGTTGCCTGGTGATCCCACCTCAGCTCCACACTCCCTGGGCTCAGGTATACCCTTTCCTCCCCTCACCCCTTCAAGCCAAGGGGTGGTACCTGCTTTCTGCTCTGTGTTAGTCTCTGTGTGCCTCGACATCCTGCACCAGGCCCCCTAACCCTACCTTCCTTCTATAACTGGTTCCCCACCAAAGTCTCTTCCCTTTCTAAATCAAGGGAGTTGAACTCAGTTTCCTGCTGGAGTCCCGATGGATATATTATTTCTGCCACTGCTCTCTGTTGGCTTTGAGGGCTAACGCCCAAGAAGGAAGACGAGAGAATGGTGCCATTGTATTGAGGACTGCGGCTGCCACCTGTCCATGTCAATGCCTTCGTGCCACTTGGTGAACAGGCATAAAGAGGGTTGGCAGTAGGCTGCAGTGACAGGTGCTGTTATATAAATAACAGGCCTGGGAGCAATACTGCCTACAGGACAGGGAGGGGAACACCTGGTGAAGTCAGGCCCAGTATTTAAAACAAAAAAAGGTAATGGAAGGCTTCGACACCCCCACCCAAGGAAGACCACAAGGATTCCGCTTCCTCAGAAGTCGCGGTTTGGGGCACCTCACTCGCTGGGGTCAAGAACTCTGTCCGGTTGAGATGCCGCTAAAGAGAAAGGGCGCGTGGAATCGGCGCTAGAGGGAGGACGGCAAAGACACCAACGAAGGCGCCTGAACGTGGTCGGCGACAACAAAGGCAGCAGCGGCCACCCACGTTTCCTTCCGTGCGTGTGTCTCACTTCTTTTTTTCCCCCTTACCTATTCCGCTACTGTTTCTGTCACTTATTCCGTGGGTAACGGAGGATCAGAATGGCACTCTCAGGGGACTCAGAGGAGGAAGACGTATTACCCGGAAGGAATATGGCTTCGGAACCGGATGCAGTGGCTGATGTCGGTTTGAACTGACTGCCTGACCTCTAGATTTCTCGTTCTATAGAGAATGATTCTTCCTTATTCTTTTTTTAATGTTTATTTATGCTTGAGAGAGAGAGAGAGAGAGAAGAGCAGGCACGTGAGCAGGGGAGGGGCAGAGAAAGAGGGAGACACGGAATCTGAAGCAGCCTCCAGGCTCTGAGCTGTCGGCCCAGAGCCCTACCCGGGGCTCGAACTCACGAGCCGCGAGATCATGACCTGAGCCAAAGTGGGACGCTTAACCCACTGGGCCACCCAGGCGCCCCCGATGCTCCCTTCTTCTTTAAGCTACTTGAAGCTCAGAAAGTTGCTGAAGCCCAAACCCATTTCGGCTGATACACGTGTGCTCTGCGAAAGGAGTGCTCTTGCACACGGTCTACTTAGCACAGTGCTGGGCAGTGTGCCCTCCCCACTCCCAAGCTTCCACCGGGGACCCTGATACAAGGTGGGTTGTGGTCACTGCTGTCAGCTCTGCCATGGAAGGGGTCGGCGGGGGCTGCAGTGCAAAGAGGGGCTTCCCAGTGGTGACGGCCAGGGGTGCATGTGTAGCCTGATCACGGGGAAGGCTCATGCTGCGGGGCAGACCTCTGGGGCAGCCAAGGCCAACCTGCAGTGTGGACCAAGTGAGCCATCTTGGGCACCAGCCCTGAGAGACGGGGTGTGGATAGTGGCAGCTGAGCAGGTAAGGGGGTAGGGCAGTCACTTACGTTTATGCTTTTACTTCTTCCTCTGTCGTAGGGATGGCCCCATGCACGGAAAATCAGACACAAAGCCAGATGAAAGAGAAACCGAGTTGACGCCATTAACTGGCTTCCCCCTGCCCTTGGGGCAGATAGAAAATGCTTTGCTAGGAGCCAAGGGCTTGACTTCAGATGCTTTGATCAAATTTGATTTTCAAGGCAAATGAGAAATGGTGCCTCGGTTAGAGGCAGCCGGTGTCCCACCGAGCTGCTCCTTACCTGGCCAGTGCAACGGTCCCCCAGCACTGTGAGTGGGGGGCGACTGATGGCTCACAGCCATTCCCTTCTCCAGAGAGTCATCTTTGACCCGGGGAGCCACCTCCCCCAGGAAAGCCTGGGAGGCTCTGCCCTCCCAGGGGCAGCCCACAGCTAGCGGGGACTAATATGTGTGTGTAGAGGCCAAAGGCCTTAAGGAGGAGAAATTCATGCCTCCAAGTTCTGCTGAGACAAGACTTCAGCTGAGCCCTCACGTTTGCCTGGCTTCCTCCCTGCCCCATCCTGATTCCCCTGCCCCCTCATGGCCTCCAGTAAACCCCTGTCTAAGGCAATGTCTCTGTGGCTGTCAGATGCAGGGGACTCTGCAGAACAGAACTTGTGGCTGGAAATAGGCTGCCGCCCTGACCTCTTGTCAACGTTTCTGCCTGGTCGGCTCTGTGGGTGTTTGGGAAGACGGGTAACCTGGTTTGATAAGCAGGCCGAAGGCCCAGAGAAAATCCAGCGTAAACCCGCCCGCTGCCAGCCTCGCTCAGACCACTCTCCCGCAAGTCTGGAGAAACCGGGTGAGCTCCTTAGGTCCATCTGCGACACCTTCCAGCACCTTCCAGTGAGTATTTTTAACTACATGGCACCTACCGTCTCCCTGGGTACCTTGAGTGAGGTCTATGAGTCACCTGCAGCATCGGCGAGATGTGCCAAAGGGCATCATCGTTATATTTAGCTGGGACTTTTTTTTTTTTTACTATTAAGGTGGGCAGAAAAAAAAATTAAGTTTCATGGTTACAGCGTGTGCTGTGCAACTCACAGCCGGGAACCCCGGGGGCCAGAGGGCCCTGGCTGGGGTGGCTCCTGTTGTCTAAGACCAGCAGACCCCGGGGCAGGTGGAGGACAAAAACCAGGTGGCTCCATGCAGTTCTGGGGGGGGGGGGGGGGGGGGCAGGGGGGTCACCGTGGGCGCCCAAAGTGCAGGGACCGTCTCCAGGGTAAATGCGTAGGAGAGCAGAAAGGGCTGGCATCTGGGGGTCTGAAGACCATCATTCAGGTCCTAGCTTTGACCTTTACTCATTACATTTCCTCGAGCCACTTACCCTTCCTCTTCCCACTTGCTTTTCCTTTCCCGTAAAATAAAAATAATGCCCGCCCCCCAGGGTCTCTGGAGAGTGTCACGGGAGGGGGGAGTATGAGAAAGGGGCTTTATAAACTGTAAAGTGCTGGGCGGAACAGCAGCTGTGAGGGGGGTGACTAAAAGAGGCAGCTGGCAGGCTCCAGGATTCCCTCCCCCACCGAGGCAGGGCTGGGTGACCAGCAGGCCAGGGAAAACTCCCTCCACGCTGCCCTGGGAGAGAAAGATCCTGGAGGGGTGGGGGGAGGAAGGACTTTTGTCATGGCAATTGGTTCTCACGAGCTCCTCCACGAAGGGGATGTTTAGGGGTGTTTGATGCTGTTTCGGTGTGGGCAGGTGCATGCTCAGATGGGCTGGAGTCGATCTACGTGCTGATGGTGGAAAAGATGAATTCCGGGCCTGCTCCGCTGTCGAGATCCCACTCTGTGACCGCACAGTCTCAAACACGCTGCCTGCCAGCAAAGCGTGGACGCCAACTGCCTTCGGCGGCAGCGGCAGCGGCAGCGGGAGGGGGGGCGCCGGGGAGCTGCTCCCGGGTGCTCTGGTCTCACACTTCCCTTCTCGAAGCTGGCTGCTGGAGGAGAGAATTTTGCCCGTCTTGCATGCGCACCGTCAGTAAGTGAGAAGGTGTTTGCATTTCTCAAGTGCTGTGAATCACGCCGGGGAAGTGGACCCAAAGCAATCCTTTCTTTTGGTGAGCTCTCAGAGACCTGGGTTTCACGTGTAGCCTCCTCCGGGGACCCGGCCTCATGCTAGGGACACGGGGCAGGGTTGCAATAGACGGTAGCACTCTGGTTCTTACTCACAAACCACGAGGCAGAGAGAACTGGCCGGGGAGTTAAAGGGACCCTGGCCAGGTTACTTAACCTGTCTGTGACTGCTTTCCTCATCTCGAAAGTGGGAGTTCCGAAGATCGTTATAAGGATGAAATGAGAAAACAGGTAAGTAGGTGGTACATTACCAGGCACAGAGAACCATTTAGGACAATGTCATTGGGGAATATTGAACCTTTAAATGAGGTAGCTGGTTTCCCCAAAATGTCCCTCCTGCCACCAATGGCCATGCCTCTCAGTATACATCCCCTTAGACCAGAGGAAGCCTTGAAGCATCCATGACTGAGTCTCTTGGAAAGTTTACCTCGGAGACAGTTGCCCTCAGAACCTGGCTCCGGTGCCACGAGAAGCCCCCGAGTCACGTGGAGAAGCCATGTGTGGGCACGCAGATTGACAGCCGCAGCCGAGCTCCCAGCCAACAGCCTGAACCAACCACCAGCCATGAGCATGAGCCATCTTGAAGACCCCAGTCACCCTCTGACAGGAATGGTTTGAGAGACTCTAAGTAGAAACTGCTCAGCTGAGCCCAATTCAACCCACAGACTAGTGAGTGATAAGAAATCGTCATTTAAGCCACTAGATTTCACAGCGTTTGGTTATATGGGTAACCCTTGTGGCCCAGCAGCCCTGGCCAGAGGGGACAGGGGCAGAGTGGACACCTGAGTCCATGGTGCCCAGCCCACGGGAGGAGAGCTGGGGGCAGGTTTTAGAAAAGGGGGAGAGGTAGGGCAAATACCCCTAAATAATTCCACCATACCCTGAAAATTGTTTGACTGTAAGCATCTGGTGGGCCAGTATCTTCCACGGCTAACTGGAAAGGTGATCTAGAAGCTGTAATCAGCAAGCATTTTCTTTACTGTTTGTTTATTTTAGAGGGAGAGAGCGTGTGCATGCAAGCAGGGAGAGGGGCGGAGAGAGAGAGAGACACACACACACAGAATCTGAAGCAGGCTCCAGGCTCTGAGCACAGAGCCCGACGCGGGACTCGAGCCCACAAACCACCATGAGATCACGACCTGAGCCAAAGTCGGATGCTCAACCGACTGAGCCACCCAGGTGCCCCAGCAAGCATTTTGATGGAAAAGTTGAAGTTTTGCTGAAAAGAAAAGAGCCTGCTTGTCGGGCAGCAGCCCTTTCCTCTGGGCAGAACAAGGAAACAGCCAGTTACCAGCTCAGGGCTCAGCATAGGCTAAGTCATTTCCCCGCATGCCAGGCTCATGAGATGGACATTATTAGCCCATTTCATATATGGTGAGAAGGGCTCAGAATAAGCCACCTGGCTACTCACAGTGCTTTCTTTGCTAAGAAAGAGGCCACAAGAGAACCCATGAGCAACCAATGCCCAGGCTTAGTTAAAAACAAACAAAAAAACAAGCCTGAATCTCTCCCAATAATTAAATAATACTTTACAGCATCCACAGTTCTGTCCCTAAGACTTGAGCAGAGGAGAACCATGGACTGGAAGACATTGAGGGCAGGATGTTCCTGGCATCTATTTCTTTGATGGAAGCTTCTGGATTGTTGAGTTAACCTCGAGCCACCCAGTGGCCCATAGGAATCATTGGAGTGAATTCGCATGGAATGCGTCCCGATAACAAATCAAGCCATTCTCTGGGTGCTGAGGAGGGCCAGCTGGGAGCAGATAGGGGGGCACGGGCTGCTCTGGCTGGTGACAGTAGGCCAAGAGAAGCAGCTTCCTCCAGACAACCCCACCCCCCCCACCCTCCGCGGCCCCCTGCTCTCCAGAGAGGAGTGCATTGGCTTTCCTGCTTGCTACTCTCAAAGAGCAGGTACCTCGTTCAGTCCAAACTCTGCCACATACTGGTGATGTAGCCTTGTGTGACCCTAATGTCCCTGTGCCTCAGTTTCCCTATCTGTAAAGCATAGTTAGTGCCTGTCCCAAACAGTGGTTATAAAGACACACATAGCAGGCACTCGGTGAAGGTTTACTATAGCCCATAACCCAAAACCTACCCCCAAAAACGCACGAATGAAAAGGGAAGAGGGGTGGTTGCTACCGTAGGAAAGGGTCAGCAAATGACAGTGCAGTACCTCAGAGAACGAGGCCACCATTTAAAAAAATAGGAAGCGATTGGGGCGCCTGGGTGGCTCAGTTGGTTAAGCGGCCGATTTCGGCTCAGGTCATGATCTCGCGGTCTGTGAGTTCGAACCCCGCGTCGGGCTCTGTGCTGACAGCTCAGAGCCTGGAGCCTGTTTCGGACTCTGTGTCTCCCTCTCTCTGACCCTCCCCCATTCATGCTTTGTCTCTCTCTGTCTCAAAAATAAATAAACGTTAAAAAAAAATTTTTTTTTTTTTTAAATAGGAAGCGATGAAAGCCGTTAGTAACCGAGAAAAATGCGTGGAAGAGTGAGAAACAGGATCCACGCTTGTATGTTAGATTTGTACCTGGGACAACAGAAGAGAAGGAAATACATCCCTTGGCCCTAGCGGTGGGAGTAATCGCTTCTTGGCCTTTTGGCTAAGATCAAGTGGAGTAGCGGTGGGAGTAGGAAAGTGGGATATGAACTACTGTAACCCTTCTCTGTAATGGAATTTACATTTTTATTAAAAAAAAATTTTTTTTCATGTCCCCAGGTGTCCCCAAACCAGAGAAACAAGTCAAGGGTCACAGGAACAGCAATATCGTTCCCTTGGCTTTGGCTCCTACCACCAGGTGGGTGGACTGATTGTGGCGCTCGCACAGCCACGCTGTGACGTATGTTGAAGCGCCACTGACGCCCCAGGCACAGAATGCTGAAATCGATTAATAATGTCTGCCATGGGAGCAGAAGCAGAAATAGCGGTAGGTAGGCTCTGCATCTGTCATCCTAGACCTGGAGACTCCAATTCGCCGATGACTTTGTTTTAACTGAGATGTAATTGGCACACAGCAAGGTGCAGTGATCTTAGGTGTTCGGCTCGATAGACTTTGACAGTTGTCTATACTCTTGGAACCGGCACCCAAAACAAGATACAGAACATTTTCATCAGCCCGGCAAGTTCCCTCATGTCCCCCGAGTAACTTTCTCCACCCCCAGCCACATGTCGATTTCCATCCCCACAGATTAGTTTTGGACTGTCCTTGAATTACACAGTGACGACCGTGGATTCTTTTGCTTAGCGTAACGCCTGGGAGGTTCCTTCTCCCTATCGCATACACCATTAGTTCTTTCTTGTAACTTGCTGAATGTATTTCATGACACGGAAAATTTCTTTCTCTAGTCTCAAGTTGATGGACATTTGAGTTGTTTTCAGACTGGGGCTTTATAAATAAAATTGTTTACGAACGGGCTTTCTAAATAAAATTGTTTACGAACATTCATACGCAGATCGTTTTGTGGACATGTTTTCTTTTGTGGGGGGGGATTGGTAAATGTCTGAGAATGGAACCGTTGGATCACAGGGTAGTTGTAGATACGTTTAGCTTTATAAGAACCTGTCAAACCATTTTCCAAAGCGATTCTACCATTTTGCCTTCCCCCCCCCCCCAGCAGGTGGTACCATTCTGAGGTGAGCCAGCCGGTGGCATGAAATGGTTTCTCTCGAAGGTTTCAATTTCATTTCCCTGATGACTCAAAAACTTGAGACCCGTTTCATATGCTTAATGGCCACTTGTACAGCTTCATTTGTTAAGGGCTCCTGTGTGTCATTTACCAAGTATTAAAACGGTTTCATCCTTAAAAGGAAGTGTATGGGAAGCTCCTCTGTGGGCTAGGATCTATCTGGCTTCTGTATCGAGGATCGTTCGTTGTTTGGTTGCTATGGAATTCAGAAATTCCCATGCCCATCTGGATTTCTCACCTCTAGTAACCCAGTGCTTTTTTCTTCCTATTTATCTGGCCCACTGAGCTCTCTGTCTCAGGACCTTGCTCTTACTCTGCCTTGAGGGGCTGCCGTTTTGAATTCTGCCTGCCATCCTGCCACATGGTCCTTGGTGCCCTATAGCTTGGTCACCGTCTCACAGGTCCAGCCGCGGCTGGTCCAGCCCTGCCCCCCCCTCCCAGCGTCCCCTGTCTCAGAGCTGGGCATCTGGACGTGTCCAGTCTGGGAAGTCCGGGGGTTCAATGGTATTGATTCAACACCCATGAGTGGCAGCTGCTAAAGAGACAGGGTGACCCAGTTGTCTGGCTGTCAGGTTTGTTTTACCCCTGATTTAAGTACTTTGTGGGTACTTTCTTCCAAACTGAAAAAAAAAGAAAAAGAAAACAATTTGTCACTGCTCTCCGTGGGGAAAAAAGAATGCTGGCAACGGTGAGTAGACAGAATTGCCACCCTCTCCTCTTCTCACAAAAGCCTATTGTCTCTACATCCTGTCACTTTTCCCAACACCCTCCCTATGCATTATTTCCTAATTACAACCAATATCTTAGTCGTAAAGGAGCCTTAATCATGGAAATAGAACTTGCATCTCTCTGGCTGCCTTTACCAGGACAAGTTCATGGCACAATCTCCTGTTGGGTGGTTCATGGGCAAATGAATTAAAGTAAGTTAATAACCAGGGCTTCTCCTACCTTGGCCCCAGCTGCCTGGCACGTCCAGGCTGGAAAGACGATGGACACAGCTGGCAGAGTACCAAGCCCCCAAGCTGTGGGCGGGTCTCCACAAACCTGCTTGTTGATCTGTTTCTAGGATGCATGAGGTTGGGTGTGACGTGGCGTGGCTTAGACTCAGCTTTGTCAAGAACCTGGCCGTGACTTGGGCTGGCTCTTGCTCTCTTCCACCCAATTTTCACCTCTGTAAAATGGAGGTAACAATGCCCGCCTTGTCTATAAAGCATTCAACAAATAACTGAGCCCTGTGCCAGGTGCTGGGGACAGCACTTGAACAGACAGAGGCCATCTCTGGCTTCACGGAGCTGGCACCCCGGTTGGGGAGTCAGACATTAGACTCAGAAAGTTACACGTGATGTGTTCTCTGATGGAGAAGTACAGAGAATGACGGGAGCCCAGAGGATGGGCACACAGAAGAGGTGCAGAAGGTCAGGGAGGACCCCAGCTAAGCAGCCCCCGAAAGAAAGTGGGAACTGATCAGCCAAGGAGCTATGAGAAGAACATTCGGGGCTGGGAAGCACGTGTGTGGAGGAAGGACCTCGGCAAGAGAAGTGCAGAGTGTGTTAAAGAAGTTAAAAGAGGGGCGCCTGGGTGGCTCAGTCGGTTAAGCGTCCGACTTCGGCTCAGGTCACGATCTCGCGGTCCGTGAGTTCGAGTCCCGCGTCGGGCTCTGGGCTGATGGCTCGGAGCCTGGAGCCTGCTTCCGATTCTATGTCTCCCTCTCTCTCTGCCCCTCCCCCGTTCATGCTCTGTCTCTGTCTCAAAAATAAATAAAACGTTAAAAAAAAAAAAAGTTAAAAGACTTTCAACCGACTGAGCCTGGAAGGCACAGAGGGCAGAGGAAAAGGGGGTGCTGGAGAGAACTGAGACTTTGAGACCAATGGAGCAGAGGCCATTGCCCTTACTACATCCTGTTCAAATTCCTGACCCAGAGACCCCATGAGCATAATAATAAGTGCTTCTTGCGTGTCACCAAGCTTTGGAGCAATATATTATGAAGCAAGGGGAGCAAAGTATGTAGGTTATTTTATTTTATTTTATTTATTTTATTTTTTTTTTGTAGGTTATTTTAAAGAAGTTCAGAGGAAAACAAGTTATTCTGACGAAGTTCAGGAAGTTAAAGAGAGCAAAGGACTTGTAATGCTCACAAAGCATTCATCCCGCCTGCCCTATGTCCCAAGCATTCACGGTGGTGTCCCAAAGGGCCATCAAACTTCAGCTTGGTACAGACACGAAGTCTAATTTTAATGATGTTTCTCTCACAGATACCAGAGAATCCAACGTAGGCCCTGACAACTCATCAAAGTCTCTGCTCTCCACTCTCTAGTACCCTAAAACTCCTGCAACTTTCTTACTCTTCCGCTCCAACAGAACTCTCTCATCCAGGCCACCCTCTCCCGCCATCGTGGTCTCTTGAACTCCTCTCTACGAATGCATTTGCACCCAACATGCTCCTTTTACATTGTGTAGTCCCACAGTGCCAAAGCAGCTTTAGGAATTCTTATGATGCCATGGTTCCTTTTCTGTTGATAATCGGCCCACGCATTTTTTATTTTTTTAATGTTTATTTATTTTTGGGAGAGAGAGAGAGAGGGTGAGTGGGGGAGGGCAGAGAGAGAGGGAGACACAGAATCCGAAGCAGGCGCCAGGCTCCGAGCTGTCAGCACAGAGCCCGACGCGGGGCTCGAACTCATGAATCATGAGATCATGACCTGAGCCGAAGTCGGATATTAACCGACTGAGCCATCCAGGTGCCCCTAGCCCATATATTTTTGCTGTCGATATTTAAAGCTGGAGAAGGGAAAAAACAACCTAAGAAAAAATGGAATCTGTAGAGTCCTCTATCTATAAGGTCATTGAACTTGTAATTAAAGGGGCAAAAAATGCCTTATTAGGAGAAAACTGCAGGCTTACTGGTGAATTCTAGCAAACATTTAAGGAAGAAATATTAACCTTACATAAAGTCATTCAAAAAATAGAGGAGGAGAGATTTCATTTCATGAGGCTAACATGGTTCTAATATCAAAAGCTGACCAAAGACATTATGAAAGAAATACAGACCAATATCCTTCATGAGCCTAGACACAAAAATCCTTAATAAAATATTGCTAAATGAAATCCAACAAAATATAAAAGGAAAAGATATCACGGCCATGTGGAGTTTAGCCCAGGAATGCAAGATTTATTTCACATTCAAAAAGAAATCAATGCAGGGGCACCTGGGTGGCTCCGTTGGTTAGGCATCCGACTTCGGCTCAGGTCGTGATCTCATGGCTCATGAGTTTGAGCCCCGCGTCGGGCTCTGTGCTGACAGCTCGGAGCCTGGCGCCTGCTTCGGATTCTGTGTCTCCCTCTCGCTCTGCCCCTCCCCTGCTCATGCTCTGTCTCTGTCCCTCAAAAATAAATAAACGTTGAAAAAAAATCAAAAAAATAAGAAGTAATCAATGCATATATTAGTTATCTACTGCTGCATAAAGAGATCACCCCCAAAATTTGGCACCGAACCTTTATTTTCTCATTACGTCTGTGGGTGCAGAATCCAGGTGTTCTTTAACCGGGTTCTCTGGCACCGGGTCTCTGACGAGGCTACAGTCAAGGGATGAGCCAGGATGGTAGTCTCATCTGAAGATCTGGGAAAGGATTTGCTTCCCAAATCACCCATGTGGTTATTAGCAAGATTCCATTCGTTATGGGCTGTTGGACACAAGCCCTCAGTTCTTCTCCAGTTATTGGCCTAAGGCCTCCCTCCATTCCATGCCATGTGGACATCTCCACAGTTAGCTCACGATATGGCAGCTGGCTTTCCTCAGAGCGACACGTGGGAGAGGTCACCCAAGATAGAAGCCCCAGTCTTGGAGAGGGAATTACACAAAGGCATGAGTACCAAGAGGAGGGGGTTTCTGGGGGCCATCTTAGAAGCTGCCAATCACATTGTAATTCATCCCATTAACAGAATAAAAGAGAGGAAATACGGGATCGGCTCATTAATGAAGAAAAACTATTTGACAAAATTCAATACCCACTCATAATAAAGACTTTCAGCAAATGATGACTAGAAGGCAACTTGCTCAACTTGATAAAGGGCATCCATGCAAAACCTAAAGTTTACATGGTATTTAGTGATGAAAAAGAAACACTTTCCCCCTAGGAGGAAGAATGAGGCAAGGATATTAACTTTTACCTGTTCTATTCACCACTGTTTTATTTTTATTTTTTTTATTTAACGTTTATTTATTTTTGAGACAGAGAGAGACAGAGCATGAACGGGGGAGGGTCAGAGAGAGGGAGACACAGAATCTGAAATAGGCACCAGGCTCTGAGCTGTCAGCACAGAGCCCAACTCGGGGCTCGAACTCACGGACCGTGAGATCATGACCTGAGCCGAAGTCGGCCGCTTAACCGACTGAGCCACCCAGGCGCCCCTATTCACCACTGTTTTAGAAGTCAGAGCAACTTCAATAAAGCAAGAAAAGTCAAAAGGCATAAACACCGGACAGGAAGAAGTAAATCCACCTCTAGGTCTAAACAATATGATTGTGTATATAGAAAATCCTAAGGGATCTTTGAAAAATTACTAAAATGTGTAAGTGACTTTAGCAAAGCCACAGAATGCAAGGTCAATATATAAGAATCAATTTTATTTGGAGGCGCCTGGGTGGCTCAGTAGGTGAAAACATCCAACTTTGGCTCTGATCGTCATCTCACAATATGTGAGTTTGAGCCCCACATCAGTCTCTCTGCTTGTCAGCACAGACCCTACCTCGGGTCCTCTGTCTGCCTCTCCTGTGCTTATGCACCCACCTCTCTCTCTCTCTCTCAAAAATAAACATTAAAAAAATTGTACTTATATATGCTGTCACAAATAACTGGAAAATAAATAATTTTAGGACACCATTTATAATAGTATCAAAAACACATAAAATATTTAGGAATAAATTTAATGAAAGATGTGTGAGACCTCTGCCAAAAAACTACAAAAAAAATTCATAGCAAATGAAAGACGACTGGACTAAAGGAGAAAAGGAATCACATGCTCATTTCAATAAAGGCAGAAACAAATCACTTAATAAATAAATTTCAACTCCTATTTATGATCAAAAATCTATTTTAGGGGTGCCTGGGTGGCTCAGTCAGTTAAGCATCTGACTTCAGCTCAGGTCATGATCTTACAGTTCGTGGGTTCAAGCCCCACATCGGGCTCTGTGCTGACAGCTCAGAGCCTGGCCCCTGCTTTGGATTCTGTGTCTCCCTCTCTCTCTGCCCCTCCTCCGCTCTCTCTCTCTCTCTCAAAAGAAATAAATGAACTTAAAAAAATTATTTAAAAAAATCTATTTTAGAAAATTGGGGTAAAAGGGAACCCCTTTACATATAGCTGCCAAAAGCATACGGTAAACGTTCAGTTACGTACTGCTGGATGATAAACTCCCCCAAAGCATCATGGCTTACAACCACAAAGAGTGTAGACTTTTCATGATTCTCTGGGTTCTGTGAATATGTGCAGTGTTCAAAGCCGGTCTGTTGTTCTTCTGCTCTGCACTAGCTAGGGTCGCTCACGTACCCGCATCCAGATGGTAGCTGGGTGGGGTAGGAAGGTCCCAGAAGGCTTCACTCTGAAGGAGTCTGGTACCTCGGGCTCCTCTGCATGCTTGTCCTTCCCCATGTGGCTTCTCATTCAGTCATCTATCTGGAGCGTCTTTACAGCATGACGCAGCCTCCTAAATACTGGGCCCGGAGCCGGCACAGTGTCACTTCTGCCACATTTCCTTGGTCAAAGCAAGTCCCAGCCTCTCCACGGCGTCAAGCGGAGGGGAAAATAAATCTAGCGCTTGATGGAAAGGGTGGACGTATGTATGGGGCGGGCAGATGCGATATTGTGATTTATAATAAGAAATATACATGTGGGGGGCGCCGGAGCGGCTCAGTCCGTTAAGCATCCAAACTCGTGATTTCGGCTCAGGTCCTGTTCTCACAGTTCATGAGATTGAGCCCTGCTTGGAGCTCTGCGATGACAGCACGGAGTCTGCTTAGGATTCTCTCTCTCCCTGTCTCTTTCTGCCCCTCCCCTGTTCACTCTCTCCTTTTCAAAATAAATAAGCAGAAAAAGAAAGAAAGAAAGAAAGAAAGAAAGAAAGAAAGAAAGAAAGAAAAAGATAGATTTGGTCTTTGTCCTTGTTTCTGGCCCAGAGACCAAAAACTCTTGGAATTTCCTAAGTGCTGAGAGCTACAAAGATGTCTTTTGTTATATTAATGAGGTGACTTTAGGACCGCACCTAAGAATGGGGGCTGGTTGCCAGGAGAAACAACCGCAGGGTTAGAAGGTTGACACTTTCAGCCCCAACCCCCCCCACCCCACCCCACCCCCACCCCCACCCTGACCTCCAGGGAGGGGAGAGACGCTGGAGGCTGAATCAATGGCCAGTGATGTAATCAATCACACCTATGCAGTGAAGCCTCCATGAAACCCCCCAAAGGACAGGGTTCAGGGAGCTTCCAGGCCGGCGAACCAGAAAGATTGCACTTGCCGTCCTGCCGGGCCCCAAACTCCACAAGGGCAGAAAAGTGCTTAGTCTGGGACCTCACTCTGATTATCCCTTCATCTGCCTGTTGATTCGTATCCTTTAATGTCCTTTATAATAAGGCAGTAATTTAGTGAGCAGACGGGTCTCCTGAGTTCTGTGAGCTGCCCTAGCAAATTAACCCAAGTCGAGCGAGGAAGGGGCCGTGGGAAACTCCAACCTGGACTTTCTGTCGGCACCTGCAGTGGAGGCAGCCTGGGAGGACCAAACCCTCACCTGTGGAATCTCTGCCTACATAGTGTCAGACCAGACTTGAACTGTGGGACCCCTCGCGGGTGCGGGGGAATTGCTTGTGGGTGCGGGGATCGCCCCCTTTCCCACACGTTGAGATTTCAGAACCCCTCAGCGGCAACTGGGGCCGTCCATCTCTGAAAGTGATCTGCCACGATTAACATGGATGAAAGACGAACGAGAAAATGAGCCGTCCCTTCCCATATCCATCCCATTAAGGCAAGGAGGGAACTGAACCCCGCACTCCTGTCTCCCGTAAGCAGAGCATAACCTGAGACAGGATCTTTATGTATTTCCCGGTCCGTATAAACTCCCGTGTGGCATTAGCTTAACGTAAAACGGCTGACCGCCTGTAGCATCTCCCTCCAGGGCCCTCTGGGTTCCTGCCGGCCCCTCCTGCCCTCTTCTCCCACTCAGTTTATTACCCAAACTTGAGGCTAGGCTCCCTCATTTGCGGGCGAGGAGGCTGTTTCCAACACGTCCACCTTACGGGCCCCCCAGAAATGAGCCAATAGTAGTAAAAAGTCACCAGTCCACGGGAATTGTTTTTGAGAGCTGGGACGCTTGCCACGGAGCCCTAAAGTTTTATCCCACTGACAGCTCCACATCCCCCATTCGAAAGGCAAGTGCCGGCTTAAATCCAATTATGATCTGGAGCGCAGAGCCTCAGGCTTCAATAGCTGCTCTTTGGTTTGACCTCAGTCCCCTGACCATCCTTTTGTAGCTCTGGGGTTCAAAGATAATCGGGGTTTCGTGCCATCTAATACACTTCAAGCCCCTTGCTGATAACAAGCCAGGAGCACACAGTATAAACAGGCTAACAGGAGGTGAGTCTGGAAGCACCTTCTTTCATATATAAAAGGACAGAGCCTGGTCCAGGAACCCCAGTTTCTCAGAGCCATGGCACAAACCGATGCAGGGGGTTCTGTCCACGTATAGGATTTTTCTTCCTTAAAAGGTGGTGGATAAAATGGAACAAACTAGCAATATTTCCTGGAATTCGGAGCCCAGACAATGCGTCAGTGTTTTTTATCCCGGGCATTCCGGAGAAAGACACAATTAGCGGACTCTCAGTCCTGGATGAGAGGAGGAGCTGCTATGTGAGTCCTGCCTGCCCACAGCATTTCAGCAGATGTCAGAGACCGGCCACACCAATTTCCATATACTTCGTTGCAGAGAATGCGTGTAAGCCTCGGTGCCCACGGCTTTCAGAACGTCCCCATTCCTTCCCTGCTAGAAGAGAGAAACAATGCGTCATTTGAGAGCTCAAGAGATGCTTAAGATCACAGTCCCTCATTAACAAGGGAGCTAATAGAAGCCCAGAGAAGTACAGGGACTCACCTGAGGTCACACAGCTAATTAGAAACAGAGCAACAACTACAAGGCAGGTCTCCAGTCTTCTAGTGACAGAACTTGCGCACCCCTAAATATAAGTGGACACCCACTAACACGTTGCCATGTACGAGGGCACAGGGAATTTGATAAACATGAGCTTAAGTATACAGGCTCTAGAAATGTGCTGCCCATACGTACGTGCTTGAATCGTGGCTAGTGTGATTAAGGAACTGGGTTTTGAATGTTACTGAACTTGACCCATTTAATCATAAATGTGAAAACTACTGTTTGATTCTGCTACTGGGAAACTTTCGGTCTATTTGGAACAACCTGGGTATCTATATCTAAGTTTTTCAATGTAAATTTTACGAAATATAAATGCAGATGAAGTCTTTTCAAGGAAATCATAGTGATTGAATTGAGACGAGCTGGAAGTATAAAGGTCACCTTGGCTTTCAAAGACTTAGTATTAAAGAATGTAAAAGACCTCATTAGTAATTCATAGACTGAGGGGCGCCTGGTTCTTGATCTCGGGGTTGTAAGTTCAAGCCCCACGTTCGATGCAGAGACCGCTTAAAAATACAAAATCTTAAAAAAAAAAAAAAAAGTAATTTGTAGATTGATGGCATGTTGAGATAATCTTTGGATACATTGGGTTAAATAAAATATACTAATTTCACCTGCTTGTTACTTTTTAACTGCAGCGACTAAAACGTTAAAACTGCGTATGTGGCTTGTATTATATTTCTACTGGGCAGTCTAGAATCACATTTAAATCCCTGCCCCACTATAGCACCAGCTCTGTGGCCTTAGGCAAATTCTTGGGGTAGCTTTGAGTGAGAAGAGATGGTCTTCTCTGAACACTGAGAGAGAAAGGTGTGAGGATCTCTGTCCCCTTTCTTCTCCTGTTTCTGTACCTAACTGTGCGAGGACACAGCGTCTGGGGCGATGACAGCCATTTTTGACAATGGGAAGAAACACGCCCAATATGCAAAGCATGGTAAGGAACACACAAGGGAAGAAAGGGTCAGGGTCCTTGATGCAGGACGGAATGGTTGAACTGGCCCTGGAGTTGCCAACCATGAAGCGTCTCATTAAGCAGGGCAACAAATTCCTTCATTATTTAAGTTACAATTCTTGCAGACGAAAGCACGTGCTACAACAGATGTGTGAAATCACCGTGCAGTGAGGCACCTTGGGGGTAAGATAAGAGCATGTAGATGCCACCGTGATGTCCAAAGCAAAGGCGGGTCAATTCCAGCTGGGTTAGAGCAGCTGGAAACCAGAATATTTCAGTGGGGCTGGAGAACGGTACGGCATCTTTCAGCAAAGATGACAGAGGGACGGAAACCAGAGAGACAGGCAGGACCTCAGCATCTGTCCAGGTGGGCTCATGCTTGGTTTCGGCGAGGACAGGACGGCTCTGTCTGCTACGGGGCAGGGACCTTACCTCGCCATTGCCTGACACTTTCTTAGGAGCAAAGACAACTTTCCTGGAGACACCCAGCCAACTTCCTCTCGCTTCCCAATGGCCCAAAGGGGGTCATGTGTCTTTAACTAAGCACGCATCGGGAAGGATGCAGGTTATCAAATGAGGATCTATCCTGGAAGCTGGAGACAGGATCATCTTCTTCAGAGTCACGTGAGGCAGAGGTAGATACTAAGAAAAAAATAAAGTTTTGTTGAAAGGGAAGACGGTATCTTCATGTAGCAACGTGGATGGAACTGGAGAGTGTGATGCTAAGTGAAATAAGTCATACAGAGAAAGACAGATACCATATGTTTTCACTTTTAGGTGGATCCTGAGAAACTTAACAGAAGACCATGGGGGAGGGGAAGGAAAAAAAAAACAAAGTTAGAGAGGGAGGGAGCCAAACCATAAGAGACTCTTAAAAACTGAGAATAAACTGAGGGTTGATGGGGGAGTGGGAGGGAGGGGAAAGTGGGCGATGGGCATTGAGGAGGGCACCTGTCGGGATGAGCGCTGGGTGTTGTATGGAAACCAATTTGACAATAAATTTCATTAAAAAAAAAAAAAAAAGGGAAGAAGGTAGGGGGCGCCTGGGTGGCTCAGTCGGTTAAGCATCCAACTTCATCTCAGGTCATGATCTCGCGGTCCGTGATTTCGAGCCCGGTGTCAGGCTCTGTGCTGACAGCTCGGAGCCTGGAGCCTGTTTCAGATTCTGTGTCTCCCTCTCTCTCTGACCCTCCCCCGTTCATGCTCTGTCTCTGTCTCTGTCAAAAATAAAGATTTTTTAAAATATTAAAAAAAAAAGATTCTCTCCCTCTCTCTCTTTTTCTCTTTCTCCTTCTGCCCCTCTCCCCTGCTCACCTTCTCTCTCTCTCTAAAAATAAAAAAAAAAAATGAAAAAGAAGGTAAAAATGAATGTATCTTCTACAACACATCTAATAAATGGAAATAATTTTGCCCAGGATATCACAAACAGGGTACTTGTAAATAGCAAACGAAAGGATTAACTATTCTTTTAAAGCTCTGTAGAACGTTAAAGCTAGAGAATGAACAATGACAGGCCCAGAGGAGACCCTCTGGGGACGTCACCCCGCTAAGATTGGACATTGGCCCAAAGCCTGCCTTTTGGTTGGATTTAAATGTCCCCTTTGTGCCACTGGAATGGAATGTGAGTAGGTGACCTCGAGCTCCCTATTAAACTGTCTCCACCTTGGGTCCACCTTGCCCTGATTTCATTGAAATCCAAGAATATAGAGCCTTGGAGGCTGTGGCTATTTCAATTTTCAGCCGTTGGAAAGTTTTTCTTCTTCTTGAGATTTCACAAAATTCTGGGTTCTGGCTTGAATCCATTACCTTTTCCAGTGTTCTCAGAAGGGAATTACTAATTTTTCTTGAGAAACATTTCTCTGCCTCCAGTTTGCAAGCCTCACGCAGGCCAGAATGAGCCATCAGACGCGTCTCTTCTCTCACTCCACGTTTTAAAGCCGGCCTAGCCCTCGCTTGCAGGGGGTGGTCGCACCTTCTAGACAATCGGTCCCAGCGGTTCATCTTCATGGTTGTGGCCTCTGAAGGTCCCGGACTAGTTTCCAGAAGAGAGAGGCCCAGCTGGCCCATAGAATATTAGATGATGTCACTGTTGTTCTCTGGCCAAGCTCAGATGGGCGCATTTTGACTGAGGCTTATGAAAGTCACACATACTCTTTCCGTGGCAGCTTTCAATCATGGTGTCGAAGATGATGTTAAAGAGAAAACCATGGGGCCATGATGGAGCCACTTAAGCTAAAGCCCAGTGTCACTAAACCAAGATTTACTACCTAGCCTAACTGCAGTTTCGGTGCCCTCAGGAATGCAACCCTTTACCAGACACACTGGAATTTCT
Source organism: Panthera uncia (assembly GCF_023721935.1). NCBI lineage: Eukaryota > Metazoa > Chordata > Mammalia > Carnivora > Felidae > Panthera > Panthera uncia. The sequence goes on along the minus strand of NC_064816.1, from coordinate 14,141,272 downwards.
TGCAGGCAATCGTCTGAGAGACCCCTACTCCCTTAGGAGGTCAACCTTGCCAAAACAATGCATCCTGTGTTGTTGTGGGGCTTTTTAATGGTTTCTCTCTGCCTTCAAAAGTTTTTCCTCTCCTGGAGCTCCCCTCTGCTTGCTAGATGGGCTGCTGCCCCGTTCGTGACTCATTTAATAAAGCCAGTTGGCTCATCAAATGTACTTGGTTGGCTTGCTTTTTGTTTTTCATTTTTAACGATGATGACGTTTCATTGACCCATCGCCATGTGCCCATTGCGATGCTAAATGGCTTAACTGCCTTATGTTGTTTACTGCTCCCAGGAAACTGGTGGGTTTGGTATTATTAATATTATCTCCCATTTTATAGATCCAAAAAGAGGGTCAGAGATACTAAGCAACTTTCCCCAGGCCACCTGTTTGCCCTCCTTCCCCTCCTCACCCCCACCCCCTGTCATCACAACAATATTGGTCAAGAGGGGCCTGGGATGTCTCCGGAGGAGATTAGAGAAGTGACCTCTGCCCTGGGTCTGGGCTTAACTCAACATCTTGTAGCAAATGCATCATGTGTTTCCTACGTGGAGTCAGCCAGGACCTTCTCTACCCAGATCCGTAACCCACGACTAAGATCATAAGCCTTGACCAAATTTTAGTCAGGCTCCTGTGAATCCGCTTCCTAACAAGACCTTGACTTTGGACTTCTTGTGTCCATCATTGCATGACCCAATTTTAGCAAGAATGCAATCAAGTCCTTTTAGCCAGACTCCCCCCATCCTCAACTCCTGACCGCCCTTGATCCTTGGGCAAATTCCTGGTCTGATAAGGGGATAGCTGATCGTCCTGACCTGCCTTCAGCAAGGATCATATTAGGCCAGTGTAGCAAGGAATCACCCTACACTTTTAGTATTTTTCCACCCACCGACCCCCTCCAGCTTGCTCCTCGGCTGTAAGTCCCCACTCCTCCTGGTTGTATTCAGAGTGGAGCCCAGTCTCTCTCTCCCCAACTGCCAGAGCCCCTGGCACTGCTCCCTCTGAATAAAGTCTGCCTTACCATCTTCAACAAGTGTCAGAATAATTTTTTCTGTCGCACCCTCCGGGTTAACTCTGAGGGCAGAAAAGGCCAAAATGATCTAAACTGAACCATCAGAACCTCTGGGGTGGGACTCTAGCGTCAAGATTTTTTAAAGCTCTCCAGGGGCGCCTGGGTGGCTTGGTCGGTTGAGCGTCCGACTTCGGCTCAGGTCATGATCTCACGGTCCGTGAGTTCGAGCCCCGCGTCGGGCTCTGTGCTGACAGCTCAGAGCCTGGAGCCTGTTTCAGATCCTGTGTCTCCCTCTCTCTCTGCCCCTCCCCTGTTCATGCTCTGTCTCTCTCTGTCTCAAAAATAAAAATAACGTTAAAAAAATTAAAAAAAAAAAAAAAGAGTACCTAAAGCTCTCCAGGTGGTCCCAATGTGCAGCCGGGGTTGAGAACCTGTAATCTAAGACAAAAGGAAAGGCAAGATGGTCCTGTTTCATCAAAACCTAGTGATTCCTTCCTAATGCTCTGTCTGTAACACGGGCCATTTTCCAGGACCCTACAGCGTTAAGAAACCTTAGCATGCACAAGGCTCAGGGCCAAGGACAATTAATCCAATTACAAAAGACTTCACTGGAAGATTTCCCTAAATTACAAGCATCCCCGACAGTAAGCCTATCATTTGCTTTACGGGACTCAAGATTATCATCTTCCTTTCAGAAGGTACCCGTGGGATTCCTTTCTATCAGGCACAAAAACAAGGCAAAGCGGATCTATGCTGTTAACAGGTCTGGAGAAGGCTACTCCAGCTGAGCAGTGATGGGAAGGAGGCAGAAGGGCCCTCTTGGGGGACCTGGTCACATTCTATTGTCTTCACCTGCGTGTCTTCACCTTGCATGGGCCTGCTCAGCTCTGAGTATGTTCGCTTTGAATTTATTTTTATTTACTTATTTTTGAGGGGGGAGGGGCAGAGAGAGAGAGAGAGAGGGAGCAAGAGAATCCCAAGCAGGCTCCGAGCTGTCAGCGCAGAGCCCGATGCGGGGCTCGAACTCATAAGCGGTGACATCATGACCTGAGCCGAAGTTGGACGCTTAACCGACTGAGCCAGCCAGGCGCCCCTGGGTATGTTCGCTTTCGTCAAAAGTTTACAAGTTGAACAGGTGTGTGCCTAACGCACTTCAAGCTAGGAAGCAGGCAGGAATGTGAACACGCACACGTACGCGCACACACACAGACACGCACACCCTCCCACATCTGTGCCTCCACTCTAGGCCCACACAAACAGAATATTCTACTCAACCTATCTTTGTTTGCTGCATTCTTCAGGGCCCCAGAACACTGCGATAAAAATAATTCCTTTTAGCATGGTAATTTATTGCCACAATCAGCTTCTCAGCATTGTTTGCAAAATTACCCTTTCAGGAACCACTAGCAACAGGAACTGCCAGAACCCAGCCCTCTCTCCCGCTGACTGGGGTAGCTTGGAGGCCAGGACAGTCTGTCCTGCACAGTCTGGGTTCAGGCTCTTTTCACCTTCTTGCCAAAGGAAATTAAGTGGCCCCCTAACAAGCCTAAAATACTCCCCCTGACTTCGCCCCGGCAAATTTTCCAAGACAGTGGTGGCATTTGCTGGGGTGGGGCCTCCTTTAGAAGGCCTGGGGCAGTGGTTGTGGATGTCCAGGGAGGGGGGTTTGGGGTCAGAAGGACCTGGTAATCCGAGTTCCTTGGCTAATAAATGAGCACTGTGGCCCGGGCCAGGTGTCTCTCTCGGCATCTGTGCTTTCTCACCTGCAAACTGGGAATGGAAATAGATCATGGGATTGGTGGAGGCAAAGCAGTTGTCGCGTGGGTGTGGCTGGTGTCCCGTTAGTCCTTGTCCCCTCCCATACCCTTCCCCGAGCGTCTACAGTTGCTCCTGGGAGCTCTTCTGTGATGCAATGACTTGCACTCAGATGAAACACTTGCTTCTGGAAAACCTGACCCAAGACGGCGAGAGGCATCCTGCATCTTGGATATGGTCTCTGGAGTCCCCTACAGCTCCTCACACAGGGCATGTCCGAGACAGAATTGTCTTCCCCCACCGTCTGGGTCCATCACCCAAGCCCCGGACCTGCTAATCATACAGGCTCGCTCCCCTACCCCCACCCTCCACAACGGACTGGTCACAGAATCCTACCACGTTGGACCCCTATATAATGTACCTGATTATTTCCATCTCCTTGTGTCTCCCAACCACGGCTCAGTCAGTCTGAGCTCTCGCGCCCGGCCTCTGGGCCCCATCTGGTCTGGCTGCAGTCCACACCCCACACTGCAGTCTGACAGCTTCTTGAAACACCTCTTTTTCTCATTTTTCTCCTGCTGCAACCCTCACTTTTCAGGCTAGACCTCCACCTTCTCAGTGCTGACACCCTTGATGATCCAGCTCCCGAATCTCACCAGCCTCCTCCCTTCGCTCCCCAACCCCACCTCATGCGCGACACCCCCCACCCCCACCCCGTCCGCGTGCCACATCATCCGCCCACTGCCGTGGGTGGCCCGGTGCAATCCCCTGGTTCCCTCAGTATCTCCTATTCATCCATCAAAGCTCCGCTCGGGCATCACTGCTTCCGGGAGGCTTTCTGATGAGGCAGGTGGAGTTGAAGAATCCACCATTCTCCTCTCCGGGTCCTGTGGCCCCCGCATCTTGAAGGCGCTTCACCGACAAGCCCTACTTGCCGGCTCCAAGCAGATGCAATCCGGGCAGAGTCAACGTGTGTTGTTTGCATATGATTTGCCAAAATTTGCATGTAATTGGCCTATGCCTGCAGAATCTAATCTCTGGCCATTTGAATTTGATGCTGAAGCCAGATCGGGTTGATTCGCAGGAGAATTGTCCCCTCTCTCTCAGATGATCTCTCCACCCTCCCTCCCAGGCCGGCAGCGGTGCCCCTGGCAAGTGGGGCATCAGAGGCCGCTGGGGGGTGAGAAGATGCTAGATGAGAGGCAAAGGGCCAGGAAAAGGATGCATGCCTTGCTTTTATAGCATGGGGAGCAGCGTGTGTATAAAGGATCCCAACCAGGCTGAAGGCAGTGGCGAGCTTTCGATGTCTCTGGCCTCTGCTGAACTGGGTCTGGGAGTCAGCTCCACCCAAGCCTTGAGCCCAAGACGGGACTTTGGAGTGAGACGAGATCGGGTGACTAAACGAGGTGGGGTGACACCCTACAGGAAGAACAATAGCACAGAACAGAGACCTGGGTATCCAACAGGAATCGGGGCCACAGGCAGGCAGGAAAATCGAGTGCCCCCAGAACGCCCAGAGACGCGTCAGAGACGTCAGCTTGCCTCAGATAAAAGACCAGGTTTTCCAGGTGACTTTAATAAAATCCAAAATGACAAACTGATGACAGCACATTGAAGGATTTGGGGGGGGCGGGGGGGAGGGTGGCGGGCCCAGGGTGATCTGGGACTTACAGAAGGTCTCCAAGCTGTTGATTCTCATGTAGCTGGTGACACTCTCCTCCCTAGCTCCACCCTTTCATTCATTCTTCCCTTCCGGGGCCACCCAGTACCTCCCTTTCCCACTGTGGTTGTAGCCAAAGGTCCAGGAGTCAGGCAGAGAATCTGGGGTGGGCGTGTGGTCGACCAGGACACTTAGGACCACGCAGCACGAGCGGTCTTGTGGGCAAACGGACACAATTGCCCCTTAGCCAGTCGCACCCGGATAGCACGATGTCCTAGGTAGCATTTGCTACACTCCAGCTACGAAACCCCCAGAAGCGCTGGCTGCTTCACGCCTGTTTCCCCAGCCTACGAGGTGCCAGACAGACGCTCTCGCGGGACGCCGAAGATGGTCACCACGAGCCCAGACGTTCCCGTGCTTGGCTTACATTTTTCTGTCTGGTGTCTAGGAAATAACGTCTCGCAAACCAGCCCTCTCAAGGAGCTCGTGTTGCTGAAGACCCAAAGGCAACGGTTTGAGGCGGCTGCGCTCGGAAGTAGCTTTGAATATACAAAAAAGAAGAAAAAAAATTCACGGAAAGTACTTTTGATTCCTGAAGTTCCCAAACACCGGGACTTTTAAAGGTTGTGCAACAATTACCTTGAGAGCCGCTTAAAAATATGGAGCCCCCAAGATTCTGGTTCCATGTGTCTTGGGTGAGTTCCAACGTCAGCGTGAGTAGGATTCAGATGGGCAGCCAGAAACGAAGCTCGCTGACTCAGACCATGAAGTCCTGATTCAGACCATGAAGTCCTGCCCTCGAGGCCACTGCGGTACAGATTACAGATCGGTGGGAAGCGGGCAAGGGTCTCTGGTAACAAAGTTCCCGGGGAAGGAAGGGTCCTGTATCCACCCGAACAATCTTCAGGCTTGTCACGTTGCAGGAGCTCGTGTTAAGCTTTCAGTAAACTGGGTGGCTTAGGTGGGTATTCCTAAGAGCCCGCCCGTTTGAGACACAAACATTTGTTCTCTTCCTTCCTTTAGGGTTTTTTTTGTTTTTTTTTTTTTTAATGTTTATTTCTCTTTGAGAGAGTGAGAGAGAGATGCAAGTGAGAGAGGGAGAGGGATAAAGAGAGAGGGGGACGGGGGCGCCTGGATGGTTCAGTTGGTTAGGCGTCTGACTTTGGCTCAGGTCAAGATCTCATGGTTCGTGAGTTCGAGACAGCTCGGAGCCTGCTTCGGATTCTGTGTCTCCCTCTCTCTCTGCTCCTCCCCTGCTTGCAGTCTGTCTCTCTTTCTCAAAAATAAATAAACATTTAAAAAAAAACATTTTTTTAAGAAGGAGGGAAGGGACAGAGGATCTGCAGTGGGCTCCGTGCTGACAGCACAGAGCCCAATGTGGGGCTTGAACTCACGAACCCAAGAGATCAAGACCTGAGCCCAAGTCGGGTGCTTAGCCGACTGAGCCACCCAGGTGCCCCTATAGGGTTTTTACCGTAAGGAGAGCTGATCTGTGCACCGTATTCCCAGCCATCTAGGCATTTCATTTTCATTAATTTTAATTAGGAAAATTAACAACGAAGGCTGCATCACAGGCAGGTTTATTTATATTTATTGTATACGAACCTTGCCAAAGCAGGCACCAGGCATTCGAAAGAAGACCTCAGATTTAAGGTCAAATTCCTTAATAAAGTAGGGATGGAGGAAAAAGTCTGTACGTTTTGTGTTTTGTCTAAAAGTTTCAGGCCCCTCCCCCGCTGCCCCCACAGCCTGGTTGTCACCGTGCTCAGATCCGAAGTTACCTAGCCTTGTGGCTGCTCAGCCCAGTTTAATTAACACCTGCCCTTTGGTCCCCAACATCCTTTTAAACTGACTGTTCTCTGCCCAGATAGACTTTTACACCTGTCTTAGCAATTCCGGGAAAGATGCTTTGAAGTGCCTTTTCAAAATCCCCTGTTAATGATCTGGTAATTATTGTGGTGACTTTTCAATGGGGTGTGGAGTGCTCAGCTAGCTGTGGCCCGGACAATCCCAAGGCCCCGGGAAGGAAGACGAGCAAGGGAGAGACGGAAACAAATCCTGAGTCTGGGGCTGCCCCAACGTCACAGGGGTGGCCCTATATGGCCAGAGAAGGGGACCAGCCTGAGGTTGGCACAACCAGCCTGTTGGCAGATGAGACCTAAGTCCTGGGACCAGTCTGATTATAGAATGTGGGGCAACCACGGGAATGGCCCCCAAACCCCTTATACCACAGCAGGCAAAGCCAAGTCCCCGGGCTGATTCCAGGAGTCATACTCCCACATTGCCCTCCATGCCCTCCCAGTCAAGGGACTCCCTTCCTTTCACAATCCACACCCATTTTGTTTTATTTTTCAGTGTGTATTTATTTTTGAGAGAGATAGCATGAGTGGCGCAGAGGATCCAAAGCAGCCTCTACGCTGAGAGCAGAGAGCCCGAAGCGGGGCTCGAACTCACGAACTGTGAGATCATGGCCTGAGTCCAAGTCAGACGCTCAACCGACTGAGAACCCCCCAGGCGCCCCCACAGCCGTGGTAAGCAGTCAGGGCTGCGTCCAGAGAGGCCGAGCCAGAACTGTTGGTCCTTTGATCCCTGTGCCTTCAGATCCACGACGTGCCGCTGCTGGGGCCGAATGAGGCCCAGCTGGGCAGGGCGCCCCCAACTTCTGTGTTTGCCACCCCTCTCCACGCCTGTGCTCCCCAACATCCTGCTTCCACCTGTCAGAGTAAAAGGAGCACCCCAGGGGCCAAGACAGGGTGTTGGGTCTCTCACAGTCTGATCACCCTTCATGACCAAGGAGGCTGCAAAAACCAAGGTGTCCGGGCTGGCCCAAGTACTCGAAACATCTGAGCTGGCCCTCTGTCCCTACTTCAAAAAAGAAAACGAGTCTAATGGAGAAGTGAAATGCCAGCCTAAGGACCCGTTTGCCCAGGGAATCTCACGGAGCAGAGGACATCTGGTACAGGCCCCTTGTTCTACCAAGGAGACACCATAGCACTCAGGAAGGTGCCTTGATGTGCTCAAGATCAAAGCCTCATCAGTGGATACTAGAGCTGGGACTCGAACCAGGTCCTCTGAAGCTTCTCCCCCAGTCACTACCATAGCCTAAGGTCTTCATATTTGCATGTGTCCCCTCTCCTCACCCAACAGAGAGCAAGGGCCTTGGCAGCGGGAACAGCGAGGTCAGCTGTGCCCTTGGCCGTCTCTGACATGCCCTTGGCACAGTGGTACCCAATTACAGCTGCCAGGGTATTGACTGATCCTTGACCTGGCTTCTGGGGCCCTGGGTCTCCAGCCCCTGCTGGCTCAACCCTGCCCCCAGTGTTGCTCCCATGGGAGTTGCCCTGATCAGTTACTGGAAATCATCTTTGCAAGCCACAGACCCCCATCTTTAGTTAAGCAAGCCCAGCTGATGGGTGGGCTAGGATCCCCTTCTCTGCTTCGCTGGAGAAACCAGGAAGCAGACGCCCCAGGCATAAACCGTTTTATGTAATGTTTTCTACCTCCAATAAAGACATAATAATATATGACAAGATGGAGGAAACACTGTTCACCAAAATTCCTCTCGGGGAGGATCTTCCACATGTTCAGAAGAAACGGTCTAGTGTTTCTGAGTGTGGTCCCGGACCAGTGACGTCACCATCATCTGGAAATCACCTGAGACCTTGTTAGAGATGTGGATTGTCAGGTTCCCTCTTTCCCGCTGAACAAGAAATGCTAGGATGGGGCCTTCCAGGAGATTCAGGCACAGTCAAGATCTGGGAAGCCATTTGTGGTTGTGTTATGGAAGCTGAGGGACATGATCCAGTGGCAAAAACCGGGACTCAACCACCTTATTAAGAGGAAGGGTCTGGGAGTGCCCGGGGTGGCTCAGTCAGTTAAGCATCTGACTTCAGCTCAGGTCACGATCTCACCATTTGCGGGTTCTGGGCGGACAGCTCAGAGCCTGGAGCCTGCTTCGCATTCTGTGTCTCCCTCTCTCTCTCTGCCCCTCCCCCACTCACGCTCTGTCTCTCAAAAATAAATAATAAACATTTTTTAACAAGAGTCTTTAAAAAAAAAAGAGGAAGGGTCTGGTTACCTGTATGGCTCTAGTCAGGGGGGTCCCAGGATGAACTGGGAGGGAGGAGCTGGGAAAGAACTGGATTGTTCTTCAGGACAGAAGGGAAGGGCTTTTGAGGTTCCCTGAGGACATCTAGAGGGGAGGAGAGTGAAGACAGCGAGGCTTGGTGCCTCATGGGAAAAGCCAAGAGTGAGACCCCCATACCAGGGAGTATATCAAGGGACTGTCCATGGACTCACAAGACCTATGCACTGTGATCTCCCCCACAAGCTGCACAAAGTGTTGGTAAAGGCCTTATGAACAACCATAAGGGCTCAGGAGTTCCACACACCTTGGACGCCATGAAGAGGTGCTCAGTTCAACATGGCGGTAAAAAGAATTGCCATGGCTGCATACCCTTTCATAGTGGTCAACATTTCTGCATTTCCATAGCCATCCCTTATTTGGGGGCATTTGGTTGGTTTCCAGTTTTCCACTCTCATAAACAACAAAAACAAACAAATGGGCTGAGCCATGCTTGGCTAGGGTGGACAGGGTTGGGAAAAGAGGCCCAGCTCCAGAGTAGCACTGGGGTCTTCTGTGGAGAGGTTCACAGCCCACATCGCCAAAGTGCAAAGCTCAGAGGAAACCCAGGCGCAATCAAGATGGCGGCTGCTACCCAGGGGGCCAGCCTGGGTGGTGAGGACAGAGCACGGCCAGCTCGGGGTGGTCCTGGAGCCGCCCAACTTCAAGCAGGTAGTGGCAGGGGGATTCTGATACCGTGTGAGGGTCTGGCCAGCAGCCCAGGTACCAGGAAGCATGACCCAACGGCCCCCATGGCCTTACTTGGACCATGGGCGCCAAGTTCTTGCCTATTCCCATGGACTTCTTCAGGACTCAAGGCTGGAGCAGGTCCAGACTGGGCTTCTAGCTCACACCCAGGTCTCGCGGGGCCTGACCCAGGTCCTAGGCAGAGCTGGAAGGAGCAAAGCTTAATTGCATCAGAACAGAAGCCTGCCGAGCCTGCCTACGTTCTTAGCCCCCGCAATCAATCTTCCACCCTGTAAACAGAGTTAGAAGTGTGACTCTAGCAATTATCAAGCCCATCATTTTCCTCTTCTTCTCTAAGTAAATTAGAAAGGCTCTCTGCTCTCACTTTGCAACGGGCCCTCATTTGTAAAGTGCGGCTCTAAAAGCATTGCTGAGGGCTGTCCTTCCAGAAAAAGGTGTCATGCCTGATGCCCAGTAGGCCACAAGGCTTGGCTTCCAGCCCTGGTTTTGCGGCCAATCGGTTTGTGATCTTTGGCCAGGCCAGCACCCCACTCTGGGCCTCGGTTTCCCCATCTATGAAGATTTTGGACCAGGTGGCCTCCAGGATGCCTTCCTGTCCTCGTGGTCACTGGATTACAGCCGTGCTTCATTGCCGGGGACGGTCCACGTAGCCAGAAGTTTAGCTTCTTCTCAGTCTGGACCTGACCCTCCCCCGTCACACACAGTGTGACCCTACAGGTGCAGGCGTACAATTCTCACAGTAGCGTAAGAAGAGAGGAGGAGCCAAAGCAAAATGCTGGCCACACTCACTGCACACTCACCCTGCGCAGGCCCTGATCTGATCATTCTACAACGATGACCACATTTAACCCGCACCAGAGAACAAACATTAGGCCCATTTCACAGGCAAGAAAACTGAGACACAGCAATGTCGAGGAGTGTGTCCAAGCCAGGTCTGCCCGGCTCCAAAAGCCACGTTCACAGCCACAAGGTTCTCAAATAGAAAATCTAGACACCTCAGTAGAAAAAGAACGGATAGGGACGCCTGGGTGGCTCGGTCGGTTAAGTGTTGGACTCTTGGTTTCGGCTCACAGTTCGTGGGATCGAGCCCTGCGTCAGGCTCCACACTGGCAGTGGGGAGCCTGCTTGAGATTCTCTCTCTCTCTCTCTCTCTCCCTCTCTCTCTCTCTGCTCCTCCCCCGCTTGCCCTTTCTCTCTCAAAATAAATAAATTTTTAAAAACTAATAAAAAGAATGGATAGAGCAAGAGAAGAAGCCACCTCAACGCAAAGGGAATGTCAGGCAAGATCCCTGCATGACCGAGTGTGCCCAGGCAAGTGACAGATGTCCCCAAGCTTGTGTGGGCCAGAAGATCCGTGGGAAGGGTGCGGTTAGAAGGCATCAAAGTCTGATAAATGTGTTCCAGTGTGCCTGGCTCTCTCAAAATGGGCTCTTGCTTCCCCCAGCTCCTCCCTACTTCTAGAAATGGAATGTTAATTACTCTACTTGAAGGGAGTGTTTGGCGGTGCTTAGAAGCACGACATAAATCCAGATGACACCCGCTGGTGGCCGATGACCCAGCTCAGTCCCCCAGGCTTTCCCTACTGAAACCCCCAGAATTCACGACTATCAGGGCTAAGTGACATCCCAACTTTTTAGAAGATGGATAAGAGAACCACAAAATGTCACTTGCTTTAAGCGTTGTCTTCTCCCCGCAAAATTATTTTTATTACCAAAAAAATGTTTTCTAGAGACAGAGAGAGCATCAGTTAGGTTCCCGTGACAGATACCGATCCCGGAAGCTGGGTGTTTCACGGAAACTACTCCGTCGTTGCCCTCAGTGTGGGTTAGTCCGTATCCCTTGTCTTTTCCATCTTTCTCTTAAGTACGTCCCTGAGTCATTCATAAATACACTATTTAAGAATCCATCGATGTCAAGCCCAAAGGCTCCCAGGTAATCTCAGGAGCCCCAGGCTGGGCGTCTGCCCAGCTAAGTGGTTCTTGCCGAAGCCCAGGTTCCCGGCCAGCGCTCGCCGAGCCCTTGCTCCTTACCAGGCACCCTGGAGGTAATGGATTTGGAGAACCATAATCCAGGGCTTCGTCATTAGGGATGCACCAGACTGGGGGGACATCCTCTGGCATCTCAGCGTCGGTGGGATATATGAGCCGGGAGTGAATGCAGGGTAGATGCATTTGGAAGGCTGAAGAGATGTAGATGGGCCAGCCTTTGCCAGCGGCCCAGCCGCCCTGCACCTGCTTCCCCATCAGTAAAACACAACGATGCCCTCCAACTCCCGAGGTCGCTGGTGACGGCAGAGGCCACGGAGCAGGGCTGTGATGATGAACGAGGGGCGCCTGGCTGGCTCAGTGGGTAGAGCCTGTGACACTTGATCTTGGGGTCAAGCCCCAAGTTCAAGCCCCACGTTGGGTGCAGAGTTTACTTAAAAAAAAAAAAAAAAAAAAAAAAAGAATGAGACGGTCGAAGTTTGAATCTTGTTCCACCACTGTGTGACTCTGTCCAAGTGACTTAATCCCTTGGAGCCTCAGTTTACCTCATCTGGAAAATGGCCATGGCAATGTCTTCCTCGGGGGACTGTGGTGAGGATGCACTTCATGCACTTGACACGGTGCCTGGCACTCAACAAGTGTCTGTTAAGGGACAATTGTCATCTGGTGAAGGTGCCAATGCGAGGCCAAGCCCAGAAGAGGTGCTCACTCAGCAGGCACTTCTTTCCCCTTGGAATCTTTCTACACACGTACCACTTGGGCACTGTTTTCCTCCTCCCGGTGGCTCTTAGACTCTTCATCTTTTTATAACAGCAGAGGCCCCTTCTTTCCTCAAAAAGTCTTTGCTGGAATCTCCCCAGAAACCCAGAATGATGCTCAGGTCCCTGGATAGAAAAGAGATACCAGCAGTGGCCCTGCCCACCATGCACGGAGGGTGCCCACAAGCAAACAACAAATGCACGAGACAGAGTTAAGTCCAACCAACAGCCTGAAGCGGGCTACGGCAGCCGTGTCCTGGGGCCGCCTGTGATTAATTGCCAAATGAATTGTGCGGGCTATAATTGCTGCCGGGGCTATGCGGACATAAATCTCCCTTCCGACCACAGCGATCAGGAAGAATGAATGCCCACACCCTGAAGGTCTGGCTCAGGTGCCCAGAAAGATGACGGAGCTGCACGGAAGCAGAGGGCACAGGATGGTCAGGATCTTATCAGAGAACACCAGGGGGTCGGAGGGGGGGCTTCCAGGGCTCCCCCAGGGGGCCCGCGACAGAGGCCCGCTCTTCAGCTGCCACTGTGACCAGTCCTCGAGCTTCCCATCTGAGGAATGGGATTTCTCAGGGAGGCAGGCATGGAAAATATCCCCCCCCCAACACACACCAACAAAGTAGCGAGGCCTTCCCCAGTGACTCTGATGTGGCTGAGCCGCTGGTTTCTGAGACTGTCTCTTCTCTGTCCTATTTTTACGACGCTTTTGTGGCTCTTGCTTATTTCTCAGTCTACAGTGTGTGGGAATAATATCTTAATTCCACCCGCATAATAGGGGAGGACTAACGAATTACTGTACCTGCAACACTCTGAGGTCGTTGGATAAAAGGAATTCCAATAACCCAGAGAGATCTTTTTGTTAAGTCTTACTTCATAGGCGGTACAAGGAAAAATTAGCTAATACCGGGGAGGGGCAGAGGAAACGAAGAGAATGAAATTACCGTGCCGCATTACTAATTATTTTCTTTGAAGTCCTCGGTGATTGTTTTCTACCAATACGGTCCGTGTGGAGAAACTTGCTCTCGGTATTTTATGAACAAAACAGAGGATGGCTGAAAGTCTTCCGTTTGTTTTATATAAATTACAGGATCTGGGGGGATGGAAGGAGGCTCATTTGCCTTTCTTCCTTACATCGATAGAAGGAAGGTCTGGGCCCATCTGGAACGTTCCAGTAATTTGGCTTGCACCAGCTCGTGCCCCTCCTCGGTGCAGCTGGGCGGCCAGGGTTCATGAGATCAGTTTAGCCCTCCACGCCAGACTCTGCCCGGCCGGGTGGTCCCCTGGTGGGGCCCGGTTCCACAGCCAGCCCTGGGCAGGGCCTGGTGGGCAGCCTCCCGCCTGCAGGCTGGTAGGGAAACACCAGTCTTGTTGCTGGGGAACCGGTGTGGCTCTGTCCCTGTCAACTCCCTAGACCGCCACCCACATCCCACCTGCTGGACGGGCAGCCTTTGGAATTCACTCATTCACCAACTATCACCGAACCTCTTACTGTTCCCCCGAACAAAACAGAGAAAGCCCTGCTTTTTTTTGGGGGGGGGGGGTAGACATTCCAATAAAGAGACGTTAAACCGAGAAGAGTATGTCAGCTGGCGGTGAGTACTAGGAAGACGCAGAACAGTGCACAGGAAGTGGTGACGGGGACAGTGGCAATGGTGCTGTTTTACAGGAGCCGTCGAGAAGGGCCTCGCCGAGGAACCTCCATCGCAGCAGAAAGCCGAGGGAAACAGGGAGCCGGCAAAGTCAGTGTCACAAAGAACAGCCGCCCAGGCAGAGGGAAGAGCAGGGGCAAAGACCTTGAGGTTGCACGTCCCAGGAACAGCAAGGAAGCCAGTGTGCCTGGAACAGAGCCGGTGAGGGGCACGGAATGGGGTAGGAGACGGATTGGAGAGCAGGCCGGGAACCACACGGCATAGGAGCAGGTCTCTGCCTATAGCTCAGGCAGCGCTCTTAACCCACCAGCTCACTCCATCGGCAACTGGGTGTTGCACACCCTATGTCCCTGGCTGGCCCTCGGGGTCCCTGCCAGGCTGAAGGAAGAGAGCAAAACAGTAACAGTTGCAAAAGGGGGTGAGGCTTTAATATAATTCTCTCTCTTTTTTTAAATGTTTATTTATTTGCTTAGAGAGAGAGAGAGCATGCGCACACAGGGGATGGGCAGAAAGAAGGAGACAGAGAATCCCAGGCAGGATCCTCGATAACAATGCAGAGTCCAACATGGGGCACAATCCCATGAACCCAGAGATCATGACCTGAGCCGAAATCAAGAGTCAGACACTTAACCAACTGAGCCATTCAGGCACGCCTATAATTCTCTTTTTTTTTTTTTTTCAGAAGTAATTGTTGCACGTTTTAGGGAATATGCAACACGCAGAAAAGAATAACTATGGGGCACCTGGGTGGCTCATGGCTCAGTCAGTTAAGCATCCGACTTTGGCTCAGGTCATGATCTCGTGGTTATGGGTTCAAGCCCTGCATGGGGCTCTGTGCTGACAGCTCAGGGCCTGGATCCTGCTTTGGATTCTGTGTCTCCCTCTCTCTCTGCCCCTCCCCTACTTGTGCTCTGTCTCTCTTTCTCTTTCTCAAAATAAATAAACACTTAGAAGGAGGAGGAGGAGGAGGAGGAGAAGGAGGAGGAGGAGGAGGAGAAGGAGGAGGAGGAGGAGGAGAAGGAGGAGGAGGAGGAGGAGGAGGAGGAGGAGGAGGAGAAGAATTATGCACATACAGAAAAGTAGAGACCAGGTAGCTGGGGTTCTCATTGTTTCCTCTGCTGATTCCCAACCTTTATATAATGCAGTTGTAATGCAATATACTAAATATGTTTATAACATATGATACAATATGTTATATGTTTTCAATGTTTTTAAATATGTAACTCTTTTATTATTCTGTAAAGGCAACAAAACATACAGATGACATTTTCCCTTATTTAATGCCACAAAGTCATATTATTGTTTATATATGTTACATACCCATATTATCACAAATGGTACAAAGTCATATTATCTCATATATAAATACTATATAGCTGATCATGAATTAGGTGTGTAAGCCAAACAATGTATTCCTCTGTTAAGTAAAAAAAAAATACACACAGGGGTACCTGGGTGGCTCAGTCAGTTAAGAGTCCGCCTTCAGCCGTGAGTTCGAGCCCCACATCAGGCTCTGTGCTGATGGCTCAGAGCCTGGAGCCTGCTTCAAATTCTGCGTCTCCCTTTCTCTCTGCCCCTCCCCTGCTCACACTCTGTCTCTCTCTCTCAAGAATAAAAAACATTATATATAATGTATATACATATACATTATATACAATATATATGTGTGTGTGTATATATATATATATTATATATAATGATCATAGCAGGATGTTGTAACCTTGAACTGAAGGACTGGAGGAAGGAAATCACTGTGTGTATAAGACAGCACTTTGGACTTGGTTTCCAAAATAATTTTCACCCCCTTAGAAAACATAAATATCCAAAGATGGAATCCTCACAGAAATCAAGAACAAATCAATTTGAGCTAATTTCAAATACAAGAAAGAGTGTGGCACGAAATACAAGCCATGAATATAAGCACAGACTATCCACCATATTGTAGGCAGGTTATAACATATTCGCATGTTTATAAAACACGCATCTTACAAAAAGAAACTCAACTGACGATTTTTCTCAAAATAAAAGAGATTTGCACCAGATCCTCTAACTCACGTACAGACTTTGGAACCCAACCTCCACAAGGTGACATGGCGCTAATTCTGAGCCTCTGCCTACCCTGTTAGGTCCTCTTCTCATTGCTGGTAACACAGCAGTCAACAGGACAGAAACTAACTTCACTGTTTACCTTTTCTTCCCCAATTCCCACTGTCCAAAAAGAAGGCAGATCAATCTAGAGTTTCAGTCCCTCTGAGGGAGGGTGAGTGTCGGACTTCTGTGGCATGTGCTGGAAACGAGGCCAGGAGGCCGGTGGCCAGAACACGGGGCTACGGTGATATGACTTTGCAGCAAGCTGCTTGCCCTCCCCGCCCCCCCAAGCAGATCTTTGTCTTCTCCCTCTGCTGCCGCCTTCTCTGCTGCACAGACAAAACCAGGGAGCCCCCACCTCTGGCCGAAAGCCTAGAGAGCGTCACCCACTATTGTACACAGTGGCCAAGCTTAGAACGCACCCCTTGAAGACTGGGCCTCTTTCGGCCCTCACATCACTTGACGTTCTGGGGCTGTTCCCAGGCCCCCCTTGCTCAGTCCCCCAAAGGCAGTCAAAAGAGTTCCTGACATGCAAGGCTTTTAAAGGAAGAGTAATTTTTAATAGAAGCATGAAAATGCACATCATTCTCTCTGGGAGCATCACTTCCCAGCAGAAAAGTGATGAGGGCTTAAACAAAAGGGGAGTCCTAGTCCCTCGGGGAAATGTATCATTTCTATAGAAACCAAGGACCCTTCCAGACAGCCAGTTCTGGCAGGACTAATAGTAAGGACATCACAGCAGCCACCACTGGACACAGAAGCACTTCTGTGGACAGACAGATGGACGCTGGGTTGGGTGCATTTATCCTAGCATCCCTGCTGGGCAGGTACCACCGACCTCACTGTTCAGATGGGGAAACCAAGGCCACGTCAGAATAATGACTTGCCCAGCTGGAAAGAGGCCAGGTAGGTTCAGATATTTTGAGGCTGTTTTTACATCTTTCTCAACCTGCTTTTACTCGTTGTTAGAAATAATGCACAGCTTCCAGAAATGTCATCAGCCATGATGCCTAGCAATATAGTTCGGTTCAGGAAACTCACCTCAGTGAGGCCCACTTTGCTGACTGCCTCCTGCTGGTGGGTCCCTCCACGGCTTCCAGCCTCAGAAATAGCTGGTGCTCAGGGAGCACGATGGCTTTAAACCATAGGTCATTCTCTTAGAGGGCATCAGTGATTTTCCCGCCAAGTGTAAGAGACCAAATTAACTAGGAAAGCGTGCTTAAAATATAACTCTGGTTGTGGCTCCTTATTCTTGACAGGCCTCTCCCAACCTACTGTCTATCCTAAAAGGGATGAACTGTCCCTTGACACGGATTGTACAGACAAATGCTCCTCTGCCGGCCAGGTGGGGGCCCTGCACGGGAGCATCGGCTTCCTGGGAGTGAAACAACCCTTCGGGACCCCTCCCTCGGAGCCGCAAGGCTGCGAGGCTCACATTGCCGCCAGCCCATCCCCACCCAAAACTCGTATGGAGTTCCTGGCGTTTTCCTCCGGGTTCTGCCTGCCTTGAGAATACCAAGTGGGTCTAACGTGTCCGAGGCGTATTAAAAAAGAAACTGCAGATTTGAGATTGATTTTAAGAGACATCGTGGAAAGGCAGAAAGCCTAGTGGCCCGGAGTCCTGTTCCTGGCTTGTGGGGTGGCCTGGGAGGTGAGGGGAGGGGGGGATGAAGAGGAGGGGGGTGGGGCGTCTCTCGGCCTCAGTTTCCCCTTCTGTAAAACAAGAGGGGTCCAGGCGAGCGCTCGCAGGCTCAGCCCTCGGCGTGACCAGGGGATGCGAGGACGCAGTTGTCCCACGGCGCCTCCTCCGCCCGGAGTCGCACCCGTGGGCAAGCTCCCCGCCCCCCGGCCGGGCTAACCGTCCCCGCCCCCTTCCCCACCCCCCACCCCCGCCCGCGCGGCTCCCGCAACCCTCAGCTCCGCCCCGGGCCGGGCCGCGCGCAGACGGCAGGGTCCCAGGCCGACACCCCGCGCGCGTCCCGCCCGGCCCGGCGCGTGGAACCCCGCCCTCCCCCGAGTCTCGCAGCCGGGCGGGCGGAGGGCGGGGCGGGGCGGGGCGCGCGGGAGGCGGAGCCGAGCCGGGGAATCCTGCTCCGGGCGAGCGCCGGGCCCTGCAGAGCAGCCCGGCCGTCCGAGGGCCCCCGCGTCGGGGGCGGCGGGGAACCCCAGACGCAGCCCGGGCCGGGGAGGGATCCCCGTGCCGAGCGAGCCGCCGCCGCCGCCGCCGCCTCCTCCTCCGCGCCGCCCCCGCGGGCTGCCGGGTGCCGGGCGCGCCCCCACTCCGCCCGGCCGCCAGCTCCCGCGGTCCCGCC
>NC_064816.1:14010269-14122783 GCF_023721935.1 Panthera uncia | reverse complement strand
GGCGGCGGCCAAGTGACCCGCTCCTCCCCGCGCCCGCCCTGTGTCCGCGCTCTCGGGTGCCTTTCCCGCCGGGAGGCTCGGCCGGTGTGCTTCGTGCTGTCGTGACCGTTAGTTCTTCTTCCGGGGAGGGGGTCGCCGGAGGGGGCCCAGCGGGGTGGCCCAGCGGGACGCGGGCGGCGCTTCTGGTTCCGAGGGGGCAGCTGCAAGGTGGGAGCCGCGCAGCTCGGAAGACGGAGGAGGGAAATGGGGCCCTTTCCCCTCGGTTGCATCCCCCTGCCCTCCCTCCCCGCACCCACGTGCCCTATATTCATGGCAGAAAATGACCAAATCCTGTGTATTTGTTTTATATATTTAATAACTGTTTTAAATGAAAGTTTTAGTAAAAAAACAAAACAAAACAAAATCAAATTGCTATTGCTGTAGGAAGAGAAGCTCTTTGTATCCAAACATAGTTATTTGAAGTTTCTTGTTTTTTTTAATTTATTTAAAGGTGGGGGAGGGGGGAGGCATGGGAAGGATTTCACACCCACATATTGTTACCGCTGAAAATGAACTTTATGAACCTTTTCCAAGTCGATCTATCCAGTGACGTGGCCTGGTGGGCGTTTCTTGTACTTCTGTGGTTTTTTTTGGCTTTTAATACAGACATTTTCCTCCAGAGATGCGTATGTAGCTTTTTTCTTCATTTGATTTAGGAAGAGGAATCCAAGAATTATAAGATGTTGCCCTGAAATGTGAGGGAGGGACTCTCCAAAGTCAGAGAGGGGCTCCGGCTGCCTGGCTGGCCTGGCTGGGAGAGGCGGGAGATGGAAACTAACGTGTTACTTACCCTAAGGGCAATTTCACCTTCTACCCCAGCTGCCCGCCAACACCCACCGCCACCCCACCCCTCAGCCTCATTGACGTTTGTCATGGTGGCACACAGGGTTTTCTGTCATTTGCCTTTTTGTCCCCTGCCTCACCATCTGCGAAACACCCAGTAAAATACCAAAATGGTAAAATCAATCATTCCCCTGAACCAGGTATCTATCCTTCACGGAAATGACTCACTTTAAAAAGCAAGAAGCAGGGAGATAGCCTTTTCGTATGCGTAAACCTTAGCATTTGAGCACATTCCAAAACCTAGTTTGCAAACCTGAGGCTTTATGTTGGCATTAATAAGATTTTTTTTTTCCCCTAAGGTAAGCTCGGTGACTGCTGGACAGTGGTTTCAGATCCTTCCCAGTTTTCAGAAGCAGAATAAATGAAAAGTCCTTAAAGTGGCCTGACGCAAAAACCATTTTAAAAGCCTTTAAAAAAAGATTTCAAAAGCTACTTTCTTGCTCTACTTTCTCCCCACTTTTGAGTGAATACCTTGTACTGGTCTAGAGCTGTAGTTCTCAAAGTGGGGTCTCTGGACCGGCATCATGAGTATCACCTGGGAACTTGTCAGAGATTTAAATCGGGGCTCCATCCAGGACCGACGGAATCAGAAACTCTGGGTGGGGCCCAGCAATCCGTGTTTTAACAAGCACTCCCAAGGGGTCCTGATGTCTTTCGAGTTTGAGAACTGCTGTACGCGAGTGGAAGGGAACCTTCGAAAGATGTAGCCTCCTTTAATCTTGAGATGTATCTATTATATCAAAGAAATGAGACCCCCCACCTTTTCCACAGGAATCTGAAGGAGGGGATCCAGGGCTATCTCTTGCCGAGGCCAGCCACGAGAGAAGGGGGTGAGGGTGACGGCCTTCCCCTACTCCAGATCCAGATGTTGAAGTTCAATGTAATGCAAACCCATTAGCCTCACAAGTCACTGCAGATCTTATGCCCCAAAGCCAAGGGGGTATGTGAGTTGCCCTCTTTTTTCAGCCCTGGGGTATCTAACAGGAGAAAACCAGTAACTGCTAACCTTGGTCAATTTTCATATAATCACGGTGTTTGTAATTCTCAAAGTCACATTAAGGATTCCTGGCAACATACACACACACACACACACACACACACACACACACATGCTCTTTCTCTCTCTCCCTGCTTTTTCCCAAGATGGAAACTAAGGGTCAAAGAGGTTCAGCATTTTGCCTTCAATCACAACTACATGATTGTGGAGGCAGACCTGAGACTAAACCTTTAGTTAAGTGTACAGCCCTTGATTTCGGCTTAGGTCATGATGTCACAATTTCGTGAGTTTGAGCCCCGCATCAGGCTCCGCGATGACAGCACGGAGCCTGCTTGGGACCCTCTGTCTCCCTCCCTCTCTGCCCCTCCTCCACTCACACTGTCTATGTCTCTCTCAAAATAAATAAAAACACGTAAAAGCTATGCATATATGTGTATAATATATGCACACACTCTATATACATACATGCATACATACAGAGGATGGGCCCTAATGAATACTTTCTTAGGGCAGGGCTGGAATATTGATATCTATTGCTGCAACAATAGACCTTCCTAAAGGAAGGTCTGGCAATAGCAATTCTGGCAATTTCCAGAATTGCCCATAGAGCCTGCACGTGCACGTAGACATACGTGTATATTGTGCATGTATAAAACCGATGGACTGCTTGGCTCCTTTTCGTGCTGACTTTGGCGGCTCTCTGAGAGCCAGAGCCCCAAGCAGGAGGCCACACAGTAAGGATGGAGCCTGGGTCCCTCCTGTCCCTTTTTAGTGAGGATTGCCCACTGGGCAAAGTAAGTCAGGCCCTGGCAGGCACAGCGGTGGGGTCTGTGGGGTCTCGCTGGCATAGTCTCAGTAGTGAAACACTTACTTCCACGTATGCGTTTTATTTAAAGGCCAATCAGCGAGTGCACGTATGTCCACAATCCCCAGATTCCAGCCCATTCTTCAAGCCTCCGGGGGACAGCTTGGGCTGCTAGTGACATAGCTAAGTCCCCAGAATAAATCATCACTCCCAGTTATTTTTGCTTCTCCTGAGAGAGACTTTACCCGTGAAGAGGATGTGTACCCACCGTCCAAACTCCAGCCACTGCTATGGGCTGCCCTACTGAGTTGTCTCACGTTCATCGTGAGAGCCCCCCCTGGCCTGGATCTGAACACCCTTGACTCCCCTAGGGCCTGCCTCAGCTGAAGACAGCCACCCGGCCCAAAGCCACACCCCCTTCCTGGGACACCACATCCAGGGACCCATCTGATCCGTGTGATCATCCAGCCCTCTAGGGGAAGCTCTGAAGTCCTCCCACCTTCAGAACTCCTGGCGGGATTGGCGGAGGCTTCTACTGAGAGACTCCACGGAGGCTTGGCCTCTCCCCTCTGGCTGTTCCGGCCTCCTCCCATCCCTTCCCTCCCACAGCTGTCAATCCAAGAGCACTCCCTAACAAACCTCCTGCCCACTGATCTCTAGCTCCCAGCCCGCTTCTCCTGGAACCCAGCCTGTGATGGGCACCGTACCTAACGAGATGTGGAACTGTTCCAGCCACGTGGTCATTAGAAACAAGGAACATCCAGGGCGCCTGGGTGGCTCAGTGGGTTAAGCGTCCAACCTCGGCTCAGGTCACGATCTCGCGGTTCCTTGAGTTCCAGCCGCACGTCGGTCTCTGTGCTGACAGCTCGGAGCCCAGAGCCTGCCTCAGATTCTGTGTCTCCCTCTGTCTCTGCCCCTTGTCTGCTCATGCTCTCTCTCTCTCTCTCTCTCTCTCAAAAATTAACATTAAAAAAGAAACAAGGACCATCTGAGGAACAGATCATTACCATTCTATTCCTTTTACACAGATCACACAGCTGTACTTTTTCTCTTCCGTTCGGGTAGTTCTGTAATATCCACAATCAGGGGTGATATGGGAAATAACCCCTAATTCCAATCAATGCCTGCTTAATCATTGCACCTCCTAGATACACAAGTCGGAAGAAAGCCTGTTCCTTTTCTCTCTCAAATGATGGTATCCGTCAGGATACACCGGGTTATATTTCAGTCGTATGCAGTCCCGACATCTCATCAGCTTAACACAAAAGAAACGTATTCCTTGCTCATGCCACACGGTCAAAGTGGGCAGGGGTTCTGCCCATTGGAATCACTCAGGGATCCTGGTTGAGGGTGACCCTGACTTGACAATAGGGCCCCATCATCTGGTTAGGAGGAAGGAAACTCTGGACGGTCTCCCACAGGCAACTCAATGCTCCATCCAAGAAGTCACATCCTACCCTACTGATTGGAAGGAGTCATCTGGCCCCACCCAATGAGAGGGGAGCCCACGAGATCGTGTTTCCAGTCCCCAGAGGAGAGGAGAATCTGGTACCAGGAACAGCATTGATTCGAGCAACACCCAACACCACTGTGACCTACAGGCCCCCCAGAAGAATTCCGGGACTTCGCTCGGCAGACAAAGAGTTCACCCCAGGAGTGCCATGCTGACTCTCCTCCTGTGGCACCTGCCCACACTGACAGCTAGACTGCCCCCCAGGGATTGTACAAGCGAAGGAGGTCATCAGCTTGGTGGCTGTTCCAACGTTTGGGCAAAGTGGGTCCCCAGAGAATTCAGTCTGGAAGATTTGGACAAAAATACACTCTGGATCCCCGTGATGTAGGAGTCATCTAGGGAGCAGGATGGGAGAAAGGTTAGGATTAAAGTGGGGAGAAAGGAAGGGAGAGGTCAGAGCAGGCACCCCCTCTCTCCTGGCCCCGCCCCTCCCCCACTGCGCAGAAATGGCTAATTCAGTGACATTGGGGGCCAGACGGGAGTCGGTCTTCACTGTGCCGGGTCTCTCCTGTCACTGGGGAGAAACCATCCATTTCCCAGCTAGGAGAAGAGGTTTAAAGCTGTGAGGACTGGGAGAGTTAAGAACAGGTACAGACATTGGGTGCATGGCTGAACCTTCCCTTGGGGACACTGGGAAGACGCCTCCTCTAGAGCGGGCACCTTGGCCTTTCCTGGCTCTGCTGTGCCTCTTGTGGGGCATCTCTCCCGGGGCATTACTTGGTCCTTCTGGGTGGGAGGACTGCTGGGGAGCTGGGGGAGCACACGGTGTAGCAGAGCACAGGCTCCTCACTGCACTCGCCGTGGGCGGGCACTGACCGGGCATGGCCTTCTGTTCCCGGCTCTTCCCTGCTCAGGCTGTGGTCTTAGGGCAAACTGCTTCGTGCAGTCGGCTCATACTCAGCTCCCCCCAAGGGCAACCAGATCTTCCTTGCAGGGTCTTGGTCTGTGGGACTTACTCTCTCGCTCTCCATCTTCCCTGGGTTCCTACCCCGAGGACACTGGTCCTCTAGCTCTCAGAAATTTTCAGGAGCCCACTCTTCTCTGGGCCTGCACTCCCCCACCCCCATCAGCTCTAACTCCTTCTACTAACGGCATTTCTCCTGCTGCCCCACCTCGCAGGTCCGTCACTGCTGGGCCCCTGCGGTTTTCTCCAAAGCCAAGGGCTCCCCTAACAGCAGACGCCTTACCGTCCTCAGCCTCCTGCTCCTTTATCTGCTTCCTGAGAAGCACCTTCTTCTCTCACCCCCTCTTCCAGCTATCAGCCGAGTCCCGGGGTCCCCACGCAGGTGCTGACACTCGGTGATTTCTGCCGCACCCAGGACAGGACAGGGTCTGAGCACGTTCTGAGGAAGGTGGGGATTCCCTGTGGTCCTCTGAGGACTGGTCACATGCCTGCTGCTCCCCCAGGACAATTCAAGGCCTCTCCTGGCTGCGCCCTGAGCATTTTCCTGGTGTTCTCACTGCCTGAGTATTCCCAGAACTATCTCCTAAAGTCCTTGGCTGAGCTTCTGTGCCGCTGAGGACACGCGGTCGGTTACGCGTCCAACTCTTGATTATTTTGGCCCAGGTCACGATTTCGCAGTTCATGAGATCACTCCCCGTGTCGGGCTCTGCGCTGACAGTGCGGGGAGCCTGTTTGAGATTCTCTCTCTCTCTCTCTCTCTCTGCCCCTCCCCTACTCAGGTTCTCTCTCAAAATAAATAGACTTAAAAAAAAATAAAAACTTTCAAAAAAGGAAAGACACTTTGCCGCAGGGCATCATCTTTGCACCCTTGCTTGAACACAGACGAAGTATATTTGTTGTAGAAGCATCAGAAAGGTCGATAAGTAAAAAAGAAAGAGAAGAGAGAGTTCGTCTTTCCACCACCCCCAAGAGAAGCCCCGCCAAGCATTTTGGGGCACCTACTTCCTGTCTATTTTTGTACACCTGTGCCCATGGCTAACTATTTAATATTAAAAAATGGGATTGTGCCGGACATAACTGTTTTTAAAACTTTTATTCTACAGGTGCTGCACCATAGAAAAATGAGAGACTACCCTTCACAAGAGAAATGACTCCGTATCGGCAATAACACCAGCACCCACCAAGCGACTGTGGTTAATATTTATTGACAAATGGCCAAACGCATCTGCTATATATATTTTAGCCCTAGGGTGCCTGCTTCTTAGAGCTTTGCTGAGGGGTTCTTTGGTGGTCCCCTGCCTTTGCAGAAGGTAATGGAGGGGCTTCTCAGGGCCAATGAATCATAAAGACTGTGTTCCTAACAGGTGGGTCAGAAATCGGTCGCACAGGATATTGAAACGTATCCAAGGGCCAAAGGCCTGATGGAGATGGGGTGCAGGCATTGTGGTGGGGGAGGCCTGCTTTCTTTCTTATCCCAAATTTATCATCTGCAGACACATGTCAAAGCCAGACCGAACTTCCCACCCCTCCTGGAGAAATGTGTCCGCTTTGTGTCTGAGCTCCCGGATGGGGCTGATAAGGAACACAACTTTAGAGGATGAACAATGTGATTCATCTCCTCGGGTCGTAACCACAGACCCGCCACATATTGTCTGGGTTTACTTGATGTCTTTGGAGCAAAAACGAATTCCGAGATTCAATAAGCAGGAAGGATATTGCTCCTGGAGAATGCTGCCCCCCAAAGCTGTCACAGCCCCACATGGCCAAGTAAAGCCATACACAGATGTGCCTACGGCAGGGATGGGGGCTGAAGACAGAACACCCGGGGAGAGGACCGAGATGGAGCCAGAGGCGGGGGAGGGGGTGGAATCGGCCAGGAACAGGAACCATCAATGGGTCAAAATGTTGGGGCAGCTGGGTGGCTCAGTCGGTTGAGCGTCAGACTTCAGTTCAGGTCCTGATCTCTCAGTCCGTGAGTTCAAGCCCCGCATCGGGCTCTGTGCTGACAGCTCAGAGCCCGGAGCCTGCTTCGGATTCTGTGTCCCCCTCTCTCTCTGCCCCTCCCCCACTCCTGCTCTGTCTCTCTCTCTCTCTCTCTCTCTCTCTCTCTCTGTCTCTCTGTCAAACATAAATAAACTTTAAAAATAAATAAATAGGTCAAAATGTATTCAGCACCACTCCCAGTGATTGTGTTAAGGTCTTCTGGGATGAATCTTGTCTAGGATTGGGCTCCCTAGAGCCAGAGTCTGAGATGGAAAGACTCACACCCAGGATTTATTGAGGGGTGTCCTCCAGAGGAGGGGAGTGAGGGAAGCAGGAGGGGATGGGGCAGGAGAAGGAGGAAAGCAGGGATGTGGTCTCAGCTGGAGTCCGCTTTGGCCTGATCAGCTCTAGAACCAGCTCTGGACCAGCTCTGGAACAGGAATCGTTCCACAGTGTTGCCCCACCTGGAGGCACGGGGCTGGTCTTCTGTGGTCCCATTTCAGACTTGGCCAAGGTCTGGGTACAGGGGCTGCATAGCCTCCCTGGCAACTCCCACTTAGCCGGGCCCAGTTCTCCAGAGAAGGGGAACAGCTGAGAGGTGTTAGCAGCCCACCCTCCCAGCGGCTGGGGGAGAGGGACGAAGGCCTGCAAAGGGAATCTGGGTGGAGGCACCCACAGGATTCACTGCACACCCTACCTGGCCCCTGAGTCCCATCCCAGCAATGACGAGATGAGCGGGTGAAGCTCAGACCTGCTTGTCGAACCTCAAACTCCTACCCCACTTGTGCGCTGACCTCCGGGCCTTTGCCTGTCTCAGCTGAGGGCTGGCTGGCTGGCCTTTCCCCCCGGATGTCCTGCACTTGTGCTAGGGAGGGGCTGTGGGCTCTGTCACACTGGCACTCCCCCACGAAGTGTGAAGTGCCTGCCTTCACCTCTGCGTTCAAGGGTTGTTGGCGTTCAACGCTTGCGTATAAGGGAAGTCCCACAGGCTCAGAGCAACTATAAATCATATGTAAATGGGTAAGTGTGGCTACATTCCAGTAAAACTCTATGAACACGGGAATGTTAATTTCGTAGAAATTTCACGTCGCGAATTCTTTTTCTTTTTTTTTTCATCTGTTAAAAATGCAAAAATTATTCTCAGCTCCCAGGTTGTAAGGAATCTCTACACACGACGTGGGGCTGGAAACTGCAATCCTGAGATTAAGAGTCACGTCGTCTGCTGACTAAGCCAGCCAAGCGCCCCAATCCTACAATACCATCTTTAAACAAATTTTTTTTGGGCGCCTGGGTGGCTCAGTCGGTTAAGCGCCCGACTTCGGCCCAGGTCACGATCCCACACTTCATGGGTTCAAGCCTCACGTCGGGCTCTGTGCGGACAGCTCAGAGCCTGGAGCCTGTTTCGGATTCTGTGTCTGCCTCTCTCTCTGCCCCTCCCTCACTCTGTCTCACTGTCTCCCCAAAATAAATAAACATTAAAAAAATTTTAAAAAATTTTCTTTGTTGTTGTTTAATATTTATTTTTGACAAAGACAGAGAAAGAGAGAGCGAGCAGGGGAGGGGAAGAGAGAGACACACACAGAATCTGAAGTGGGCTCTAGCCTCTGAGCGGCCGGCACGATGCAGGGCTTGAACTCATGAACTGTAGGATCGTGACCTGAGCCGAAGTCAGACACTTAACCAGCTGAGCCACCCAGGCACCCCTCCTACGATATAATCTTAAAGTTTGGCGAAGCTTTATGCAGCATGTTTAGAAGCTCTGTGTCCTTTTCTCTGTCTACCTGGTAGATTACAAGGAACCCAGCGTGTTGAGCCACACCAAGGGCGGGCAGCACATCTCTTTCAGGTGTGCGTGACCCTGAGCATCACCCTCGAGCCTGCTTGCTCAGCGAGCTGCGCAGGCCAACAGAGGCAGAAGCTGGCAGCCAGACACACTGGCACGATGGTATAATGATGCAGCAAATTAGTTCTCAAACCCGTGCACAGAGTCCTCTCGGGCCACAGTGGAGAATTCCCCTCCACTCCGGGGCATCTGACGTTACCTAATTACCACCTTTTGCAAGGGGGCAATTTTTTACATATTGTCTCTTATTTTTAAAAATTTATGCAAAATTTGCTTGCTACACCACAGACTGTTTTCATAAAATGCAATTATTTAACTTTGTCATCAAAGAGTAAAAGCTATTTTTCCTCCGGGGACACCAGCAAGCACCATGGGGTACGTGTGCCCAGCCCCTGGCGTGGGAGCCCAGGAGTGTGGCCCGCATGGGTTATGAAGTCAGACAGACGTGGGTGGGGACTGGAACCAACATTCTGCAAAAGTCACTTAATCTTGGCGAACCCCAGTTGTCTCCTCTGTGAAACAGGATTGACAAGAATATCTACAAGACTAAAATGAGCCTTCTCCATCGGGATAGGGTAAGCGATGCTGGGCATCCAATTTAAAGGGGAAAAGGTTTTAAAATGTGTTCTCTCCCTCTCTTTTTTATTTCTTACATGTAATTAATTTACTTATGGAAGGCACAGGGGTTTGTATTCTGTTTTGCTTGGGGTATAAAGTACATGCAAGAGATCACACGTAGACAATCCCTTTTGACAAATGCATCCAACATAACCCAGACCCTACGAAGATTCAGAACAGTTCCATCACCTCAAAAAGTGCCCTCGTGTCTCTAACCTTAACCATACCACCACATGTGCATCCAATACACACACACACACACACACACACACACACACACACACAGAGGAACCACTGTTTCCCATCTGTTTGCCATTGGTTGTTTTTCCCTTTTCTAGAATTTCATATAAATGTATCATGCCGTGGACTCTTCTGTGTATGTGTACTTTCGCTCAGCACATCTGTGAGATTCAACTATGTTTCTACCCGTTTCACTAGTGTTGTTTCTTTTTATTGTTGAGCAGTATTCCATCCTACCGGAATGGCTGGACCAGTCTCCAGGTGATGGACACAGGAGCTATTTCTGGTTCTGAGTGACTTTATTAAAGCCGCCACGAAAATATATGTATGGGACATATGTTTTCCTTTCTCTTGGGTAAATACCTGAGAGTGGAATTGGAAGTCGTATTTATGTTTATAAGAATTTCATTTTTTCCAAAGTTTCTGTGTCATTTTTTAAGTTGATTTGTTTATTATTTATTTTGAGAGAAAGAGACAGAGAGAATCCCAAGCAGGTTCCGCACTGTCAGCACAGAGGCGCTTAACCGACTGAGCCTCCAAGTGCCCCAATTTTTGTATCTTTTTACACTATCATTAGCAATATATGAGTTTGCGTTTTTCCACCATTTGGTGTTGCCAGATGCCAGATAACCATTTGGTGTTATTTTTAGCTGTTCTAATGGATGTATAGCACTTTCTCATCATGGTTTTAATTTGCATTTCTTGGATGACTAATTAGATTGAGCAGTTCTTCATGCGATTATGGGGCATTCATAGATCTTCCTTTGTGAAGATTCTGGGCCAGTCTTTAGAAATAGCTTTGCCTTGGGGCACCTGGGTGGCTCAGTGGGTTAAGCGTCTGACTTCGGCTCAGGTCATGATCTCACAGCTTGTGAGTTCGAGCCCCGCCTCGGGCTGTGTGCTGACAGCTCAGAGCCTGGAGCCTGCTTTGGATTCTGTGTCACCACCCTCCCTCTCTTCCTCTACCCCCCACTTGTGCTCTGTCTCTCCGTCTCTTTCTAAAATAAATAAGCGCTAAAAAAAAAAAAAAAATTTTTTTTTTTTAAGAATGAGAGAAATAGCTTTGCCTTCCCCTCGCGTTTGAATCCAATCCCAGGGTCTGACATTTTCTCAAGGCAGAGTACCAGGCAAAGCTCAGGTTGGCTCTATGGCCACTAAGCTTGGAGTATCTCTGCAGTACGAGATACCTGCTGGGAGCTTCACGGCCATCCAGTGGGAATTTGATCTGACCTACAAAATGTAGGGAACCTGGATCTCCCCCAAAGAATAACGTTAAAACTAAGCGCGGGGCTCGGGACACTGGGATGGTAAGAAACATCTGGAAACTGAAGTGTCAAAAAAAATTTAGAAGTTCAGCCCCAAAGAAAGGAATCTCAAAATCGTCCCTCTGACTCTCTAGGTCAATGATCAAGTGATGCGGTACGAGAAAAGTGCCGGAAGGGAAAAGTGCCGTAGGGACCCGTAGAAGGTATTGCCACATATAAACCTCTCCTGAAAATGGGCCTCTTTGGCTCACATTTGAAATAAGGGAAGCCTCCTCTTGGTCACTGATAGCATCCTGATACCTGGTGGGGACACATGGTGGAAGGTGGGGCTATGGGAGAGGGGCAGCAGGTGCACAAGAGGGCCAACTGTAATCGCTTCCCCTCCCCCACGGAAGGAGGACGGGCTTCGCCCCAGAACTTGGCTAGTGGGAGACTCTGGGGAAGGGCCCGGCGGCTGCCTTACACCCTTCCCCCCGCAACACGCACCACTAGCCCTCATCCCACGGCACCTGCTAGGCCAGGCGCCCAGGCTCCCATCTAGCCTCAGGAGAAGCCTCCGAGGAAGTTACTAGTGTTCCCTGGATTTACACCTAAGGAACCCAAGGCCCAGAGTAGTTAAGTCACTTGCCCAAGTCCTCTAGTTGCCAGATGTAGCAAATGAACATACAGGGTGCCCAGCTGAATTTGAATTTCAGATAGACAGCAAATAATTTTTTAGCATAAGTATATCCCAGTCGATATATGGGGCATACTTGCAGTGAAATAATTATTTGTTGTTTATCTGAAATTCAAATTGAACTGGGCGCCCTGTATTTTATCTGACAAGCCCACATTTAACTGCTGTGCCAAATAATTAAAATTAAGGGTATTAATAACTGCCATGGGTTGAGAACTAAGGAAGTGAGTCCTCTCCCTCCCCGATAGCCAGCCTCACCTCCTACCCTGTGATGATGAGGAAGGAGAGGCTCTGAGACTTTACGTCCCTTCCTCAAGGGTACTTAGCTGGCGAGAAACAGAACCAGGACTAAGGCCAAGTGTGTGGCTCCAAAACTCACCGGGGGACAACAGGATGTAACCTCCCTGGATGTAGTAAGAATCCCAGAATTTTGCCATCTTGGTGCCCCAGAGATGTACCCACAGCAAGCTCTCCAGAATGCTCTGGTGGCTCGAATTACAGGCAAGAATCATGTACTCCTGTGGTTTCCTTCCAGGCCCCTTCCAGCCCAGGCTCCGGAGAATATTGTGTGGAACCCCTCTGTGGCCCATATGACTTTCGGGGTTTAAAAGACTATTGGCTCTTGAATTCTTTTCTTTTTAAACTTTAAGTATTTATTTATTTTTTAATGTTTATTTATTTTTGAGAGACAAAGAGTCAAGAGGCAGAGTGTGAGCAGGGGAGGGGCAGAGAGAGACGGAGACACAGAATCCGAAGCAGGCTCCAAGCTGTGAGCTGTCAACGCAGAGCCTGACCCGGGGCTCGAACTCGTGAAGCTGTGAGATCATGACCCGAGCAGAAACCAAGAGTCTGACGCTTAATCGACTGAGCCTCCCGGGCGCACGGAGTGGGGTTTATTATTGCTGGTGTTTGAAAATAACCCAAAGCGGTCGTCCCTGACCTTTCGAAAGCACCCTCTCTCCTGCTGCCTGGAGTCTGTCTGGCTCACTCTGGGGGCACTGGGGATGACACGGTCATAAAAGATGAGTTTGTCCTCCGCCTAGCAGAGTGCTACAGAATCCCGCTCCCCGGTGACAGCCTCACCCACCCACCCGACAGGCACAAATTTGTACCCGCAGGTATGAATACAGCAGGGCAGGGACCCAGGGTTCCTCTTGCTGTCCCCAGCACTGACAAGGGGTTGTAGCTTTCAGAGAGGAGAGCGGAGCAGACCCTCCTTTCCTGACCGAGATGCAGACAATGGGCCGCTGGGATTCCGGCTCCTTCTTGCCCCGTGGGCAAGCCAGCTCCCAAGTTCAGTGTAGGCACCACCGTGAGTGAGTGAGAGTGGGAAGGAAACCTTCTCCTGTTTCCACCATTTCCCTCTTCTCTTGTCTCCTCCCGGGTCTGAATGGTGCAGGAAAAAAAGAATGCTAAACCTATTCCCTGGCTCTCCCCCGCAGGAGAATCATTCCTTTTGTTACTTTGTTATGATTCCAAGAGACTCCCAAAGAGTCTTGGGGGCTAGAGGCAGCTGTGGGGCTTGGATGGAGTCCTTTACCGTGCAGACCCAGGGCAGAACAAAAAAGATTCAGCCTTGACATTTCACAGATGGAAACAAATTTCTGCACAGTCATGGCTGGGCTCAGAGAGAAAGCATGTTCATTCAGGCACAGGATGAAAACTCTCTCCGATCCTGGCACTAGCAGGGGCCAGCAGTACCCGCCCACGGGAGACCAAGGCTGGTATCACCTGACCCCTGGCCTTAGACTAGCATCCCACACCCTGGGAGCCTCGGTTTCCTTGTCTATAAAATGGGAGACATCGAACACCCGCTCGTAGGGCCTCTGGCACCTAGCCGTCCCCACAGCACACAGTGTATCTGTAGCCCCTTCTGGTTTATCAGCCACGTTGCATTTTGTGGAGAAAGGGGCCACGATTGGACCTCTGATATGTACTCTTATTGTTTTTTACGTTTATTTATTTTGAGAGAGTGAGAGCACAAGCAGGGGAGGGGCAGGGAGAGAGGGACAGAGAGAATCCCAAACAGGCTCCGCGCTGTCAGCACAGAGCCCAATGCGGGGCTCGAACTTACGAACCGTGAGATCATGACCTGAGCCCAAACCAAGGGTCGGACGCATAACTGACTGAGCCACCCAGGCGCCCCCTGATGTGTACTATTATTAACAGCGATTGTTTATTGAGATGTTACGAGTGCCCCACTCTGTTCTGAGAACATAAAAATATCCAAGTAGAAGATTTTGGCGGTCCCCCCCACCCGCAGCACTTCTCCATGCGTGTTGGCCCAACTTCCAAATGCTGTCATTTCTGAATCTATCTTAGGACACTCTCAGGCTGCTGGAGCCCAGTGTGTCCATGCAGCGGATGAGCCGGAGGCGCTGAGGAATTAAGGTTCCCCAGGAGTAGCTCTAAGCAGAGACGGCTGGGACTTGTTGCAGACAAACTCCCAGCTCCTTCCAGGCCACGTCATGCTGAGAAGGACTGAGCGCCCGGTGCCCCAGTGGCAGCGCACACGAGCTGGATACGCCACTCCTGCTCTCTCCTCAAGCGGTATTTACTGAGATTCCCTCCCAAATATACTCCTTACATCTGAGTCTCTTGGGATCTGCTTTGGGAAGCCCAAACTCAGTTAACGCATCATCCCATTGACTCTTTACAAAGAACCCAGGGAGGAAGATCCTTTGGTTTCCCTTTACAGGTAAGAAGTTGAGGTTTAGAGACATTTAGTAACTTGTCTTGGGTCCCACGGTGGTGACGCTGGGGCTTGAATTCTAGCATCTGGCTCCAGTGCCCCCAGCCAAGCCCTAAATCACAGCAAACCAGCACCTGAGCCCAAGGTGGTGGTTTGCCTGGGAAGTCTGGGGCTGCAGAGGGTAAATGTCCAGCCCCCAAGGCCCCCCAACCCCTTTAGCCCCCACCTCCCTGACACCAGCTGTGCAAAAGTGAAGGGGAGGAGAGAGAGCTCCCAACGCGTAGAGCACCCACCACCAGGGGGCGCCCTGCCCAGTAGTCTAGCACCCGGAGAATCCAGATGCCAGAGGTGGTGATGAGATCTCACCAACGTGTCCCCCTTCTGCCTTTGCACAGAAGGCAGGACCTGAAGCAGGTTTCTCAGAACTCCCAGGGCTTCTGAGCTGTTTGAGAAGAGCGTGCACTTGCCCACACATGTATACACACACACACACACACACACACACACACACACAGAGCTGTTAGCACTGGAGGGCAGAGTGCGTTTCTCTCTGAAGCTATCAGGATGGGTCAGTGTTCTAGGCACCCTTTCTGTGGTCACGCGGGCCAGCACCAAACCCCATCTCCATCCAACCCCCTGCACGGTGGGACACAGGCACCCCCACCCCGCTTCCTCCTTCCCCTTGGCCTGTGGTGGACCTGGAGGGTGGGCAGCACAGTGATTTCGGCCGAGCCGCCCCCCTTCCAACCTCTGGTCTCACCTGTTTGCTGGGAGGAGCAGCGGGGAAGCATGGGGAGCCCGTTCGCCATTGTCTGAGATGGTTCCAGCCCCCGAGGAAGTGACCATCCGTGACTTACAGGGACCCCCACCCCTGTTTCCCTGCTGTTCAAGTTCCAGCACCCGGCTGATGTGCCAAGGGAAATGAGCCTGGCTTTATTTTTTACTTAATTAGCTGTACAAACCAACTCAAATCCCTCAAACCAACAGAGCCTGGTATTTTTTCAAACGTATTTTAACATTTAAAAACGTATCACTGGCTGTCTTAGGTCAGGCTCCCCGAACAGATGTTGGGATGAGCTTAGCTTGTAAGTGGTTTATGAAGGATGTGCCCTCAGGGAAGCCCCTGCCAGGGTGCCATCTCAGGCAGAATCCCGTGGAGGGTGGCTTCAGGGTGGTCCCATTGTGGGCAGTCCAAGTGGCCCCTCGGAACCCCCTCCCACAGCCCACCCTCAGTGCACCTACACGAGACCCGTGCCTTCTCACACCCCACAAGTCACTGGTTCAGGGTCACCCCAGAGGGGTGTGAATTCTCAGGCAATACCTCCCCTAATAGCCCAAGACTGGGTGTCCAAAGAAGAGGCATAGGGATTGGCTGTTGGAAGTGGCAATAGGGACACACACACACACACACACACACACCCCAGTAAAAGGGGCCCGGAGGAATCTGGGCCGAGTATCAACATTGTCCTGTGAACCTGTCTTATTCCATAAAGGATTCAAGATGGCTTAACAAAATTATGGACAATACGAAGAAATGAAAATGATGAATTGTTGGAATTGAGGCAAACGAGAAAAAAGGGTCAACAGTAAATATATCCAGAAGGAAACTTAGTATATTAAGGTATTTCTAGATAAAGATTGCAACACGGGGCACCTGGGTGGCTCAGTTGGTGACGCATTTGACTGCGGCTCAGGTCATGATCTCATGGTTCATGAGTTTGAGCCCCGAGTTGGGCTCTGTGCCGACAGCTCAGAGCCCGCTTGGGATCCTCTGTCTCCCTCTCTCTCTGCCCCTCCCCCACTCGCACATGCTCTCTTTCTCTCTCTCAAAAATAAATAAACATTTTTTAAAAATTGCAGTTTTGGCACTGAGCTTCCCAGCAGCCAAAGCAAAGAGGGAAAATTAACTGAATGCAAAGTTTAAGATGCCTAAGGGTTTAGACCCTCTTGCTGGCCCCAAGATTAAGACTTTTCTAAATATCAAGTCCCTACATATAAAAGAGTCTGGATAAGAGCTGTCCAGTGGAAATATAATCCACACCACAAGTGTGATTTTAAGTTTCTAGGGGCGCCTGAGTGGCTCAGTCAGCTAAGCGTCCAAATTCGGCTCAGGTCAAGATCTCACGCTTTGTGAGTTCAAGCCCTGCGACAGGCTCTGTGCTGACAGCTCAGAGCCTGGAGCCTGCTTCAGATTCTGTGTCTCCCTCTGTCTATGCCTCTACCCTGCTTGCGCTCTGTCTCTCTGTCTCTGTCCCTGTCTCTGTCTCTGTCTCTGTCTCTCTCAAAAATAAACATTAACAAAAAATAAAAAAATAAAAATAATTATATACAAAGTATTTACTAATTGGGTAGCTTATATTCTTTTTTTTCATATTGAGTCTTTCAAATGCAGTGTATATTCTATACTTTGGCACATCCCAGTTTGAATGCTAAATTTTCTTTGGAAATATGGATCGGTATTTAGTTACGGTTCACAAAATTGGTTTAAAAAACAGATTCGCATACTGGGGTTGTTCCAAACACACCTAAAAGCTTTTCAATAACTGAATCAAATATCAATTTTTAGGGGCTCCTGGCTGGTTCAGTCTGTAGAGCATGGGACTCCTAATCTCAGGACTGTGAACTCTTAGTCCCAAGTCGGGCGTAGAGATTGCTTAGGGGTTGTGAGTTCGAGCCCCACGTTGGGTGTAGAGATTGCATAAAAATAAAATCTTTTAAAAAATCCATTTTTAAGTTAACTAAAATTGAAAAAATAAATTTAAAATTCCATTCCTTAGTCACACTAGCTCAATAGCCACATGTGACTAGTGGCTGCCATATTGGACAATGGAGGTATGAAGAGCCAATGATAGTATGTTCCAGCTTTTTTGGAACAGTCCTGATTCCAAATATTTTTCCCTCTGTCCCTTAAGGATGCCTGGCCTTGTCAAGCTGGATCGAGATTTTTCATTACCATATGTGAGTGATACGGGTGATATCTGGAACCCTGGCATGGACCGCCCTTCACCAGAACCTTCAGGAGTAACTCTCCCCTCAGCCTGCTCTGTGTCTTTATTCCCCTGGCTCCAAGGAAGATGGCAATGCCTTCTCCTATTCTGTGTGGGACCCACACACGACAATGAGGCCTACAGCGCTGTTCTAGAAGGCAATTTGGCATTACATTACAGAAGCCTTGAATATCTTCGTAACCATCGACCACGGAGGCTCCCTTCTATGAGTTTAACCCAAGAAACCAGAAAGGTACGCTGAGATTCATGAGCAAGCATTGTTCAAAGGGAGATGAGTTTAGTGAAAACCAAATTGAGTTCAATGTAAATGCTCAAAAGTCAAGGAAACGGGTTAACTAAATGATGGCACATCCATCCTGGCAGATGTTATGCAGCCATTAAAATTATGAAATGATATTAGGAGAAAAAACAAGAATGTCAATATTATATGTCAAATAGTCAATGAGAATGAGAGGCTGTAGTTTCAGTATGACAGATTTTTAAAAATTTTTTTACCATTTATTTATTTATTAGAGACAGTACGAGACAGAGCATGAGCAGGGGAGGGGCAGAGAGAGAGGGGGACACAGAATCCGATGCAGGCTCTAGGCTCTGAGCTTTCAGCACAGAGCCCGACGCGGGGCTCAAACTCACGACCTGTTAGATCATGACCAGAGCCCGAATCGGTCGCCCAACAGACTGAGCCACCCAGGCGCTCCCAGTGTGACAGATTTTTATCTAAATCAGGCCAGCAACACCCCCTACCAACCACCCTTCCCCTGGACAATTGCAAAACAGGATCATAACAGGTCAGGCTATGGAGTGAAAAATACCAGAGCAAGTGTCATTCTGGGGGCAAAGACAAGGTTTACAATAAATCAAACCATAACGGAGCTGTCCGCATCAATAATCTGCAAAGTCCCTGACCCGTTGTCCTTTGTCCCATCACAGTCACCCAGCTTTGTAGGCTGAGGGAAGGAAAGTTGTGCCCCTGGGGAGAGATAAACACGGGAAGAAGAAGATGATGAAGAGAGGCTATAAATCCATGGTCTTGGCACCTTTGTTAAGAGTGTGAGTACAAGCACCGTTCCATACAGAAATCCTTGTCAAATTGTGGTCATGTTCTGTCCCCATTTTAAGGCACTTAAAAGCACATGAGCTCATTTGATGTATTGGAGATTTGTCATCAAATGTCCAGGGAAGTGTAATTGGTCATACTTCAATGTTTAAGCATTGGGGGAAATAAAATTTGTTAATTTCTTACATTTCCATTTCAGTGGTAATGACTACTGCGGACATTTAGAATTGCTCATGGTTTGAAGATAATAAAGTAACAAAGTAGTGGGTATTCCTTCCCACAAGCAAAAGTGCGCCTCATGCATTAAAGAATCCCGTCCACATACAAGATGTACGAATGTGCAGTCACAATAACACACACACACAACACACATAGAAACCGACAGGAAGGAAATGGTAGCAGTGGTTATCTATATTCTGTGAGATGACGGGGGTTGACATTTATTTTCTTCTTCTTTACAGTGTTGTTCCCCAAACTCTCTAAAATAGGACCCTGTCACCATTATAACTGGAAAAAAATGACCCGTTATCTTATCTTACTAAAGAAGTCATGAGTATCTTGTGGAGGTGGAGTTTGCCCAAGTGCACGTAATGTGACTGCCAAAAAAATCCCAGTCAGCTCCAGAGGCTCCATATCACCGCAGGCAAAAGACTCTTGTTCTTGCCATTATGGTATCTCAGAGTCTCCTGGTGTAAAATCATCTCCTTTTGGATAATTACTTCATCTTTGGGTTTCTCCATAACTACAAAGTTTTTCCTTTCGCCATTCCAAGATGGCGACTTCTCGCAAGGGAAACTTCCTTATTTTCAGATCTTCTGACTCAGTTATATGATGCTTGCAGGTTGGAGGCTCTGGCCTGCTGCCGTGGTCTTACCTGGTTCTCCCTGAGGCTCTTGCTTCCCCGAGGCCTGATCCCCATTTGATCCCCAGTTTGAGAAGTCCATCCTTCAGCTTTGGTCACTCTGCCATTTGCCATGGTGACAACCTAGTGAACTCACCAGGTAGCACCCCAGCTACTTTTTGGGTCTTCCTGTGGCACACAGGAACTTCTGGACCTCCTCCACATTTCGTGCTGGACCGTATGTCATGAACCAGGGATTCTAATCTCACACCCAGCATTCCAAGCACCTCTCTCAACCATTTCCACTCCATGACTTGGGCGCCATGATGGATTCAATGTCAGGCTGACCCCAGGGCTCCTCTGAAAGAGAAGACTCCTTAGGCTACACTCAGGGACTGGGGGGCACAAGCCCTGATGTTCTCAGAGTGCTTAAAACTACTGGGTGTTTCTACCTTCCCTTCCCTACTGGGGTTTGATCCCAATGGGTAGAGTGGGGGGGAACCAGCACACTCAGAACTTGACCCCGCTTGCCTTTTCTCACCCTATTTCTCATTTCTTTCCCCAAGTCACAAGATACCTGTTCTTCTTCCTGTGAGGTAGAAGTTCCCTTTTGTCCTATCTGCATTCTGCCCTCCTCTATGATTCACCAAACGATCGCCCAACTTTTCTGAGCTTTGATCTTTTGATGTGTGAAAACTCCAGCCTTGGGAGTTTTAAGAAAACCCTTTCTCTCTCTGAAAAGTCTGACTTGCAAGACCAGCGTCTTGCTATGAGATTTTAAGACTGCTTCCAAACTCAGAGCAGAGAAATGGCCTCTTTGATTCACACTGTAGCCACCTTCCTCTGCCTTGGAGAGTCTTGCCTCTGCCTCCGGGCCCATGCTGACTGGCACAAGCCTGTAAGAAGGGAAAGAACAGATTATGGAGAAATGAATATATAGTAGGTGATGTTCAAAACATTACCCACTGCATTATTTAAAAACAGAAATAGGGGCACCTGGGTGGCTCAGTCGGTTAAGCGGCCGACTTCGGCTCAGGTCGTGATCTCACGGTCCGTGAGTTCGAGCCCCGCGTCGGGCTCTGTGCTGACGGCTCAGAGCCTGGAGCCTGTTTC
This sequence comes from Panthera uncia, assembly GCF_023721935.1. Lineage (NCBI taxonomy): Eukaryota > Metazoa > Chordata > Mammalia > Carnivora > Felidae > Panthera > Panthera uncia. The sequence continues at coordinate 14,102,346 of NC_064816.1, read as the reverse complement.
CGATTCTGTGTCTCCCTCTCTCTGACCCTCCCCCATTCATGCTCTGTCTCTCTCTGTCTCAAAAATAAATAAAGGTTAAAAAAAAAATTAAAAAAAAAAACCAAAAAAACAAAAAAAAAACACAGAAATACAGGGGCACCTGGGAGGCTCAGTCGGTTAAGCGTCCGACTTCGGCTCGGGTCATGATCTAATGGGTCGTGAGTTCGAGCCCCGCGTCGGGCTCTGTGCTGACAGCTCGGAGCCTGGAGCCTGCTTCGGATTCTGTGTCTCCCTCTCTCTCTCTGCCCCTCCCCTGCTCATGCTCTGTCTCCCTCTCAAAAATAAATAAACATTAAAAAATTTTTTAAATAAAAATAGAAATACAAACACAAACCAACAATAAATATCACTCTGTACCTATCAAATAAGGAAAAGTGTTAAAATCTTCATATCTAACGCCAGTGAGAATGTGCTGCATCGCATTTGGTGAGAGCATAAATCTGTGAAAGCGGTTTGGGATCTAATTTAGCAATCCATAGCCCTCCAAGTTGAACGGATACCCTTTGCAGGAGTGGATATTCCTGGGAGTAGGCCCTCACCCATTTTCAGGGGGAATACTCGTGTGCTAAGTCGTTTCCTACCACCCCATGCACCTGCTGAGTGGACAGGCGTGTAACCAGAGCCTTCAAAACATTTGGGGTTGCAGAGGGAGTATACAGGAGACAAAAACCCGCTCACCCCTCCCATGAGAATGGCAGTGGGCACCTTGTGCCCAGCAGAGCCTTGTCTTTTAAGGCTGTCCTTGCGGGGACTTGGGGGACCTGGGAAGCCTTACCTGTCTCTGGAGGCAGGCAGAGTTGCCTCCTGCTTTCTAGAACCATTTCCACGTGTTCCCATAACCGTCATCACTCCAGAGACGTGACTTCCTCCACTGATGTCTGTTGCATGTTTCCAATGGGCACATCACGTCCTGTGGTGGCACATCCTCGTGGCTTCTTGACACGGCCTTCCCGAAAAGACTCTCGCAGGGGCTCTTGGAAAGACTGCACTTCTGCAAACAGTCAGGTCATCAAGATCCACAGCTGTAACCATGGGGAAATATTGCAAACTAGATCTGCCTCTGCAATCAAAACGGTTTAATCTACATTCCCACCACCAATGCCTGAATTTTTGTCAGCCCCATATTCCCAGAAACGCTTCATCATCACCATAAGATAAAGCAGCACCTAAGATGATAAATCCTGGGTCGGTGAGTAGATTTCCTGGTATTTCTATGTCACGTTCATTCGAGCTGTTCATTGAGCAAACGCATATTCATTGAACGCCAGCTGGATTCCCTGTCTTAACATTTGTGGATCGGGAAACTCGGGCTGAGGCTGAGCCTGGCTTAACCCCTGACCTGGATGGTCAGAAGGGAAGTGGGCAAAGAGGTGGCCCAACCCGACTCACTCTGTTAAATCCTGAACAAATGCTTCTGCATTCCTGGAGCCAGATGTCTGAATTCACCTTTGGAGGAAGTCTGCTTTTTTGGGGGGAAAAAACACTAATGGATGTATGAGTCAGGACTTTTTTGATTGTTGAGGGCATAAAGCTGTTTCAAACCAGCCTGGGCCAAAAGGGGGATTTTCTGGATTAAGTAATTCAGGCCCAGGAGGTGGGACCTGCCAGGCCTCGGGGGAAATGGGAGCTAAGACTCATGACTCTCTCCCTCTGTCCCTCTGTTCCTTACCCCTGCTGTTCTCAGTCCCTTGGCTTCCCCCAGAAGGACGGAACCAAGTTCACAGCCATCGTCCTCCTCATCCTGGCTCCCCCCACACCTGCCCGTTCCAGAAGACATCCAGGGAATGCCTACCTTCAAGTCTCTGTGAGGCATAGAGAAGGGGGAAGCAGGCCCAGGGGTAACAGTAGGTGAGGGCAGAGGTGAGGTGGGGGCAAATGGAGAGCATGTCTAGGTCTCACAGGCTCCACAGGACCCCCAGGAAGTGAGATGAGGATCAGGGCTGCCATGGACCGTTGTGTAGGTTATGCACTGCATGACTCTAGGGACACCACATGCTGGTGGGGCTGAACCCATCTCTCCAGAAGAAATTCCAGGGTGTTGCCCATGCTGAGAAAACAGACTACAGGTGACACAAGCCACAGACACTTGAGCAGGGATGCGGTACCAAGAGCCAATACCCAAAGATGGGTCAGATGAGCTGTCCCTCAACCCAGACCAGTGGGAGCCTGCAGAGAAGGACAACCCTACAGAACCCTCCTCAACTGCTCTCATATCAAGAGGAAAAACACTAGGGAAGATGCCTTCCTGAGGACAAAGGACTTTATTTGGGAGCGTGTGCTCTACATTGGCTGAAGGACATAGTGTATACAAAGCTTTTGGTAAAGTTTTTATTCAAGGATCAGAAAAGGACATAAATCATAGGTGCCCAATTTGGTGCATTTTCATGATAAAGAAAACACACCCATGTAATCAGCACCCAGATCAAGAATCAGGACTTACCCGCACCCAGTGTCTCCCTAATTCCCCTTGCAGACTTTACCCCCAAGTCAGTTGTACACATTTTTGTATGTAGGATATGAATGTGTGATATGATATGATATGATATGATCATATGATATATGATAGCTTCAAACCGCATAGACTGGTTCTGCCCAGTTTTGAACTTTATACCACAGAAGGTGTACTTGGTATCCTTTCGTGATTGGCTCCCCTGGCCCACCAGCACGTTCGTGGGAGGTGCCCATCGCGTGTGTGGGATCTCACCTGGTGCGGGACGCATCACGGCTCCTGCGTTCCCATTGCCCGTGTGGTGTCTTCCAGTGAAGGGAGTGTGCCTGTCCCGGGCAGCTCAGGCTGCTGTAACAAAATACCACAGACCAGGGTTGGGGGGTGGGGAGGGGAGGGGCTTAAACCAGAGCCATCTATTCTGGAGGCTGGATGACCGAGATCAAGGTGCCAGCACGGCCGGTTTCTCCTGAGGCCAGCTTGCAAGATGGCCGCCTTCTCGCCCCGTCCTCACAGCCTTTCCTCTGTGCGCCCACACGTCTGCATCTCTGTGTGTCCAGATTTCCTCTCACCAGGACACCAGGCAGACTGGCACGGGGTCCATGCCACCCGTCTCTTTTCATTGGAACCGTCTCTTTAAAGGTCCTCTCTTTAAGTACAATCACATTCTGAGTTACTAGAGTTAGAACCTTCCATACAGGAATTGGGGGCGGGAGTGGGGGGCACGGATCAGCCCCCAATAGTGTCACTGTAACCACTAAAGGCATGTGGGCAGTTTTTGGTTTCCAGCGATTACAAACAGGGCTACTATGATCATTCTTGTACATTTATTTCCCCAAACATAGGCACCCATGATGGTTCACCGTATGCCTAGGAGTGGCATTTCTGGGGCAAACGGTCTGCGCACGTTCAGCTACAGCAAACAGTGACAAATAGTGCTGCTGAGCTATCGAACTTCGCCCTCCTGGGGGGCAAGGCAGGAGACACGCTGATGTTCCAGATTCTCTCCAACACTCGGGATTGTCGCCTTTTGCCTTAGCCATTCCGGTGGATGTAGGCTGCTATGTCCTTAGAGTTCTCCGTCGAGCCTTGAATGGGGCTGAACTGCGTTCCCTCCAAATGCACACGTCCCTTGACGTTCAGCGTGACGGTATTTGGAGAGAGGGCCCATAAGGAGGTCACTGAGGTTGGTTACATGAGGTCAGCAGGATGGGGCCTGGTTGCAATGGCATTCGTGTGTCCTTAGAAGAAGAGACACCAGAGAGGGCCCCTCTCCCTCTCCCTCTCTCCCCCTCTGCACAGCAGAGGGACACAGCAACAAGATCGCCATCTACAAGCCAGGAAAACAGCTGGCACCAGAAACCAAATCAGCCGACGCCCTGATCTTGTATTTCCCAGCCTCAAGAACCACGACAAATAAGTTCCTATTGTTTAAGCCACCCAGTCTGCTATGGCAGCCGGAGCTAAGACTAGCCCCCCTTTGTGTACTTACTGAATATTTGAATATTCTCTTTTGTCAGGTGCCCGTTCAAGCCATTTGTCTATTTTCTATCGAGCTGTCAATTTTATCTGTTGACGTATGTGAGTTCTTTATGTACTTTGAATCCTCTGTTGGATATATGTATTACAAATATCCTCCCTTAGCCCATGACTTCTTTTTCACACCGCAAAGGGCGTCTTTTAATGACCCAAAGTTCTCCGTTTTAGCGCCGTCCAATTTATGCAATTTCCCCCTTCTGGTTAGTGCTTTCTGTGTTATATTTAAGCAACCCTTCCCTATTTCAGAGGCTGTTAGTTTTAAAGGCAATTTTAAGTGAAAAGAAATGAAGCTTCAAAGCAGAATGAATCATTTCGAGAGAAAATTCGCAGTCACATTTGTATGTACATCTGAGTTGTAATGTGAAATTTCGAACTCCACAACATCTATTTTAGACTTTAATTAGATTCTGAAAATGAGGTTCACTGGGTAGGCACTTTTTAAAAATTCATCATGGAATATCAGGGTTGGAAGAATGCTAGAGGTCTTGCCTTGCCTCGCTTTGATTCCGGTCAACAAATACCCAGTGAGCACCGCTCTGGGCCCAGCTCGCCGCTGGGAATTAGGAATGTGAGCAGGAAGGGAGTGGCTGTGTCTGCAGGGCGTGGGGCCCGGCAGAAATCATCAGGGTGTCGATGCTCAGGGGGAGCTTCGGGGTCCCAGGTACCACATAGCCCCAGAGAAGAAAGGCATCTCTGCCTAAGAAGGGATGCGGAGGGCATTTTTCTCCAGGGACAGGGAGTAAGATGATCTCTGGGGTGTGTTCATAAAGGGCTGGAATTGAGCAGGGCACCTGGAGTCCGCCCTCCAAGTCTTCCGTGTGCCTCGCCGACCGAGACTCCACAGCAAAACTGCCAGACGTCCCTTCCTGAGCCTGTGATGGCAGCAGGTGACCGGCTAGGAAATCTGCCATCCTGGATCCAAACACCAAAGCCAGGATGCCGGGTGGATTACGTCCCTGACTCGTGGCCTAGATCTGCTCTTTGGGAGAGGAGGTGGATGTTCAACTCACCAGGGGAAGACCCCCCCCCCCCTTGCAGAAAAGTTGGTTTAGAAAGCCCAAACATAAGAAGACGACTCTGGAAAGGAATCTTCCTTTGCTGAATCCCCCAGAGAGATAATTACTTGGCCCTTATTATAACCATGTTTTGACTATAAACACTTTGCTTCTTTAATGCACACCTGGCAAAAGAAATAAGTTCGAGACTGTCTGCACAATGAAATAAAGATGCTTGGTGGGTAAATGAAGAGGAACCAGGAAGAGAACAGACCTGATTAAGCACCAATTGGATCCAAGGCTCTCCCAAATACTTTATTCATATCATCTCCTTTTTTCAAGTTTATTTATTTTTGAGAAAGAGGGCGGGCACAAGCAAGGGAAGGGCAGAGAGAGGGAGAGAGAGAATCCCAAGCACGCTCCATGCTGTCAGCGCAGAGCCCGATGCGGGTTCGAACCCACAAACCGTGAGATCGTGACCTGAGCCGAAATCAAGAGTCAGACGCTTAATGGATTGGGCCACCCAGGCGACCCCATATTATCTCGTTTTATCAGAACACAGAGGCAGGTACAACGTTTACCCCTTCGCAGTTTCCATGAGCAAACAGAGATGCAGAGAGGTTAAGTGACTTCCCCAAAGTCACACGGCTCGGGGGTGACAGAGCCAGAATTCATGCTGGGGTCCGAGTCCCACCTTCTCTGGCTGCCATTACAAGGAAGTAAAGGGCATGTGGGGTCTTGTAATTTCCCTGCCACCTAAAAAAAAAGATAAATACCCACAGGGAGGAGAGGGTGGCAGCATAGCGTCACCTTAGGGGACCTAAGTGATTCTATGAACAGGTCTCTCCTGGCCAGAAGCACCTTGCTTGCCCATGAATCCACTTTTCTTAACAGCTACATGGGAACGCCCTTGTCCCTCTGCTGTCCTGCCTCTGAAGGTTCCCATCCCGGCCTTCCCTTTTGCATCATTCTCCAGGCTTCTAAACAGGACCTATTTTCTGTTGATAATATAAGAACATTTATTGTAATTATAATAATGATTATTATTAAAGGCTCCGATTCTAGGCCTGTTGCATATTATTATCCTTAACCGGGCTGCGTGACAACTGGCACTGATTCCCTTACAGGCGACCTGGGACAGTCCTGACATGCCTGCGGGCTTGGAAAACATAGCCTGTGAGCCTTTGCTGGTCTCCAAGTCATTTTTATCTCCCTGGGTTCGCCCCCAGCTTTCCACTCTCCCTGTCCTCCTCCCCGTCTGCTCAGCCCCCGTGTAATTAAGTATCTCACTGGTGTGTGCAACGCTCAGATCAAAGAACGCAGGATGTTCCCATCAGCCAAGTGTCCCCGGGGCCACCCTGCATCCCCGTCAGCGTTCTGATGGATTTCTGCACTGCCTTCCTTCTTGAGAACTGTTAGCTCAACCCCTTTTTGGGAAAGGCTCACCCAGCAGGAAAGCTGGAGAGCTGTGGAGAGGTTTTCCGTCTGAGGTGCTGCATATTAAACAGGCTTCAGGAAGAAATGAGCCCGGGGGAGGAGCGGAGATTCAAGCAGGTAGGAAAGGTGGCTGAATGCTGATCAGGAAGGAGCATAGTCACCGATTGAGGCTTTCTTAAAAGAGGCCTTGGAGGAAGGCTCAGAAGAAGATTTCGCCTCGCACGGAAGACGCGGTGGTGGCTGTGTTTTCCAAAGATGGCTGCAACAACGTCTCCCGCCCCTGCCCGTCCCCCACGTGCTTCTAGAATCTTGTCCCCCGCCGCCATCGAGAGGTGGGGTCTAATTCCCCTTCCCTGGACGTGAGGTGAGCTTTTGTGACTGGTTCAGTGAACGGTGTGCTTCCTTGAAGTGATGCTACGTGAGACTTCCCAGGCTGGGCCGTAAGAGATGATCCACATTCTACCATGTTCCATCTGCCGTCCTTGCTGCGAAGCCTCCAACCAACTCCAAGCGTTTTGACTGCCCTGAGACCACCATGCTGTGAGGAAGCCGAAACTAGATGACAGGGAGAGGCCGCATGAAGGGACGGAGGTGGCCGGCCAGCCATCCGTGGCTTCAGCCCTGGCGCACCGAGTTCCAGCCACTGTCCCACAGCCACCACGTAGGAGACGAGGCGTGGCGTCCCGTGGGGGTGTCCTCCGGGCCTGCTAACATGCTGCGACTTCTCCCCTCCCCTCTCCACTTCTGGGGGGCCTCCCCACTGCCACCGCCCCATATCAGACACCAAGGTGCAGGCCACCGGTGGGCCATCAGTGGTTTGGAGTAGAGGCCAGCCAGGGCCCTTTCCCCCCTGGCCCCGAGACAGTTGTGTTTGGATCCAAGGCCTCAAATACTCCCCCTTGAACAGCTTCAGTCTCCAATCCCTTTCTCTCTCCCGGGTCAAAGAACAAGTTCCCTAGCATCCTTCCCTACGTCCTGTGTCTCCTCCAGCCCATCCCCCAAACAAAACTCAACCCTCCCCCCGCTCCGGACAGATCCGAGCTCCCACGTATCCAAGAGATGCTGGGTGGGAGCAGACTGTCTTTCTGAGCCTCCAGGCCCTGCACAGCCGCCAACGCTCTCTCTTAACCAGACCCGTCTCGACCAGTGGCATCGACTCCACGGTGTCCATCAGACCTCGAGGAACCAGAAACTGAGAAAAGCACTGTTCAAATTGCATTCAGTGAAACGAGGGTGACGGAATGGAGACACAAAGGCTGGCGGCTTCCTGTTCCGGGAAGCTTAACCTGGTGGGTGCTCTGGAAGCATTGTGGCAAGTTTCATTCGAGACTCGCGCGGACACCCGCGCCATGGCCGGAACGTAGAACGACAGGGTTATTTCTGGGGCGCCCGGGTGGCTCAGCCGATTAAGCGTCCGACTCTTAACCTCAGCTCAGGTCATGATCTCACAGTTTGTGAGATCGAGCCCCACGTCAGGCTCTGTGCTATCAGAATGGAGCCTGCTTGGGATCTCTCCCTCTGCCCCTCTCCCTGCCCTTCCCCTGTGCGTGCCCCCCTCCCTCAAAATAAATGAATAAACATTAAAAAAAACACACACAATGGGTTATCTGCAGTATCGCTTGGTTTTAAAATGCGTGTTAGGGGCGCCTGGGTGGCTCAGTAGGTTAAGCGTCCGACTTCGGCTCAGGTCATGATCTCGCGGTCCGTGAGTTCGAGCCCCGCGTCGGGCTCTATGCTGACCGCTCAGAGCCTGGAGCCTGTTTTGGATTCTGTGTCTCCCTCTCTCTCTGGCCCTCCCCCGTTCATGCTCTGTCTCTCTCTGTCTCAAAAATAAATAAACGTTAAAAAAAAAAATTAAAAAAAAATAAAATGCGTGTTAAAGGAGGCCATGCAGACAGAGATGACTCCCAGCCATGGACTGGTGGTTGGCTACTGACTGTTTATCCGAGTCAAGGTCTACGTGACGGGGGTCACATACATTAGTAGAAAGGTATCTCCTTTCTTTCAGGGCAGCAGGGATCCGAGGCGACCGCTGTAACTAGACCAGACATTTTGATACCCACGCAGGACAGAATCTGAGCCGAAATCTGCACCCGTTTCCCACTCGGAGTGTCTAGACAAGACGCTAAAGATAACGACACTATTTCTTTGAGACCTTAAGAAAGTTAAAGACATGGTAAAGAAGTGCAAAGCGAAGAGAGCTTTAAAGAGCCCGAGACAAGGAAGGACACGTTCAGTCTCAGGAAGTCGACGGCTCGCGAATTGCAACGGAAATGTTGAAGCCAAGCCCGCCGTGATCAGACTGCCAACGAGATCTCATCCGAGAGTCTCCCCGGGTGAGAAGCGGCCAAACGCAACACAGCTTACGCTCAGCAGCTCAGATATCACCCTCCGCAGCCTCTCCCTGCCCTGGGGTTTGTAAGGAAATAACCAGAACCTCCTAAGAGCAGGGAGAGCTGTCTGGCCCACCATCTCGCTCCTCCCCTTCCTTGGCCACGCCCTCCATGCCCCCATCTTTCACCCACCACCCAAAGACCAGTAATCGAGTCTCTCCGTGGCCCCCCCGGGGCCGCCTGCCCAGTCACTCCTCCCAGGAAACCCAGTTCGGTGCCGGTAACCACCTCCCTCCGTGGGAGTTACCTGATCCGTGAGACTCAGCCAATGTTGGCAGCTCTGTTCCCCTCGCCTGTGACTGGTTTAGGTGGCACCACGCAAGGTGATTCCATCTGGCGAGAAACGAGTGAAGGGTTCTGGGGAGCTTCGGGGCGGTGTTTCACTGCTGTTATCACCGGTCGCTGCCGGGTCCGCCGCTGCCACTGGAACTGAGGCAGCCGTCCTGGGGGCGAAGCGGGGCTGAGGACGGAAAGGAGCCGGGGTCTTCCGTAGTATCGCTGAGCTGCTGAATTTTCACCCTTGGAGACATCCGAGCTTGGCTACTTTTATTGCTTAATGCACTTCCAGTTGGTGTTTCTGTTGCTCGTATTTGGAAATTGACTCAGTGACTAGCCATTTCCCTTCCGTCCCTTCCCGTTCCTCCAGCTGGCGCCCGGTTGTCTTGGGGAAAGGGGGGTACAGGTGCTCTGCGTCCACCTTTTTCCTTTTTGGTTCCTTTTGTGAATCCAAAGAGGGCCCTATTAATTGCTGGTGAGTTTAGGTGACAGCTCAACCTTGCACCCCTTTCATAGAAATAGAGAATGTAAGTTTTAAACGGTTGTTTCTTTCCGGGGAGGGGGAGGGGCAGAGAAAGAGGGAGAGAGAGAATGAATCCCAAGCAGGGGGTTCCTGCTGTCAGTACCGAGTCCGTCGCCGGGCTCGATGCTCCGAACCGGGAGAGGATGACCCGAGCCGAAATCAAGAGTCAGGCACTCAACCGACAAAGCCACCCAGGTGCCCCAAGAATTGAGGCTTTAAAGTAAAATGGGACATCAAACTCCAAAGCCTGGGCTCTCGTTTCAGAGGTCACGAACACCTTTGAAAATCTGGTAAGAGCTAAGGAGTAGCGTCTTAGGAAAATACGTGCACCCACACAACGTGCCCGTTAGGCGAAAGCTTTCAAAGAGGCTCAGAAACCACTACTGAGAATCCCTACAGCTGCAAGGATGGTCATGGTGCCGTGTGCCCGATCTATTCTCGATGCTTTCATTCAAGAAATGGGATGGCGAAAATGTTCTTTACCAGAATTCAGGGGGAGGCTTTAAAACAGAGCCAGGGGGTCAGGGGCGCGTAGGGGCATACTGCTCTCATGACAGAAGTCATAAGGGGACCGGAGTGTGTTCTCCAAGGATCTGTGCAGCGGATGGGAGAGTAGGCAGGGAGAAAATGCTGGAAGACAACCGTGGAAAGGGGGGGGATACCTGGAGCCACCCAGATGGCAGATGGCCATGGTGTGATGACTTCTCTGGGTAACCCCTCAAATCTTCAGTGCCCAGTGGCACCTCCAAACCCACGCAGTGTGGGGAAAGGTGGGGTCTCCTGTGGAAAGAAGGAGGCGCTAAGGTTCACATCTGGGGTTGATGTGCACCAACCCACACAGGCACGGAGCATGGGGACAGAGGGGACAGAGGGACAGAAAAAGTGCTAAAAAAACAAGGCTTTGGAATTGGAATTTGCAGAACTATGAGAAAAACTCTGGATTATCTACCCCTTTGGTGCCCCTTTGGCACTCTTAAGTCAAGAGTGCCAAATCTCGGGGCGCCTGGGTGGCTCAGTCGGTTGAGCGGCCGACTTCGGCTCAGGTCACGATCTCGCGGTCCGCGAGTTCGGGCCCCGCGTCGGGCTCTGTGCTGACAGCTCAGAGCCTGGAGCCTGTTTCAGATTCTGTGTCTCCCTCTCTCTCTGCCCCTCCCCCGTTCATGCTCTGTCTCTCCCTGTCTCAAAAATAAATAAATACTAAAAAAAAAAATTAAAAAAAAAAAAAGAGTGCCAAATCTCCCGGCAAGGGGTGGGGGGCGGGGCAAGGAGGCCCCAGTGGTACCAAGATCACAGACAGCCTTGAGTTCAACAATGTGCCCAGAGGGACACGGTTCACAAGTGATGAGCTGGGCTCCCAAGTCATTCTCAGATCCATCAAAGGAAAGAAAGAGGTTTTCAACATTTTCTTTTTTTTTCCCTTCACTACTGTAGGTATCTGGTATTTCCACAATATTATCTTCTGGGGGTTTTCTTAATGTTTATTTATTTATTTTGAGAGGAGAGAGAGAGAGAGAGAGAGAGAGAGAGAGGGAGAGAATGGGGGAGGGGCACAGAGCGGGGAGAGAAAATCCCAAGCAGGTTCTGCACTGTCAGCACAGAGTCCGACAAGGGGCTCGATCCCATGAACCGTGAGATCATGACCTGAGCCGAGATCAAGAGTCGGACGCTTAACCGACTGAGCCACCCAGGCGCCCCTTCCCTTCTGGTTTTTATCATCCCTGTGCAATAATTCAGCGACGTGCGTTAAGCTTGAGCCCACATCAATCAAAAGTCTATCATTTGTGTAAGGTATTCAAGGGTGGGTTTTGGTTTTCAGATCCTGACGTCGCTTGCTTTCCCCCTCTGGGATCTCTCACCAAGGGAGCTGTGCTCGCCAGAAAAGAGAGCCAACCGGGAAATCGGGTACTGCTGGGTAAACACGGAGCTCGAGCCCTGGTTTGCCCAGAAGATGCCCAGTGTGTATGTAATTTCCTGGGGTCGGTATGATAAGTTCCCTTTCTCTCTCAAAACGCCTGATTTGGGTGATGAATCCTCTGAGGCTCGGCCGAGGCTCCCAGGGCAGAGTTCTGGCACCAGCTGGTTTGGAGGGAGGCGGTTCAAGTTAGCAAACCTACGTGGACGCTTGGTCCTCGCCTCTCAACACACGGGAACCTGCGGCCTTCACCCTTGGCAGAAAGCGGACCAGAAAGAGAGGCCACTTTGCCAGGCGTGGAACAGAAAGTGGAAGATGATGGCTGAGACTACCCCGGGGTGGGGGTGGGGGGGGACAGACAGGTTTTGCTTCGTCATACTTACCACGTGCTGATGGGAAGGGCAGGAGGAGATTCACTAAAGCGCCCTCACCTCTGATGGCACGTCTTCCCAGGAGTCACAGTTCTTTGTTGTGCCTATCCGATTTCCTAACCCTCCAGTATGAACAGTAAAAGGCCAAGCGAACGGAAGAAGAGAGGAGGGCAGGCCCAGAGGGAGGGAGTGCCCCCTCCCGGGGTCGAGATGTCTAGCTCCTCCTGTTGTGGCCCCCAGAGGTATTTATATGGCTTCTGGCCTCGGGGGACCCAATTTCATGGCTTTCCCAGAACCACGTGGGTTTCCCTGGCTTCCCGAGTGGGCGATTCCTTGCAGTAACTGTAGTCTGTCTTAGTTAAGGGAATCTGAGGGCGTTTGTTTTTCTCGGAATCAGGGGCGCCCCCTCCCCTGCCCCCGTGCTGTGACGCAGTAGAGCCCCGAAGAAGGACGAGCAGCGCTGGCATGGGTATGAGCTCCTGAGGGGACCCAGGCAGGCCCCTTCCCCTCTCTCTGCCTGGTTTTCAGTAGCTGCGTGAAGGCTGACGTCTGTGAGCGGTAACCCGGTTGGGACGCAGGTAGAGACGCTTGAAAGAGCTGACCTCTGATTCTCCAGAAACCCCTGCACCTGCCAGAGTGACTCCTTAGAGGAAGCTCCTCCCCTCTGGGGGGTGCCTGTCCCTGACCACCCAGGGTTTGTACAGTGGGCTCGGGAACAAGTAGCCCCGTGGCAGAAATGGGGTCTACGCATGGCCATCTGCTTCCCAAAGGTCATCCGGCTCTTGCCGCTGCTGAGCTGTGCCTGCCAGGGACAGACACCGAGACCCCAACACGGTATTAGCCCTGCAGGAGGGCAAGCAGCCACTTGGTGGGAAGCTAATTAGCCTACAGGGGGCAGTGAGCCACCTTATCCAGGATGGACACGTATCCCAGCTGTGCGTCTACCCTGCCTGCCTGACAGGTGCCACCGAGGACCACGGCCACGCGTAGCCCTTGAAAATGCCCATCACATGGGGCGCCTGGGTGGTTCAGTCAGTTGGGCGTCCAACTTCAGCTCAGGTCATGATCTCAACAGCTCGTGAGTTCGAGCCCCGCGTCAGGCTCTGTGCGGACGGCTCGGACCCTGGAGCCTGCTTCGGATTCTGTGTCTCTCTCTCTCTCTCTCTCTCTCTGCCTCCCCCCTGCTCACAGTCTGTCTCTCAAAAATAAATAAAAATGTTTAAAATTTTTTTGGTTAAAGAAAATGTCCATTACAGGAAGCCCAGAAAGGTTCTAACCCAGTTTCAAGGATTAGTCTCAGGGGTAAAGGGGACAGGAGGTAAAGGAAGGCGAGAGTTGAGATCCCAGGAGACCTTAGAACTGACTCCAGACTCCCTTGAAAGATATGAACTCTGGCAGAAGGTTTGGGTGGCTTGTTCGACCCTTCCTGGGGTTCACACCAAGACCACATCAGCTGAGTAAGTGGAAGACGCTTCTTATTGTCAACTCTTGTGAGGGAAGGCAGAGGTTGGCCTGTTTTCTTTCAACATTTCAGGCCAAAACGTTTTGTGGATGTGAATTATCCCAGTATCCATGCCTATGCTCCATTTCAACTCACTGGAGAAGACCTGGTCTTTGTGCAGCAAGCAATTAAGAAAGAAGGGATTGGGGGTGGGGGGCGCCTGGGTGGCTCAGTCAGTTGAGCGTCCGACTTCGGCTCAGGCCATGATCTCGCGGTTGGTGAGTTCGAGCCCCACCTCGGGCTCTGTGCTGACAGCTCTGAGCCTGGAGCCTGCTTCACGTTCTGTATCTCCCTCTCATTCTGCGCCTCTCTCTCTCTCTCTTTCCAAAATGAATAAACATTAAAAAAAATTTTTTTTAATATCAAAATTTGCAGATGGTTATTATTAAAGTAAGGGAGTCTTTCTGGTGGGTGGGTGGAGCCATACCCCTGCTGAGGATTTCTTTCTATATATGACAGGTATTGGCTCTTGCTCATGGCATCTAGAGCTGTCTTATATATATACATATATATATACATATACATGTACATACATAAGTATATGCATATACTTATACATATAATAAATGGATACATATATATGTATATGCATATATATACATATATACGTATACATATATACGTATATATACATATATATGTATATGCATACATATACATATATACATATACATATATACATACATATACATACATATGTATGTATACATACATATACATGTATATGTATATATGTATATGTATATGTATATACATATGTATATATGTGTATATACATATGTATATATGTATATGTATATGTATGTATGTATATGTATATATGTATATATGTACATGTATATATATGTATATATACATGTATATATGTATATGTATATACATATATGTATATGTATGCATTTATTTTTGAGAGACAGACAGAGAGAGAGCAGGAGAGGGACAGAGAGAGGGAGAGAATCCCAAGCAGGTTCCGCACCATCAGCGCAGAGCCCAACTCGGGGCTCAGACTCACAGACCGTGAGATCATAACCCAAGCGGAAACCGAGAGTCAGATGCTCAACTGGCCACAGGCGCCCCTAGAGCTGTCTTTCCTTCATGCGAATCTGACCACATTAACTCCCTGCTTAAAAACCTTCCGTGGCTCCCCAGTGTCCTCAGGATAAGACGATATGCTTTTGGCCTGGCAAAGGCAGCCTTCAGCGATGGCCCCCTGACCTCAGGAATGCCACCTCTCACCACGCTGACACATGTACCACATGTTCCCCGAGTGTGCTGTGGCCTGCCTCCGGGACCGGCCGGTGCTTCTTCCCCCAACCCGTCTCGCAATCATCACCCGAACTTCTCTCTTCACTCTTCAGCTTAGACATCCCCTCCTCCAGGAAGCCTTCCCGGATAGCTTTTTGGTTGCTCATTGACCACCCAGCTTCCACTCCCTCTCCCTCGGGAGACAGCCCCCTACATCCTCCAGAGAAGGACGCACTCCCCAGTTCTGGTGCGTCTGCCGGAGCCTGCCGAGACCAGCCCCACTGTGGGACTGCAGTGGGGGGGTGGGGGCACTGCACACCCTTGGCCACCAGGATGGCCTCCGGCACTGCCCCCGCGCACAGTGAGATTCCGGGCAGCTTTGGCTGAGTCAGAAAGAGCCGGGAGACCTGGAGCTGAGAGACGCCGGAGGTGGGTGCAGGCTTCTCAAGGTCCCCAGCGAGGGGGGGTGGGGGAAGGGCTTCTCAAGGTCCTGCGAGGTGGAGGGAGCTTCTCAAGGTCCGGGGCATGGGTGAGGGGGGAGGGGAAGACTTCTCAAGGTCCAGGGAGGGGGCCCGTGAGAGAATCCAGCAAATGTGCAGGGAAAGTAAAACAACAGAATAGGTCTGGGGTGGGGGAGGAGGGAGCATTCCAGCCGTGAGGAACGTGCAAGCCAGTTACCCACTGTGCTCGTGCCCGCATCCACCTTTGCTGTAAACCAGTTGACTCGAGTTTTCTGTCCCTTGCCCTCATCCGCCCCGCCTGCCTCCCTACAGACGGCGGTTCCCAGGGCTCTCTGCGTGGGTCCCTAGACCCGGCACCACAGTTCCGTGTTTTCCTAAGTCAGATCTTTCCCTGGACGATGTCCCGGATCACTCATCTCCACACCTCCTTTGGGTTCTATCAAAATTCCAAGGAGTGTATAATCCCAGGAAAATGGGGAGGCCGGTCTTGGTCCCTGGGGACACCCACAGTACTGTGACACCCGCTCCCTGGGGCTACTGCTCCTCCCCAGCCCCAAACCCACGACCAGGGTCGCCTATCACAGGAGGGTCCCCTGGGGAACCCTGCCTGGGAAGCCTCCCTACGTTCAAGCCCTGTACACTTAACGCCCTGCCTCCAGCCGCCCCACAACCTGCTCCCCTCGCCTGACAAGGGAGCTTCCACAGACTCAGGCCCCCCTGGGACACCGCCACACGCGTTCCTTGGAAGGAAAAAAGGCCTCAGCGAGCCTCCTTGCCCCCGGCGCCCCCCTGAACCAGAGAAAGGTTACTAATGGGGTGTGTGTGTGTGTGTGTGTGTGTGAGGCAGATGGTCCTTGGGTTTTTGGTTTTGAGGTTTTTCTGAGATGAAACTTACATGATATAAGATGAACCATTTTTAAATGAACATCTCAGGGGCACTTAGTACATTCGCAGTGTTGTACAACCATCACCTCTATCTAGCTCCAGAACCTTCCCCAAACCCCAAAATAAAACCTGGACCCATGAAGCACTCCCTCCCCATCCTCCCTCCCACAGCCCCTGGCAACCATCTGCGTTCTCTCGCCATGGATTTGCCTGCTCTGGACATGTCACCTACGTGGAATCACACACTATGGGGCCTTTTGTGACTGGCTTGTTTCGCTCCGCACGATGTTCTCAAGGTTCATCCACCTTGTGGCGTGAGTCGGTGCTTCGTTCCTTTTTATGGTGGAGTGCCACGTGGCTGTTGTCGGGATATGCCACTTTGCTACCCATTTATCCGCAGATGGACACAGATGGGTTTTGGGGGGGGGTCAGAAACTGTTTTGACAATTATTTGTTTTTAAGTCTGTTTATTTTTGAAAGAGAGAGAGCGCGTGCAGGAGAGGGGCAGAGAGAGAGAATCCCAAGCAGGCTCTGAGCTGTCAGCACAGGGCCCGAGGCGGGGCTCTAACCCACGAACAGCGAGATCATGACCTGAGCCGAAGTCGGCCGCTTAACCAACTGAGCCACCCAGGCGCCCGTCTGTAATTACTTTAAATGAGCTAACAGCATTTGCACGAGTTCACGTAGATGTCCAGCTACGCCTGGAAAATCAGACCTTGAAACCTGCGGCCTAAGCGACGGCCGGGACAATCCTAGGGGGTCCGAGAAGCACTCTCCCAGCCCCTCCCTGCCAGTGCCCTCCCTTCCTGGCTCCCATTCTCAGGCCCCGGCCCGCCCCGCCCCCCCCCCCCCCCCGCCCCAGGCTCCCTCCAATCTGGCCTCACCCTTAGAGCACAAACCCAGGCTTCTGGGGAGAGGGCAAAGGGGAAAGGGCCTTTTCTTTCTCTCCTTTTGAGGACGACACATCACTGCCATCTGTGTGGAAGGGGGCCCAGCCTCCAAGCCACCAAAGCCACCTGCAGTGGGGGCCCCCAGCCCAGTCACCAGCCTCTCTTCCCCGAGACAGGGGCTCTGTGGGGGCACGGACTGTCCTGGTGAGGCCCGGCCAGGGGGTCAGCCAGGTCCACACCCGTCCTGCCGACCGCGTCTCATCCCCGCAGCAGCTGTCACCCACGTGTGGCCACGCACCAGCTTCCACGGACCCCCACCACCCCCAGCACATCATAATGCCGCACACCTGCTCGAGTCAGAGGAACGAGATAGAAAGGTCACTTCATGGGTGGGGGCCTTGCCCACCCCACCCTGCCCTTCCTTGGGGCCTCTCCTTTCATGCTTTTCATGGGCCTTCCTCCCCGCACCGGCTGTGGCCTCACATTTTCCCAGCTGGGGGGGGGCTGGGAGGGAAGTACATACCCATATTATTACGGTTGTTGAGTGCGCTCACCTGAGAGGGAAGAAGGGCTAGAAGGACCTGGAAATGGGAGTCCCCCACCCCCACCCCACCCCCCCTCCCACCCCCACGAACACCAGGCCAGCCCCTCCCCCACGGGCTGGGCTTCCCTGGGGGCTCTCTCCTTCTGCAGGCCAGCCCTGTCCCCCTCCCCTCCCTCCCCTCCCCTGTACAACTGAGAAGACACTTAGCAGCCCCCATGGGCATCGGGCATCAGCTATTTAATGTTTACAGTCGGGTCATCACAGCCTGGGGGCTGTTTCTGCAGGAGCCCATTGGGAGCAGCTTGTAAATCAGAGCGGGAAAGAGCCGTGCCTGGAAAAATACCAGCTTGTAGAATTCGGGGCCCTTTCATTCTGTCATGTTGGGAAATGGAACCTTTGGAGGGCTTGTGTGTCTATGACTTAATTTCCCCAAATGCGCCCAGCAGGGCCCCCGATAGCTCTCTCTCCCCCTCCAGAATCGAGTCCCAAGATCCTCATCTCACCTTCCTGGAGGCAGAGTGAGAGCCCCAGGACCTGGTAGCCGGGATACTCACCCCTGTACCGCCTGAGCCCTTGGGACAACTTTACAGAAGACAGAATTTCCCTCTATTATTGGGGGCCCTGGGGCTCCGAGCTTGCCAGCAGCTTGCCCAGGGTCTTCCGGCTGCCACGAGTGGGCATCTGCCCCATCTGCCCACGGTCTGGGCTTGCCATTGTCAGCAGAAGCCCCCAGCCACTTTTGGGTTTGGGCATAAAAGCTCATCTGTTGTGTTTCATCTGGGAGCCTAGGGTTGGGCTCGTTTCTTTTTCTTTCAGCAGGTGGATCCCCATGTGAAGCCCTCTGGCAGATGGACCCCATGAAGCTGTTCAAGAGCCCCATTTAATGTTTAGTGTTGGTTGGGGGGGGGAGGGGGTGGTACAGAGGATCCGAAGCGGCTCTGCACTGACAGCAGAGAAGCCCGATGTGGGGCTCGAACTCACGAACCACGAGATCATGACCTGAGCCAAAGTCGGACGCTTAATCAGCTGAGCCCCTCAGGTGCCCTTGCAGCTCCATTTAAAAGAAAAATTCCCAGGGTGCCTGACCAGCTCTGTCGGTGGAGCATGCGATTCTCAATCTCAGGGGCCGTGAGTTCAAGTCCCCCACCTCCCCCCCGCTGGGTGTAGTGGCTACTTAAAACCTTTCTAAAAAGGAAGAAAAGAAAAAGTGCATGTCCATAGGGCTGGTGAGAACAGCTTTTTACAGACCACCATAATGAAGGGCAGGGGTCCTGATAGGACACAGACACTTCTGGCTCCTGGGCAAGGAGGATCACTCTGGCCCCAGCCGCCAGCCCGTTAACCTATTGCAGGGGTGGCTTAGAGCCAGCAGCCTGGGGCTAAGCGCGTGGAGAGACGCCTGGACCCCCCACCCCACCCCAGGCTTCCATCAGTACACCCAGCCAGCACACTGCTAGGACACACAAGAGGGAAGACACCGGGGCTCGGAGCCCCTGGCCCTCCACCGCCACCCCATGCACCCATTCTCCAGATGGAGCTCTCCCTGCCCCATGTCACCTAGCCGGATGGCCCCAAATGCAGTCCCTCGTGCAGGTTGGCACTTCCTAGCGCCTGTTCCCCCCTGGCTTCATATTAAGCTCCATTGTCCGTTTTTATCTTTCCAGATTCCCCAGCCCGCAGGGACAGCCCTCCACCCTAAGAGAAACCAAGACTTGGATGAGTCAGGACATTCCTCCCCTGCCGACTCGCCCAGCCAACACCCACTCCGAACCCACTGGTTACACCGCCCACTGCCATCCCTCCACACCGATCCCCACCCAGCTCTGCCTTTCAGGGTGCCACCCGCCTTGCCATGCTCTCTCTGTGGCTTTACGGTGTCCACTGTAACCCTCCCACAGAAGCACAGAAGAGATTATCCTGGCCCCCGGGGAAGCACCTGCAGTTCTCAGGAGGCAGGTAAGTGACGACTGGTTTCTACTCCACAGACCTCTAAAAGGACCAAAGTCTGCTGTTTACAATAAGAAACAAAGAGACAAGCCCCTATTAAGGCCAGGAATGAAAGAGCAGTAACAATGTCATGAAGTGTTTGCTTGGCAGAAGGCAGGCATTTCTTGTATCAGAAATCCTGATTTAGAAAAAGCACTGTAATTTACAGAAAAAAAAAAAAAAATCTTGCTCTGAGCCTCCTAGCAGGCAAGGCAAAAGTGATTTGTGTTGCTCTCGTTATCAAATTAAAAAAAAAAAAAAGTATGCCATATGTTCCCAAGGACCCAAACTCCTAGCAAATTTTTCTAACACAGAAAGAGGCTTCAAAAAAATAAGTGTGTGGAGGGGAAGAAAGGAATGCAAACTCAGTCCTAGTTTTGACACCCTGACTGCTAAATTAATTATCACCCGGAGAGAGCCCTGAATAAGCATGGGCAGGAGCATTCATGGGAAGTTTTACAAAATAGGCTGAGTTATTTTCCCTCAGCAGTTTCCAAATCGAGTGTGGAGCCTGTGAAAATGCAAACTGCTGACCCCTGACCCTAGATCACTAGAATTGGGAGATCTGGAGGGAGGGGACCTAAGAATCTACATTTTACCTCCTATTCCCCCATGCAAAACTTGGGCACCCTAAAATTGCAGAACTGATTTAGAATTTCCCTGCACTTAGAACCTGCCTTCCAAGTCGGACTCAGGGAGAGGAGCCCCCCCATCCCCCTGCAACCGTGGCTTTGAGCACCAAAAGAGGACCCCACTCCCAGGATCATGCCCGATGTAAAGAAACTAGTTTGTAAGTCAAGACTGCCGACATCTCGCTCCCGTTCCCGGCCCAGCCCTGCTGGGTTAGTCCGGGCCCTCTGGGAAGTCGATGCCAAGGAGGGATTAAACGTGCAAAGATTTTATTAGAGGAACTGCATGTGGGACAGAAAATTGAGAACAGAGGAATCTGCAAGGTGAGTCAGACCCCAGTAGGGTCACCAGATTTAGCAAATAGCCCGCACACACAGGTAAATGTGAATTTTAGATAAACGGCCAACGATTTTTTAGAATAAGCCTACCCCGTGCGGTATGTGGGACATACTTATACTAACGGTTTGTGTTCATCGGAAACTCACATTTAGCCGAGTATCCTGCATTGTTTCTGGCCACCCTAACTCCGAGTGAGGGAGAAACATAGGTTGAGTATCTTAGACTCCTGCACCGTCTAAGGGAGTTTCAGCAAAGCCATCGGGGTGTCCTTGAGCCAAAGTTAAGGGACATCCCAGGAATCGATGGGCTGGCCTTAGTATCCCTTTTGCACTCAGTATTGACGGGTACTTGGCAAGCCTCGTGGCCTCAGCACAAATGGGAGGGTGGATTCAAGACCCAGGAGGTGGGGCCCTTGGTCGAGTTAACCTCCTGGGGCTGGAGGTCTTCAAGGTGCATGCTCACAGCCGCCCAGCACAAAGGCCAGAACAGAGGTTGGCAGGGGCTGCACTTTATATGTACGTCTCCCAGCCTCACTCTGCCTCCCTGGGGGCCCCCCCTCACAAGCACGCTCGCCAGAGAGTGGGTAATGTGGCTGAGTACTTCTTCACCCTCGGCTCAAAGAGTAGGTGTGTGCTGAGTGGATCGGCCTTGCCCAGAATCAAGTCTCGCATGGGGACGGGACCTTCTGCGCAGGGGCGCCGCCTCAGCCCTTCGGAGACCTCCCCCAGCATCCTTGGCGGATGTGACCATGCTGAACCCCTTTCCCACAAAGGTGAAACCCTGAGTCTCTGAGCTTTCGCATCTGTCTCTGGGAACAAAGAGAAGGGAAGCAGAGAGGAGGGAAGCTTCCAGGGAGCTGTCTCAGGGAAGCAGAGAGGAGGTCCGGAGGGCAGGGCTGGCCCGGCCTGGGGGAGGGTGGGTCCAGCAACAGGTGCAACAGCACCCTCCCTCCACCGGGTGGCAGAATGACACGGGAGGGACCTTAGCCAGGGAGTCCAGGGAAAGAGCTCCTCAAACACCCTTACTCGCAAGGTGGGAACAAAGCTGTACCACATTGTGGTGGCTTTAAAACACGTCCCTAAGGGCGTCTGGGTGGCTCAGTAAGTTAAGCATCTGACTTCGGCTCAGGTCATGATCTCACAGCTCGAAGGCTCATGAGCTCCAGCCCCGCGTCGGGCTCTGTGCTGACAGCTCAGAGCCTGGAGCCTGCTTCGGATTTTGTGTCTCCCTCTCGCTCTGCCCCTCCCCCACTTGCTGTCTCTGTCTCTCTCTGTCTCTCTCCCCCTCTCTCTCTGTCTCTGTCTCTCTCTCTCTCAAATATAAATACACATTAAAAAATAATAAAAATAAAGATAAAACACATCCCTAAATTATTTGATATGTCTCCCTTTTATGTATTTTTTTCATGTTTATTTATTTTTGAGACAGAGACAGAGACAGAGAGCAAGCAGGGGAGGGGCAGAGAGAGAGGCAGACACAGAATCCGAAGCAGGCTCCAGGCTCTGAGCTGTCAGCACAGAGCCCGACACGGAGCTCGAACTCACGAACTGTGAGATCACGACCGGAGCCGAGGTCAGACGCTTAACCGGCTGAGCCACCCGGGCGCCCCGAAATATTTCTGCCTTTTAAAGCTACTCCCCCTTCCCTGAAGCGTGGGGTACCAAGTAACTGGCTCCTAGTAAGATGTGGCAGAAGTGACAGCGTGTGATGCCCAAGATCGGGAGCAAAAGGCATTACGGCTTCCTCCCTGTTTTGTCTCCTGGACCGCTTGCCCGGCTGCCATATGAGGGACATACCCCGGCAGTCCTGTGAAAAGCCCAGTGGTAGGGAACTGAGGCCTCCAGTCACCCCTGGCCTGAGTGAGCCTGCTTAGTATTGGCTCCTCCAGCCCCAGTCAAGCCTTCGGATGACTGCGGCCCAGCGATCAGCATGAGCCCAACCTTGAGGGAGTCAATACCACCCAGGGAGGCTGCTCTCAGATTCCTGGCCCACAGAAACCGTCCTAACAAGTTGTTGTTTTGGGGCGCCTAGCTGGTTCGGTCGGTGGAGCGTGTGACTCTTGATCTCAGGGTGGTAAGTTCAAGCCCCACACTGGGTGTAGAGATTACTTTGAGTGAATTTCCCCCCACCATCCCCCGCCCTCCCGGCCACCTGAGGCCAATCACTGACTGATGTGAAGGACAGGTGCCAGCTCCTTCACCTCCAGCAAAACGAGCCCAGAACTCCCCAAAGGATCAGGCCAAGGCTGCCGCTCCACCTGAGCTCCCCCCCTTGCGGGGCTCCCTCACCTGCCGTTCCCGTTCCCTTCCCAGTTGGCACACAAACCCTTAGCCCAGGTTCTGGAAGAATCTGGCCTGAAAGTGTGACAACGCACTGGTCAGTACCTCCCAGACGCCACGCCAAGGGTTACCGTGATCGAACACTTGCTTCTGAGTTGGGCTGTGCCCTCCACGCTTAGAGCCGGACGCCAACGGGAGTATTCAGGGATGGCACGTCACATCTGGAGACACCACGCATTTCAGAGCTTAAGAGACGAGCCCAGGCCCCACAGCAAAGGGAAGTGCCAGGACTCTGTCTCGGATCCGTTCCCCCAGAGCCACCCTCCTGGCTGCCCCTCCCCTCCTCCCCTATCTGGGCTGGTTGGGACGTATTTCCACTTGTTCGCTTTTTTTTTAGTGGCCCAGGTACACGGTTGCCACTAAGACCACATATGCTCCAAGGAAGAGGCAGCCCCTCAAAGCTCAGCCAGTTCCCGGCGGTGCTGGGGTCCCAGGGGGGGTCAGTTCCATCCCTGGCAGAGCTTAGAGGTGATGCTGCCACCCGCTCCGACCGCCGTGGGGCTTGGTGTTAAATGTGGCTGCTGGTGATGGCCGACGCCAGAAAACGGTGCCCCAAAGGCCCTAGCAGGGCAGAGAAGTGTGCTTTCCAAACAAGCAACAAATCCAGCTCCAGACGGTTTAGAGAGATATCCTCGGCTGGAGGCTGTGCCCAGCAGGCCCTGGAAACGTCCCTGGGGAAAGAGCTGAGCCTTCTCTGCTTCCCTGAGTTTCCTCAGGTAATCTCAGCCCCCTCGTTGTCATCTCCATGAACTTTCTCTCACTTTGTCCTCCAGTGACCCCGAGGACACACACAGCTGCTTCCCCACTCTGGGCCTTCGGTTGGACTGTTCCCCCGGCCTGCACCGCCCTCCCCACGCTTCCTGACTCCGCACACCCTCTCCTGGGCTGTTCATCCCGCGGATGGCAGGGTGACGTCGTGGTTAAAGGCTTGGGATCAGGCTCTGAAATCCTGTGGCCCGGGCTCCCTTCCAGGCTCTGTTGCCGAAAACTGTGTGACCCCGGTTAAGTTCTTCAGTTCACACGCAGCTCTCGTGGTAGAGTCCTACAGGCCAGGCGCTGTCCTGGGGTAGGCACGATGTAGGCCCGACGCTTGAGACACAAGGCAGGCCCTTAACGTTTAATGTAATTGACAGGAACTGACTCGCTCGCGCCTCGCCTCGAGCTGCGGAGTGCGGTTTGTTAGACCAATGGACAACCAACGGTATGTTGGAGCTAACAACTCAGACTTCCTGCGGCTGGGTGAGAACCTCTCCGGGGGGAGTGTTCCCTTCAAACCCCAGCTCCTCCCTTTCCAACTGAGTGACTCGGGACAAATGTCTGATTTACCTCCCAAGGCTGTGGGAAGGACCGATACTGCTTGGGGAAACAGAAAGCAAGTGCCATACCGTTGGGAAACGTGAGTGGCAAACAGCGGCTTCCCGGAGATGAAAAAGAAACAAAGATACAGCTTTCTAATGGTGAAATTCCAGGCACAGGCAGGCCAGAAGAAGAGCTGCTTTTGGAAGTAGGGACCTTCCCAGTGAGCTGGAAAATCAAGTCCTGGATGACTCACGCTGAACAGTCTCGCATAAAGCGGATTCCGGGCTCAGCCAAAGCTCCACCAGTCCATCGGCAAAGAACTCCATGAAACCCGGGCATCCAGAGTGAAGAAGTCTTGAGAACGTAAAGCTTCCGTTCAGGAAACGCTGTATGTGGAACTATGCCAGGCACGTCTATCTCGTATAGCGGCCTGATTACGCTTCACGACAACTCTACAAACCAGATGCCATCATCCCCATTTTACAGATGAGGAAACTGAAGCTCAGAGGCTCGGTCACCTGCCCAGGCATATGCACTCTGTTCACGGCAGTGCCAGGATTCCAACCCAGAGTGGATGTTTCCAGGGTGAAAGATGACAACCGTGACTTACTGCGTGTTACAAATCATGGGAGCTAACATGAAGGAAAAGGCCACATCAAGCCCCTGAAAGTGCCTGCCTCTCACATCACATCCCAAGGATACAAAGACGACAGTCCCCTCCAAAAGCCAGATGGACCCTGGAAGACAACAGTGAACTTCCTCAAATCTAGCCAAATAGCAGCCCAAATAGCAGTTGCCAAATGCAGATTAAGAAGACATGAGTTGCTGGGGTGCCTGGGTAGCTCAGTCGGGTAAGCATCCAGCTCTTGGGTTCAGCTCAGGTCATGATCTCAGGGTTCATGAGATCGAGCCCTGCATTGGGCTCTGCACTGACAGTGAGGAGCCTGCTTGGGATTCTCTCTCTCTCTCTCTCTCTCTCTCTCTCCCTCTCTCTCTCTGCCCTTTCCCTGCTCACACACTCTCTTTCTCTCTCAAAATAAATCAATAAACTTAAAAAAATAAAATTTGCTTTAAAATTAAAAGGAGACATGATATACAGGCATTAATCTGGCAAGTGCATTTTCTTTTTCTTCCCCCCATCCTTATCAGAAACAACTCACTTTCACTTGGACAGCGGCACGCACTGATGATCCTCCCCAAGGATCATGTTACCTCTCCCACCCTCTGTCGTAATGGAGTCCAAAGGGACCTGCCCCACTGCATATCCCTCAGGACACCATCTGTCCATTACATTGACGAGATCGTGTCATAGAAACAGACTCGGGCCATTCCAGCCAACAGCCCCCACTGGGGTCTTACCCAACAGCCAGTGTCAGCCATCAGCCGTGTGAGTGAACGAGCGAGCTTTCGGATAGTTCCTGCCCCGGCTTCCGGCTGCCCCAGCTGTCGCCATAAAGGTGAGCAAAATAAAGGTGGCGGTGGTTTTCCCCTCTAGGCCCTGGGACCGTTTGCTCTGCAGTAATGGGTAACCGGGAGCAAATCCACAGCCCCGGTTCTGGAAGATAGACTGACCCGCCTCCTGACAACATGCGGCCAAGTACAGAGTCTGGCACAGCCTAGATGCTGCCTAGCTGTCGGATGCTTATGCTGCTCGGTTTCAGGTGGAACACGTCAGGTCCGAACCCGTTTCAAGCTCCGAGCTGTGGACACACAGAGCCCAGGCAGGGCAGCAAAGGGAGGCTTCACGGAGGCGGAGGCACTTGGGTTGGGAGATGAGGAGGAGACTTTCAAGCGCAAAGGGCAGCACAGATCACAGGCACTGGGAGCCGGAAGGAGCCTCAGAGCCCCTTGGTTAAGGTTGGCGGCGTGAGCCCCAGAACCCAGGTCTCTGGGGTCCTATCCCGGGCACCTCCCTTTTCTGGTTGCCTGGATGCTGTCCTCAGGCGTCTACACTCGCAGCCCTCCTCTCTCTGGCGGGTAGGAGGGATTTGACGTTTGTCCCCGGGAACTCATCTACTGGGTGATTTTAACTGTGTGCTCTGGCTGCACTCCTTACCTCTCCATTCCCCACCTTGACCCCTGCAGGGCCCGGCAATTTCTCTTTACCTACTCAGTGCAGAATCCAGAATCCGCCGCGCGGTTAGCTGCTCAGATGTCGTCAGGCTTTCATGGATGAACACTTCCCCTCTCGCTCCCCCTCCAACGTTCCAGCCTTCCCTGGGGACTGTGGCTTAGGAGGTAGGTGGTTTAGAACCAGCTTCCCAGATGAACAGCTAGTTCGCATGGCTTTTGAAGTTATAAAAGCGAGATACGCACATTACGGAAAATGTTGGAAAATCAAGAAAAGCAATCACCCACACTCCCACCTCCCCGCTGTGCGAGTCCCTTCTGCTCATCTTTTGTCTATTTTTCCCAAAACCTACAGCGTTTTTTAAAAACCTGTTGTAGTCCTACTTTCCATTTCGGTGTGAACCCTGAGCCTTCCATTTAAAGCTGTGGTACACGCTGTTGTCATAGTTTTCTTTCTTAATGAATACATAGCGGCATCGAGCGGCTGAACCACACTGTCTGTAAGGTGGTTACGCCCCCGTTTGGCAATTCGGGTGTTTGCCAGTTTCTACCTGCAGCGAACGTCCTGCCTGGAACTTTTTCCGAAAGCAAAAAGGACTTCCTCGGACCAGATTCCTGGAAGAGAAATGACTGATCGGAAGTTGTGGGTATCTTCTCGGCTCTGGATATACATCCCTTGTCAAATGGTCACAGAGACTTTATTTTGAATTATGATTGTCTTAGCCGATGCCATTATTGTTATGAAAGTAGAGAGCGAATAAAAATCCCCCATCCCCCCCCCTTCTAAAGATAATCATTATCAGTAACACATTGGCGTATTCTTTTCCCGTGTTTATTTTTCTTTATGTAAGTTTCAGGGTTTTGCGCTTGTTCTCCTGCCTGTGTGAATTCACATTTAATTGTGGTGATACGCTAGATAAATGGGAGATCACAATTTTCCTTAAGCGTTGTAGCTAAGCATTTTCCATTTATTGCAAACTCTTCGTCAATACCTAGTTTAAGAAATGCATAATTCCCCGCTGGGGAGACAAATCCTCATTTCCTTGACAATTTGGGGCCCTTAAACTGATACCAAATTTTTGCTCTTAAAACCATTTTCTATGAATACATTTACAAGTTGCGGCTTACAAAGCGATTTGTAAGTTGGGTAAATAGAGAAATCATGGAAATTCACAATAGGAGGGTCCACTAATTGGTCTTGATTGTGGAAAAGATTAATTCAAAACCTCTTTCCTTAGACCCATGAATGGAATTTAAATAACCAAGGGTGATTTTGTCTTATTTCATTTTTTTGATACTCAAAGCAAACCACTGATGGGAAGTCAGGAAACCTGGTCTCCCGATGGCTTCGCCTCCCGCTGCATGACCTTGGGCAAGTCCCAAGGCCCCTAGTGACCTGATAAAATGAGCAGAGGAGAGGGTGCTGGCCCTGGCCACAGCATACTCCCTAGCGGGTCCCTTTGCTGTGACCACACCTTTGTAGACCGCACCTTCTTCAAGCTCTCCCGGATTGCCGCATTCGAGTTGCCACCCACTTCCGGCCCCCTCCGACTCACACATGGCAGCCTGGGGACACAAGTGTCACAGCCTGCAGGCTTGGGGCCAGATGGCGGCAGCGCCCCAGAGCAGCAAGTGCACTTGGTGCACAAGTCATTACAAATGATTGATGTTGCTTCCTCTGTGCAGACGTGGAAAGATAATGGAGAATCTTGTTAACACTGAAAGAAGGAAAGGAAAAAAACCCCGAGGGACAGAGCAGGGGAACAGTATGCTACGGTTTGCATAAAAATAAAACGCAGCCAGACACACACCACACATAGTTTTTAAAATGTGGAGCTCGGGACCGGGCAGGCAGTGAAGTGCTACGTGGTCACGGCCGACAATCACGAGAAGCGTGGACACTTGTTCCCCAGGTCATCGCTTTCTTTTCCACGTGGAGAAATGTGTTCGCTGAAGGGCTCCCCTGGGAAATAACACAGGCGTAGTTGGACAAAGCAAAGCCAGTTTCCCCCAAATGCTTCCTGGGTCCCCCCCCCCCCGGGGGCTGCCCTGTGGCTGAGACCCCACCCCCACCCCATCACCCCTCACCCCTGCCCAAGCCCCATCAACAGGTCCACATGCAGAGCCCTTAGAAATGACCAAAAAGAGTCAGAAGGAGACAAAGAGAGGGACAGGGATGGGGAGAGAAGGGGGGTGTATAGGGAGGGAAGGGAGTGAGAAAAAGAGACACTGGCCATCTTCTGAACAACCAGAAAGATCCTGGCGAAGCTTCAGTGATGTTTCATTTAGGATGACCTTGTTAACATTATAGTCTTTAATTTTTTTTGAACATTTATTCATTTTTGAGAAACAGAGAGAGACAGAGCACGAGCAGGGGAGGGGCAGAGAGAGGAGACACAGAATCCAAAGCGGGCTCCAGGCTCCGAGCTGTCAGCACAGAGCCCGACACGGGGCTCGAACTCGTGATCCGTGAGATCATGACCTGAGCCAAAGTCGGATGCTTAACCGACTGACCCGCCCAGATACCCCTAAAGTTACATTCTTTAAAGGCCAACTGCCTCTTAGGATGTCTTTCTAGCTCTTAGCAGCTCAGACAGGCGGGGACATTTCCTGGGACCTGGGCCTCCAGGACCAGCCCTGTCCCTCAGACACAGCTACAGGCGACCAGGCCCTGCCAGCATCCAGCCTTGGGGAGAGCTCAACACCAGACCCCCGTTAGCTCACCTACTAAAAGGAGCCTCTCCAACAACCTAACAAAGCTTTGGAACAAAGCCACTGAAAATGCTAAGGCCCCGAGAGGGAAGATAAGAAGTGACAGAGTCAATATTCTCCAGATGTCCTTTTTCTTATCTGTCGGGATTAATCTTTGGCAACAGAGCAGCAATTCAGTTGGACAGAACACGTGAGGCAATGAATTATAAAGCAGCCGTCCGGAATCTTAGGGGAAGGAGGTGGGAACTGAGGGGGGAGCATGGACAGACAGACTCCTGCCCAACACAGCACACACCATGGGAGGGGACCCTGAAGAAAACCATTCTCCTGGGGCCCGAAAGCCACTGCTTTGGACTCTTCTGGCCGCCATTTTGACAGCCTCTTCCATTCGAGGGGCTGGGCTGGGCTGGCTGCAGGAGAATCAGTTTCTTGCTTTCTCCCTTCACTTTCTGGCTGAGGTCAAGTCCGGCGGGGGGTCCAGTGGGCCCACGGTGAGAACCCAGAGTGAGGAAACGTGGCGTCCTTCCCAGCTTGCTCCAGAGTTGCCGCAATTGGCCGTCGCGTTCCTGAGTCTCTGCAGTTCAGAGTCAGAAGCATCCAGCGTGCCCTCAGGTGTCTGTTGCAGACTTTTCATGCCCTTGGGAGATGCCCCCTCCATTCTTGGCCACCCCTCTTGACAGACAGCTCTTTCTTGAACCAAACTAAAAGCTTCCTTCCTACTACATCCAAACCAAGCCCGGAGCTCTGCTCGGTAGAGGTACAAATAAGAATTCCAGTCTCACCTCAAGAAAACAGACACCTTCAGACATTAAAACCAATCCTCACATGCCCCAAACCTGCTCTCATCTGGGCTAAAGCCCCTCGTGTCCCCAAGTGCTGCCTAGGTCGCCTGTTCCAGCCTCTCATTCCCCTTTTTGGGGTTCCTCCATGGACGATTATGAGGCCCCCAGGTACCAGAGTGATAGCCTTGTGTCCACCGGCCCTGAGTTCTGTCTCTACCCGATAATTATTCTCTCAAATCCTCACCACAACGCCGAAAAACAGACATTGCGACGAGCACTTTATCTATAAGGAGGCTGAAGCTCAGAGCTGTAAAGTAACTTGTCCAGGGCCACACAGCAAGGCGTTGGTGGAACTGGGATTCAGACCCAGGCCTGCCTGACCCTAGGACTCAGGCTCATCTCCCCAAGCCTCCCCTGCCGGTCCTTCCTGGGGGCTTCCCGGACAGCAGATACTCTGGCCCAGAAGCAGTGGAACCTCCCTTGGCCTAGAGACCCTCCCCACCTAAGATTGGCTTAATCACTTCCAAGATGGCAGACCCCGTGAAACCCCAGAAGGCCCGATCAGATAAACGCTCCCAGAAGAAATTAAGGCTGCCACTGATCCCCCCCATCTCCCCCACTCCACTTTGGGGGATGTGAGGATTGTCTGCGTTTTCTTCCCACACGCTTTGCTGGTTTTGCCACTTCTTTTTCTCCCCACCCCCGCACACGCACTTTCCTTGGAACTGGCCTCGGATCCTTCGCATTCATGTTATTGTTTGCGAAACGTGAGCAACAGCCCTGGAAATAAAAACCACAGCAGCCCACAGAGGGATGAAAATGTTCAGGAATTAGATGGTGGTAACTGACGCACAACATCGTGAAAACAGAAAACAAACAAACAACAAGAGACCACGGAGTTGTACATTTCAAAAGGACATTACAAAGGGCCGCGCATTTTAAATTACATTTATGTGAATTACGTCGCATACCCTATGGTATATGAACTGTATCTCCAAAGAGCCATTAGCTTATTGGTTTTTATTTAATAGCCCATAAGGCACATGGTTGAAGGGACTAGAGTGAATTTGGAAAGGTCTGGAAAGAATGAATGAATACAAACCTCGTGAAATCCCTTAAATACCATCATCCTGTGGACACGTTCCACTTGTATAGATTGACCCTGCAAAGCTGGCCACCTTTAGCATTCTCTCGTTACAGAAAGGAATGTTCGTTTCGGTCACTCTGCAAAGTAGAGCAGGCCGGGCAACGTGCTCTGTGAATCTGGGCTCGGTATTAAACTGAGGAACGCCGGAAGCCAAGGGGGCGGGGCCTCCCACTAGGGAGAGGCGGGGTCTGACCACCCGGCAGACTCAGTTTCGTAACACGGTTTCCACTTTTTACTGGTTCTGAAGAAGGACCCACAGATGTGCCGTGAACACTGCATCTCCTCAAATCTCAAATACCATCGAAGTATCTGATGCCATGATGGCAGGAACTTCCAAGAAAGAAAAAAACATACTGTTTTCTTACCCAATCAGCTGTGAGATGTAGCTCAGTTTCAGAAATGGTTAACATGTGGGGGGAAGAAAACATGTGCGTCTCTGAATCAATGGAATATGGTAAAAAGGCTTCAAGGCAGAATACATTTGGGAAACCTTTGAGTGAAACGGGCCTCCTTATTGCGGGACTTGTCAGAGCCTTTAACGTGCTCCCGCACCATGAGTCTCTACGGAGGGGTAAGGAATGAGCTAGTTTCTGCACGCGCTGGTCCGTAGAACCCTTTCCGCCAGAGCACCCCAGAGAAGGGACGTTCTACAGGGTCAACTCAGAAAAAATACAGCTTTAAGGAAAAGAGGAGCATACGGGGACTGGGCCTAAAACCTGGAAGTACTTATATCTAAAGAGGAAAAAAAACCCAAACATATGTTGGAAGACAGACATCAGAAAAAAAGACTTACGGAGGGCGAGGGAAGGAAGAAAAGATGGAGGGAAACACAGGAGGCTGACACTGAAAAAGAAATCCAAGCTCCACCCTAAATGAGAGGGAACACAACTCCCCATTCACTAAGCGTGGTCTGAGCACAGTGACTCAGTTCCAAAGAGCATTACACGGGAAGGGGGGAGGCAGGGAGGGAAACCTGACGAATACCACCTCAGCCAGGCACTCAAGATGAATATTAACAGTGCTAAGTCATGTGGGTCATTTAGACCCTTGACAAGATGTGATGAAAATGTCCTCTGTGATCTTCCTGCCCAAAACTCACAAAGCCGGTCTAATCCTGAGGGGGCGGGGGGAAATCAGAGGAATCCCAAGAGAGGGGCATCTTACTGTACAACTGACCAGTACTCCCCAAAACCATGAAGGTCATCAAAAACAAGGAAAGTAGGGCGCCTGGGTGGCTCAAAGCGTCTGACTCTTGATTTCGGCTCAGGTCATGATCTCATGGTTCGTGGGATCGAACCCCGCATCAGGCTCTGCACTGACAGCTGGGAACCTCCTTGGGATCCTCTCTCCCTCTCTCTCTCTGCCCCTTCCCCACTCTCTTAAAGATAAGTAAAACTTTAAACAAAAGAAAGTAAACAAAATTACACAGCCAAAAGGAGTCTGAGGAGACATGAGAACTGTGATGTGGTGTCCCGAACGGGATCCTGGAATAGAAAAGGGATATTAGGCTAAAAACTAAGGAACTCCGAATATGGACATTAGTTAACAATAATATGCTAATGTTGGCTCCTTAATTGTGAGAAATGTAACAGAGTCACATAAGATATTAACAAGGGAAACGGGGCGGGGCGGGGGGACTCCTGAGGGGGGCACCCAGGGGGACTTCTCCCTACTATCTGCTCAATTTTTCTGTAAACCTAAAACTGTTCTAAAACATAACGTCTATTAATAATAAGAAAGAAGGCAGGAAGGAAGGAATCCAGGGAGACGATTATCTGCCCTGTGGGAAGGAAAAGAAATGATAGGGCTGCTTGCATATAACTGGAAATCACACACTCTGGTGTGGATTTTTTTTTTAAGATTTTATTAATTTTGAGAAAGGGAGAGAGAGAGTAGGGGAAGGACAAAGAGAGGGGGACAGAGGATCTGAAGCAGGCTCTGCGCTGAGAGCAGAGAGCCTGATGTGGGGCTCGAACTCACAAACCGCGAGATCATTACCTGAGCCAAAGTCGGACACTCAACTGACTGAGCCACCCAGGCGCCCCTAGTGTGGTTCAGGCACATCTCCTGGCTGAGCCATCAGAAGTCCATGCAGGAAAAGGAACCAGAGGGTTGAACTACCATGAGCATGCCTTCTGATCCCCAAATCCGTTCGGAGGCGCCCTGAAAACAGGAATGTTTTAAAATCAGGACTCTTGTAGAAAATCTAAGGTGGGCAGTTGGGGGTATGTATTACTCAAGTGGAAAAGAAAGAGAGAGGCCACTGGTATAGCCACGGGAGGCTTCAGCTTGGCCAGGAGAAGCTGCAGGAATGTGACGAGAATCAGAGAATCAGGACGAGCAAATTAACATGCTGAGAAAGGGAACCGGTTTGGGTTTTCAAACGTTTATCGTGACGAGACCTCATCCCCAGTAAATGCTCTGTAAATATATATTGATTGACTGTTGGCTTCATTCCTCTGATAAATATTTTTGGAATAGTCGTAAGCACTGAGCTAAGTTCTATGAGGAGGTTACCCAGATAAATGAAATGAGATTCGTGCCAGACACACAGCCAGAACTCTGCATTTCACCGATTTCAAGACACATATTTTGAAAATTTCTAGTATCTCTGAAATGGGGAGGGGGGAGAGGGGGCATCCCGTTGCCCACCAATGGCAGCCTTGGCCTGGCCGTGACCATACCTTTGGCCATAACTGTTCATGTTGTGTGTGTCACCTTTGAATGAATGACAGGCATGGTTAGAGTTTACTTACCATTTAAAATAACATCTAGAGCGCCTGGGTGGCCCAGTCGGTTAACCATCCAATTTGGGGGAGGTTATGATCTTGCGGCTGGTGAGTTCGAGCCCCGCGTCAGGCTCTGTGCCGATGGCTCAGAGCCTGGAGCCTGCTTCGGATTCTGTGTCTCCCTCGCTCTCTGCCCCTCCCCTGCTTGCTCTCTCTCTCTCTCAAAAATAAATAAGAAAAAAAAATTTTTAATAACATCCAAAAGATAGCAACATGATTCAGTATGGACACAAAAAGCTGGTGTAGGCACAGAAAGGCATGGAAATAGGGCAGTGGGGCACAAATTAAACAGTGGAGTAGCAAATACTTGCCCTTACGATTCCCTATGTTCTTGCAAAGCTATAACCAAGTGCTGTGGGTCTTACGAAATGTACCTAGAAGAAACAGAATTACATTAGCCTGTGCTGTCACTAAGAAGTGTGCAAACGGACGGGCTCGGCACGTGCACCTGCAAAGCCCGCTTGGGATTCTCTCTCTCCTTCTCGCTCTCTGCCCCTCCCCCACTCGCTCACTCGCACGGGCCCGCTCTCTCAAAATAAATTAATAAACCTAAAAAATATTGTTTAAAATAACAAATAAATAAATAAATAAATAAATAAATAAAAGAAGTGTGCAAATGGAGAGCAGAATGCCACAAAGACCTGGGGAGTGTTAAGCACATACGAATGCAGCCGTCAGAGGCGTCCCGCCGACTTTGACTGAACTCCCTGCAAATGCAAGTCAACTGAGGAAACAATAATCCTCTGGGTTAGTGAAAAAGAAAAATGCTCACTCGACCCTGGTATCCTACTGACAGTGGAGAAGTTCCGAGTGGTGAGAAGCAAGGTGCCATAGATTCGTGTGCCGTGTTTCTTCCCTTGGTTGTGTGTAAAATAATGGCGTTTCTCACCACGGGGCAGGGGTGTCTTTGATTTGCTGGAATCTACTATGTGTGATGGGGGTGGAAAGTGAGCTGTCTTCGTTTAGGAAATACCTTTGCCTTGATAAGGTAAGTCCTGAGAATCAGAAGGCGTTAGAACCGAGGGAACACACTGGGCGCCAACAGCCTCTCACGTCACAAAAAGGAGACAACCGGTACCTCCTGACCGAAGTCCCCATCCCCACCTGTGAGGCAGTCCTGCTGAGAAAACCAGCCGAGAATCGGATCAGGCCCCTCGATCCAAATACCCATTTACAGTAACTATGAAAAGCAAAGGAACATGTTACGACCTGAGAAATACCACTGGACAAAGACTTGGTTTCTTCAGAAATAACTTTTGAGAAAAAAACCAAGAAAGATGGGGGGTCCTGTTGACTTAAAAGACATATCATGACATACCAAGACTTTAAAAGACATATCGTGGGCTCAGTGATTTGCTTTCAAGGAACGGAGCAGGGAAAGGGGAAAGATGGTAACTTTATGGCAGAGAAGCCCGGAGACATCGTGTGACCTCGCTGGGAGGTCCTGGATGAGGCAGCGGGACCCTCAGAGCCTCAGCCCACAACCCTTCCCCGCCCCCACCTCCTTCTAAAGCCATCTCCCTGTCCTCAGACCTGGGAGCACCAAGAGGAGGGGCTCTGGCCCTTCTGGGGAGAAAAACGGCTGCAGAGCAGTGGGAGTGGAAGCCAAGGCAAAGGGCTGAGTGTCAGGGGCAGGTGACAGCATGCTGATGGGACAGAGGGCAGGACTCGTGTGCTCCTGGATAGACATCTGGCTTCTGCTCTGAAGGTCACTTGCTGGGTGACTTGACTTGTGTCACATCCCCTCTCTTGAGACTCTATCCAGCGGGAGGGGACAACCAGATGTGCTCCAAGGCCTCCAGCTCAACGAGTGCATGACTCAATTCCCTCTCCAAGGGCAAGAAGATTCCTGAAAGCATTAGAGAGGCCCTTCCCTTCTGAAACTCCAAGCGGAAACGTAGAAAAGAAAGAAGCAAGGCCAGCAGGCACGGGCTCGACGTGGGTATGGGTCATATCCGAGGGCGGTGCTCTCCGAGGAAGGGCAGGGTGCCTTTCTTCGCCCTGCAGGGCAAGTGACTTACAGGGACCCACTTTCACAAGCTTTGAGAAGGGCGGAGAAGAGAGCACCGTCTCCGGTCCACCTTCCTCTTTTTTTGCCACCTGTCGTTTACCTCGACCTTCTAGGCGGCTTGGCTGGGGAGGTGACAGAATTATGTATCCCTGGGCTTCGGGGAACTCTGGGGTGAGCATCGAAGAGCTGGCCCGTGCCTGAGTCACGCAGACCCGAGATCACCCAGCCCCCCCCCCCCCCCCCATCCGTCCCCAGCAGCCGACCTGCTCCGGCAAGATCTTCCTTCTTTGCCTTACTCATCCCAGGACTGCAATTGTACCACGTGGTTACCCTGAGGCAAATTACTTGGCCGGCTAAGTCTTGCCCCACCCCCACCCCCCACCCCCCAACCCCAACCCCAACCACCCGTCTCATCCCAAGACCACAACGAGCTCCTCTGTCTCAAGACTCACAAAGGGTCTTCTGCCCCAAACTGGGCCTGGACGGTTTTCTCCCCGGAAACAGTAGTTGGTATCGCAGTGACACTAAGGGCCATTGGTGCCCCGAAAGAATCTCCACTTTTGTGAACTTGCTTCGTGGCCTGGAAAGCAAAGTCTCAGAGAAACGGCCTGCCTGATTCAGACGGATGTTCCTCCCACCCTGTGTTCAGAGCAGATAAAGTCCTGGCTCACCAGACACTGGTCAATCCCACAAGGCTGCCAGACACCTGGCGGGAGCCACAGTGGCCTCATTCTGGAAGCCGGGGGCCCCGCCCCTTTTTCAAATGAACTGTGCATTCACCCCCTCAGGGTCCCGGTCTCCAGGAGCTCCCCAGGCTCGGCCGGCTGCGCGGGTGGGGCAATCCGCGCATCGGCCGGCTTGACGAGTCCATTCATCTCCCCGGCTATTTGCTGAACGCCGACCAGATGCCAAGCACTCTTTTGGGCACCAGGCACATCCAGATCAATAAAGCCGAGACCGCCCCCTCCCTTGGGGGAGCTGACACTTTCACGCTTGAATGAGACCGTGAAGATGTGTGTCTCCAGACCTCTCTTTCCAGAGCATTCTCTTCCACCTCCATGGCTTCCACTCCCGCCAAGCAGATACCTCTCTCCTGGCGACTCCCGTGGCAAAGGCAACCTCCGGGCTAGATGCATCACACGCTCTATCTCACGAATCTTTACAACGCCCTAGGAGGGTGCCCTCTCCTAGCCCCAGTGTATGGATGAGGAAACTGAGGCACATAGAGATTTGCACATGCTGGTAACTGCCAGGGCCATATCTGAACCCATCCGACTGGAGAATCCACACTGGTAGTCTCAGGGATATTGAACTTCACCCATTTAGGTCAGGTTCCTTTTTGGAGTGAATCACTTGGGTCTGCTCTCCCTTAAACATGCCAGAGCACCAGAAAAATCTGTGATGCCTGCCTCAGGACGAGGTTTGGTTACAAGAGACCGGAAGCCCAAAGTCACAGAAGCTTTAGGAAGAGAAGTTCGCAATCCCTATCAAAATAACGCCAGCATTCTTCACAGAGCTAGAGCAAACAATCCCAAAATGTGTCTGGAACCAGAAAAGACCCCGAATGGCCAAAGCAATCTTGAAAAAGAAAACCAAAGCAGGAGGCATCACAATCCCGGACTTCAAGCTATACTACAAAGTTGTAATCATCAAGACAGTATGGTATTGGCACAAAAACAGACACTCAGATCCATGGAACACAATAGAGAACCCAGAAATGGACCCACAAACGTATGGCCAACTAATCTTTCACAAAGCAGGAAAGAAGATCCAATGGAATAAATACAGTCTCTTCAGCAAGTGGCGCTGGGAAAACTGGACAGCGACATGCAGAAATATGAACCTGGACCACTTTCTTACACCAGACACAAAAATAAACTCAAAATGGATGAAAGACCTCAATGTAAGACAGGAAACCATCAAAATCCTCAAGGAGAAAGCAGGCAAAAACCTCTTTGATCTTGCCCGCAGCAATTTCTTACTCAACACGTCTCCGGAGGCAAGGGAAACAAAAGCAAAAATGCACTACTGGGACCAAAATAAAAAGCTTCTGCACAGCGAAGGAAACAATCAGCAAAACTAAAAGGCAACCGACAGAATGGGAGAAGATATTTGCAAACTACATGTCAGAAATAAGGGTTAGTATCCAAACTCTATAAAGAACTTATCAAAGTCAACACCCAAAAAACAAATAAGGCAGTGAAGAAATGGCCAAAAGACATGAATAGACACTTCTCCAAAGAAGACATCCAGATGGCCAACCGACACATGAAAAAATGCTCAATATCACTCATCATCGGGCAAATACAAATCAAAACCACAGTGAGATACCACCTCCCACCTGTCAGAATGGCTAACATCAGCAACTCAGGCAACAACGAGATGTTGGCGAGGATGTGGAGAAAGAGGATCCCTTTTGCATTGTTGGTGGGAATTCAAGCTGGCGCAGCCACTCTGGAAAACTGTATGGCGGTTCCTCAAAAAATTAAAAATAGAATTAGCCTATGACTCAGCAATAGCACTACTAGGCATTTATCCACAGGATATAGGTGTGCTGTTTCGAAGGGACACATGCACCCCCATGTTTATAGCAGCACCATCAACAATAGCCAAAGTATGGGAAGAGCCCACATGTCCATCGATGGATGAATGGATAAAGAAGATGTGGGATACATATACAATGGAGTATTACTCGGCGATCAAAAAGAATGAAATCTTGCCGTTTGCATCTACGTGGATGGAACTGGAGGTATTATGCTAAGTGAAATTAGTCAGAGAAAGACAAATATCATATGACTTCACTCATATGAGGACTTTAAGACACAGAACAGATGAACACAAGGGAAGGGAAGCAAAAGTAATATGAAAACAAGGAGGGGGACAAAACGTAAGAGACTCTTAAATAGGGAGAACAAACAGAGGGCTGCTGGAGGGGTTGTGGGAGGGGCTAAGTGGGTAAGGGGCATTAAGGAATCTACTCCTGAAATCATTGTTGCACGATATGCTAACTAACCTGGATGTAAATTTAAAAAATAAATAAATAATTTTTTAAGAAAAAGAAAGAGAACTCTATTCCTCTCTCGTGTCAAAAATCCAGGTCAGTGTCCTGGGCTGGTGTGCCACTCCATGGTGCTGGCTCCTTGTCTCTCACTGTGCAGCTGTATGTGGCTTAGGTGCATCTAGAAAGCACGGGTATGCTGAGGTACGAGGGGTATGCATCTCGGGCAAACACCAGTTTTAAAAATACGTATTTATTTTTGAGGGTGGAGCAGAGAAAGGAAGACAGAGGATTGGAAGCAGGCTCTGTGCTGACAGCAGACAGCGGACAGCGGAGAACCTGACGCGGGGCTCAAACTCATGAACCATGAGATCACGACCCAAGCCAAAGTCGGACCCTTAACCAACTGAGCCACCCAGGTGCCCCAGTGGCCAACCACCATTATTAGTTGAGGATCTCATCCATGAAAGTAACACGCCATTTGACTTCACCCTGTCCGTCTATTCCCTTGAGAGGGACCCCCACCATCCTTGGCCATACGTTTTACAAACTGACTCAGGCTAGACTCAACTCTCCGTAAGCCGGGTGCACATCTCCCTGGGAATTTCTTGCCTCTCCTGCCAGCTGGATCTTGTGTTTTCTGTGTCCGTTGGCTAATATACCACAGGAGCTTAGAAAGCTCGAAGGTCACTGTGCAGCCCCTTCCAAGGGCATGTATGTACTCGCCCGGCCATATGTTTTTCTTGAACAATTTGCAAAGGCACATATGTCAACCGCAGAAAAAGTTCTCGCCCACGTCCCCTTCATCACGCTTCCCCTTAGGCAATGCAGCGCTGAGTAGCTGTGGACATTTTAGGATCTCGGTAAGGAAAAGCTGAATTGGAGATACATTTAATTGGGGTTTGATGAAAGGCACGTAACTAAGTCACAGTCACTTCCCCATACAGTTAAGTCATGACTTACTCTCATGCAGCAGGGGCTTCCAGGAATATGCCCACCCACTTGGCTGACTCAAGGGGTGAGGTGACCAGAAGGGGTAAGGTCAGAGGTGGTGTCCTATTACTCACTTGTCCTACGGTGCCCAACCAGCAGTACGTGGATGGTGCAGGAGGAGCCAAGTTTGACACGTACACAGCCAGAAACCCCTCTGCAGAACACTCTTCCAATTCCCAAAACCAAAATTTTAAGCAGAATATTCAGTTCTTATCATCTTATCAAAAAACTAAAAGTTTTTCTTTCGGTCAGAAATAAATGGATTACGGCAGCACTTACAATGATAAGTGTACCATACTACTTTGTTCTCTGCATTTAACAGAAGTCACACAAACATAATTTGTAAGAATTCCTGTATTCGTAGGGCACAGCAGTGTAGGGTTTCTATGAACAGTGAGTATTTCTGTGTGAATTCAACCCAATAAGTCAAGATGGCATCTTAGCTCATCTGATGTATCTTGTCATGAAGTCTGGCAGTTCCTGAAGAAATTGCACACACATCAAGGAAGCAAAATCATTTGAAGAAACAAATGATATTGAGCTGTACCGATGAGTTAATAATAAAGATACCATATTTTGCCGGATCTTGTTCCCATTTTTTTTCAAGTTTGTAGTTTGTGGGTATTTCTTTCTTTGTTCTAAATAATAGTCATTTTTCACACCTGATTTTGTTTGTAACTCTGTATTTTTTTTCTTAAGGTTATTAAGTTCAGCCCACAAACCTGTATTGATTCATCTGATT
Organism: Panthera uncia; assembly: GCF_023721935.1. Classification (NCBI taxonomy): domain Eukaryota; kingdom Metazoa; phylum Chordata; class Mammalia; order Carnivora; family Felidae; genus Panthera; species Panthera uncia. The sequence continues at coordinate 14,062,052 of NC_064816.1, read as the reverse complement.
TATGCACTTTTTAATTAAAACAATTTTTTTAATGTTTACTTTTGAGAGAGACAGAGGTAGAACATGAGCAGGGGAGGGGCTGAGAGAGGGGGAGACACAGAATCCGAAGCAGATTCCAGGCTCTGAGCTGTCAGCACAGTGCCTGATGTGGGGCTTGAACTCACAAACCCCAAGATCGTGATCTGAGCCAAAGTCAGATGCTTAGCCAACTGAGCCACCCAGGTGCCCCTGCATTTCTTCTTTTAATGGAACACATCCTCCAGTATTTTCCTGGCAATACATGTGTGGGAGGGGATGCCTGGCTGGCTCGGTTGGTAAAGCGTGAGACTCTTGATCTCAGGGTTGTGAGTTGGAGCCCCACATTGGATATAGAGATTACTTAAAAGTAACAAAATCTTTTTTTTTTAATTTTTTAATGTTTATTTATTTTTGAGAGAGAGAGAGAAACAGAGTATGAGCATGGGAGGGGCAGAGAGAGCAGGAGACACAGAATCTGAAGCAGACTCCAGGCTCTGAGCTGTCAGCATAGAGCCTGACACAGGGCTCAAACTCACGAACCACAAGATCATGACCTGAGCCAAAGTCAGAGGCTTAACCAACTGAGCCACCCAGGCACCCCCAAAAATAACAAAATCTTAAAAAAAAAGTGTGGGAGTTTGATGTTTGGAATTATTTGTTTGTTTGTTTGTTTGTTTGTTTTACTTGTCTTGGATCTTGGATATCTAAAAGTGCCCCTTTTCTACCTTATACTCAATTGGTAGTGTAGCTGGGTATAGAATTCTTGATTGGAAGTTATTAAGCCTTCAGCATTTGGAAGGTATTGCTTCACTATCTTCTAGCTTCCAGGGCTGTTGTTGAGAAATCCAAACCCATTTTGATTTCTGTTCCTTTGCATGAGACCAATTTCTTGCCTCTGGAAACTATAGACTCTTCTTTGTTCATAGGTTTCTATGCCTTGATGTGACCTATTTTATCCATTGTGCTGGACACTCCATGAGTCTTTAAATCTGGAAACTCATATCACACAGGTTGGGGGGATTTCTTGAATTATATCACTGATGATGGTTTCTCTGTCTCATTTGCTCTCTCTCTGAGAAGAGAGGGCATTATTATTATTTGAGAAATTATTCAGATGTTGCATCTCCTATACTGGATCTCTAATTTCTCAACTTTTCTATTTTTTCTCTTTGTCCTTTTGCTTTACTTTCTGGGAAGTCTTCCAACCCTTCTATTTATTTGTTAATATCAACTATCATTTTTTTTTTAATTTCCAAGAACTCTTTTGTGGCTCCCTGAATCTTTATGTTTTATAACATCCCGTTCCTGTTTCATAGACATAATGTTGTCTGCTATCTCTTTAAGGAATTTAGTAATTGTTTTTGTTCTGCTTTGTTTTGCTTTCTTCTCCTTATATAGTCTCTTTCCTCCAAGTTTTTTTGTGTTTGGCTAGTTGGTTGATTCTGCGTCTATCATGTTAGAAGCTCTCCTCAGATGTCTTGAAATCCTAATTGTCTAGTCATATTTAAAAGAGATTAAAAAGCTGAGTTGGTGGAGGTTATCAACTGGGAGCCTCATAATCGTGCTCTGGTTATCCTGTTGATGGGGACGAATGTCCCCATCTTTAGCTCTTTCCTCTTGGGCTGGTCAGATTGCAGGGAAGGGGCAGAAAAAGAGGGAGACACAGAATCCGAAGCAGGCTCTGGGCTCTGAGCTGTCAGCACAGAACCCCACGTGGGGCTTGAACCCATGAATCGTGAGATCATGACCTGAGCTGGAGTCGGATGCTTAACCAACTGAGCCACCCAGGCGCCCCAGGAACAGTCTATTTTATTATTTTTTATTTTTTTTAATTTTTTTTAACGTTTATTTTAGTTTTGAGACAGAGAGAGACAAAGCATGAATGGGGGAAGGTCAGAGAGAGAGGGAGACACAGAATCTGAAACAGGCTCCAGTCTCTGAGCGGTCAGCACAGAGCCCGACGCGGGGCTCGAACTCATGGACCGTGAGATCATGACCTGAGCCGAAGTCAGACGCTTAACCAACTGAGCCACCCAGGCGCCCCAGGAACAGTCTATTTTAAAACTCACCCTTCCATCTGTCATTTTTCTCTGGCAATAGACAGTGGCTGCCTGCATTTCTTTCCAGCTCAGAAATAACCTTTTAAAACAGACTCCTTCCATCCAGCACATTTGTAAGACAAAACATTTCCATACCTTGACAATGCTTTGCTCACCTTCCGCTCCAAGAACCAACACATGACATCAGGACATATTGACTTCCACTATGTAGTTAGGTTGTCACGCAAAGGATACAGAAATGCCTCCCTACTTTCTTCATCTCTGTCTCCTTGCCACCGCCGCTGCCTCTGTCTGGGACCGTCACCGATCCTTCATATCTGAGAATTTCTGACATCATTTACAGAAAGTCGGTGTCACTATCCCAGGGAAGACAGTTTAACAAACTTTAGAGAAAGAAGACAGTAACGACATAACTGTTCCTTAGGCTTAAACTTGTCAAGCAGCAATTCTGATATTTTGAGTTCAACACACTGCCATTCCAATATTTATTATTATTATTATTATCATTATTATATATGGGAGACAATGGTGCTATGGATGCTAGGAAAAGATGTTGGGGTATATATCCCTGCTTAGAATCAGGACACCAGACAAAATCTGCTTTCACTCTCTGGGTCAGCATAAACATTTTAAAAGGTTGCTGAGATTTTTCTCAAGATTTCTTCTTCTTGATGGAGTGTCCTCACTCATTCACTGGGGGAGACCCAAGAGCCTCCCTACTTTTCTCGTCTTCCTCCCTCCCTCTAAGCCTCAGTTTCCCCACCTGTCTGCCTGATGAGGGAAGTGAACCAGAGGATAAGCTCTGAGGTCCCCACGAGCTCACAGTCCAAGCCCTTCTAGGGAGGGGAAAGGTTGGGTCATGCCCTCAGTCTGGACGTCTCTGCCTCCCCCCGTGGACTGTGGGTTCCCGAGGGCTCCTATGGGCTCTTTTCATCCGTGAAGACACAGAAAAGGAAGGGCAGGAAGCTCCTAAGCGATGACTTCTCAGCCCGTTCACAAGGAGAGTAGGGGCTGCAGTGGAAGAAGTTAGACAGAAGTTGGGGCCAGACAGCGGGCTGATGCTTTCGCATGTAATCGGGTTTCTGACCCAGCCCTCCTTAGCTGTTCTGGGTGACCTTGGCCCAGCCTCCGCCAGCCCACAGGCACACGTAGCCCATGGAGTCATTTTGGTGAACCCCTAGTCTGCCGGCTGAGAGCCCCTGAACTGTCTACTGCTTTTCTCTGTGGCCCTGGACTTGGTGTGTAGCCTACAGGTGGAAGGGAGAACCTACAGGACCTCGAAAGCCCGACACAGGACGCACACAGGCAGCTGGGAGGAGGCAAGGAGCCCAGCGCCATCGCCTTTTACTGCCCAAAGACTGGCTTGAATGCTTCATGCCCAGGTCACACATTTACTGCTCCACACTGTCTCCTCTTGGCCCTTTCCAGCCTCATGCATTCATGCACCCATTCATGCATTCTTCAAAGCAGCTCCGTTTGTAGAAAACCCTTCCTGTGCTGTCGAATCCTGCCTCTGTAGATGACTAACTGCCTTTGGGCAGGTAGCAGAACTCAGCAGTCGGCCTCATGTGCAACGAGGACGGGGGTGCTGCGAGCATTAGACCCCGTGCAGGTGAAGAGCCTGAGGCTGCAGAGTCGCAGTTCTGCAAACGGGCACGGCGGACCGGCTTTAAAGTCTTGCGAGCCCAAAGCAGGTAGGAGAGGAGCGAGCCCACGAGAAACCAGGGCTTGGGTGACACACAAATAGGATTCCCGTGCAAAACAGGGCTCACAAGGGCCTCCCTGTCGCCTGGACAGTGAAAGGAAAGCGGATCGGCTTCTCCAAAGGCGACCTTTGTGCCTGTAGGCACAAAGACTTGAGCACTCTCGGCCTTGGGAGGAAAGACTAGGGCGGGAAAGTGGCAACAAGTCCCGGCACCCTGGGAGGGAGAGGCGGGCGGCTGCGGCAGGAAGGGGAGGAGGAGGAGACAGAGGAGGGGACAGGCCGGCCCAACTCGTGCTCGCCCGCGCAGGGCGGAGCCCGGGCTCGCCCGCCCGCAGGTGAGCTAGCCGGGGAGGAGCCGGTGCCAGGCTCAGGCGCCCGCGGCCGCCGCTCCGAGCCACTGGCCACAGCCGCTTCCCCCGCCGAGGCCGAGGCGCCCCGGAGCCATGGCCGGCCAGACCCGCGGGGCCACAATCGCACTGCTGGGGGTCCTGCTGCTCGCCGCCGTGCGCCCGGGAGCTGGTGAGTGCGGTGCGGCGGTAGCGGGTGGCGCTGGGCGGTGGAAGCGGCCGGAGAGCGGGCGCCCGGCGGAGCGTGCGGGGGGCGCAGAAGGAAGCAAGGTGCGGGGGATGCTGAGCCGGGGTGGGGGCGACACAGTCGGGATGCATGGACGGCGCGGGGTCCCCGGGACCGCCCGGCGCCTGGGCGCGCCGCGTCGGGCAAAGTGGCCGTGCCCTCCTGGATTTCGAGCGACCTCGCCCTGGGCGCAGGCCGCGGCACATGGGAGTGTCCCCGAGCGGGGAGCCCGGCGGTCGCGGGGATGAGCCCGGCGCCGACGGCTCAGGAAGAGAAAAGCGCGCGCCCCAGCTGAGGCCCAGGGACCTGCCGCGCATCGGGGGCTTTACCTGAGTGCTTGGGGGGCGCCGGGGCTGGCCGTGGGGAGGGAGCTTTCCTCTCTCGGCCCACCCTCTACCTCCTCATCTGGGGCTGGAAGAAGGGGCAAGAAAACAGCGGTTTGGCCCCGGTAGCGCACGGGATCACCCTTTTCCCGGTCCGCACGCCCCATTCTAGCGCTCTCGAAGTTCCGGAAAATTAATTTGAAAATGGAAGCGCCAGGCTGGAGAAGGGTCCCGGCGTTCTTGCCACGGGGGCGGTGAGCTCCCGCCCCTCGTGCCTCAGGGTCGTGTTTGTACTTTGACCCCGCGAGGGGGTCGGCGAGGGGACGTTCCGGAGAGGTGTGTGAATTTCCAGTTGATTCCGTTGTGCGCTGGGACCGCCGCCTCCCCGCTGCGGGTGCGCGCTCCTGTGCCTGCGGGCTCTGGAAGTAGATCGAAACGTAGAAATAACCGGGGTTCTTCGTGTAAGAACTTGATTCGAAGCCTTTCCTGAGGCTAGCCCAGGTTTTGTGATTTCTAAAGAGTTATCCGGGAGGCGAGTGGGGTCTTGGATTATTCTTTGGTGCCCCTAAGGGGGCGTTTGTATTCGGCGGGTAGGTAGATTAGGGTAAATTAAGTTCAGGAATAAAACGAAGCGGGCGTGGTGGACTTTGGCGTTCTGGCAACTGCCGTCATTGCAAACCTACAGGAAAGCTTCCTGGTTCCTTTCTCCAACGGCATCAGGTGACATATTACTTACTGTACATTCCCTAGACCATTTTAAGACCACATTTAAAGCCTTGTGCCCGTATGCATATCTCTTGTAATACAAATTTACCGGAAGACTGCATTTTCAAGATTTCCTTTGAAGAAAAAAAAAAAAATCCGTCTAAGAATAAAGAGTGATTCCGCCGGTGAAAATGCGTGTAAATGTGTGTGAGAGAAAAATGTGTGCCCATCACACTTGGGAGCTGTACTGAAACTAGGAATTGTCTGAGGTGTTTCCCGTTGTCTGTGATGACCAGGAGTCCCCCAGTAAGAATATGGTGTAAATCAAGGCATTACCAATGCCAAGGATGACAGGCTGGCCTGAACGGGCCTCTGTTAACTGATTTCTCCCTTTGGCCTGGAGACGCTGCCACTTTGGCCTACAGCACTGTCGCTTTCTTCTAGGAAGTTGTTGACTGTCGGAGCGAGCTCTCATGGTTCAGGTATCAATACGGGGAAGCCTAGGGACTTCCCACCTCACTTTCCCAAATCTTCCTGTGGTCTCCGGAATTGGCTGTGTGTGGCCACCTCCCTGGCCTGAACTGGGGGCTGCGTCTTGGAGGTTGGAGCCGTTTCAGAGGACGGCCGCTTTGCCTGACGTCTTGGGGTTGGCCTAACAGGTAGAGGTCTTTGAGAAGTTCCTGGAGCCTGTCCAGAGAAGATGGAAAAAGCCGGAGAGCCCGGCACAGTGGGTTTGTTTTTTAAATCCCTGAGCTCTCTTAATGAAGACGGCCTAGTGAACATGAATGAAGCTGGTGTCCCTGCAGAACTGAACTGCAAAGGGAAAGTTAATGTCTTGGTGTGATGTGTTGGGGTGAGTGTGGTGTAACCCCCCGCTCCCCCACTTCCAAGAGTGAAGGACTGGTTAAGTTGGAATCAGAACCGTGGTAAAAACCTTGACTTCCTGGCTTTTGAAGAATTGCTGAGTGGGGCTCCTGGGCGGCTCGGTTTTTTGAGCCTCCGACTCCGGCTCCGGTCATGATCTCGCGGTTCACGAGTTCAAGGCCCCCGCGTCGGGCTCTGTGCTGACAGCTCGGAGCCTGGAGCCTGCTTCGGATTCTGTGTCTCCTTCTCTCTCTGCCCCTCCCCCACTTGCATTCCGTCTCTCTGAAACATAAACAAACATTAAAAAAAATTTTTTTTAAAAAAGAGAGAATTGCTGAGATACCAGAGTCTGGGTTCGGTGACCCCATTCTTGCCGCCATCGTGTTTCACCAGAAATGTGAGCAAGCATCAAATGATGTGTTCGCTGACCCCGGATGAGTCTGCATCTTCGTCATTCTTTGGATTCAAATGAGCAGCTGGTAGCTGTTTTCTGGAATGTGTAACTGGTAGGAGTGATGAGTCTCCCTCACCCCCACAGATTTTCGTGGTTCAGGGTCAGAGAGGGCCACTCTGCTGACCCGGAGGATGTGCTCTGATGCTGGCCCGTCAGCCTCAGGGTTCACCTCAGATGCTGCCATTTTGTCTGTGAAGAACGAACCCTGCCCCCCTCCACGCTCTTCTGGGGGGTTCTCCCGGGCTATCAACGTAGGAGAAGAAGGTCGAAAGCAACAATTAAAATATCTCACGTAGTATATAGTTGCTGTAGAAAAATTGGTAATAAATATAACCAAAATGAAAAAAAAAATCTGTAAGCAAAGCACATTGGTCACTTTGGTACAGTCTTATCGTGTGCGTGTGTGCGCCCAAAACCAGACCTGGGACCATCCATCGTATGGCTTTAACCAGCCCCCCACAGGTGGACATTTAGGCGGCTTCCCACTTTTCCTGCTAAAAAAACAGAACGTGTCCAACAGTAGGGGACCGACCGCCTGTGTCCATTTTGATAGGTCTGTTCAGTGAAAAGACATCGAAAGTGACGTGGTGCGGATTCTATAATGACATCAGATGATGTCGTCTCTGTGTTGCCGAGGTTATAAAATAGAAGCTGGATTGTCCCATTTTGATGTATCCAAGCATGAGTTCTTGCCGGCTATATCGCTCTGCACACTTCCTTGACGATCCTGTCCGACTGAAACTCTGGGAATAGAATTGCTGGCATGGAGAGTAGAGAAAATGCTCAGGCTTTGGAGACATCCCGCCTTGTGGCCCTCTGGAGAGCTCGTCCTGTGGTCCTGGTGTACGTTCGGGCCGGCGTGTGCCGGTCCCTGGTTCCCACACTATCAGGCTGACCTCGTAGATGTCAGTGACATCTATGGAAGAAGAAGCTTTTTCCTCCCTCTAGTTCAGCAAGCTGGGTCTGAACGGTGTTGGTGGATGTTCGAGAATCTTAGGAGCACCCCAGCTAAGCGATTATGTTGCTGAAACACACACACACACACACACACACACACACACGCAACAGAATGGAGCCCCTTGACTTATAACACAAGCCTCACCTGCGGGTTTGGACGGGGGCGAGGGTGGGGTTTGCTGGTCAGGATTCATGATTGCGGTCAAGGTGGGTGGGGCAGCGGGGGAGGTCAGGACCCCTGCTAGGGAAGACCCATGGCTAAGGCTGTCCACCTGAGTGATGAAGAACAGTTCATACCCTTTAATTACCATTCTAAGTGATAAAAATTCTCCCACAAATTATTTCAAACCACTTCCTACAGCCTTGTAATTAGCCCGTCACCTTCTCCCAGGCAGCTGGCAACGTTCTAGACAATCGGGCCGGGAGAGCCGGGTTTCCTACCTCACCCCTTTGTAGCCTTGAGTTTGTATTTCAGGACATCATTTTTAAAAATCACTAACCACTGCTTGTAATAGCGAACACGTACTGCTCTGCGGCAGCCGCCCTTCTGAGTGTTTTATGTGCAAGCATCTCCCGTTTACCGTCAGTGATGTTTTCTTTAAAACCACACGTGCTGCACAAACACACTAACCGATGCCCTGCGTCTCATGATTTCACACGGGAGACATGGTAACAACCCCAACCCCCATTTGGAAATATGGCATTTCCAAAAGCCATATATATACAGGGGAACCTGGGGGGCTCAGTCAGTTAAGCATCCGGCTTCGGCTCAGGTCATGATCTCGCAGTTCATGAGTTCGAGCCCCCCCATCGGGCTCTGTGCTGACAGCTCAGAGCCTGGAGCCTGCTTTGGGTTCTGTGTCTTCCTCGCTCTCTGCCCCTCCCCTGCTCACACTCTCTCTCTCTCAAAAAATAAACATGAAAAAAATTTTTTTAATGTTTAAAACAAAACACTGAGTGTTCTGTTCATGTTTGTTCTGCGGATGTGTATGTGCTTTTAATACTCAGTTTAAAGACTGTGCTTCGAAACACCTGTACATGGTAACAAAAATTCCAGTTGTACAAAAGGGTACGTGGGAAGAAGTATGTCCCCTTCCACCTCTGACCCCGGGGTTTCGCCCAGAAGCAGCCACGGTTTCTTGTGCATTGTTCCTGAGCAATTCTATGCAAGCACAACCTCATAAATGTGCGTACATCCCTTCTTTACACAGCCAGACCATAACCATGGTATATGGTATGGGATGTGTCTCATATGCTTCTGGAGTTTGCTCACTTAGCAATCCATCTTGTTGCATATCAGAACATATGGGGGCTGCCATTCTTTTTGACGGCCACGTAATATTCCTGGCCGTGGGCATGCCGTGTGGTGTCACCAGCCTCTTACTGCTGGGTTGTTTCCAGTCTTTTGTTTTTAAATTTTTTTTTAATGTTTATTTATTTTTGAGAGAGAGAGAGAGACAGACAGAGCATGAGTCGGGGAGGGGCAGAGAGAGAGGGACACACAGAATCCGAAGCAGGCTCCAGGCTCCGAGCTGTCAGCACAGAGCCCGACACGGGGCTCGAACTCACGGACCGTGAGATCATGACCTGAGCCGAAGTCGGACGCTCAACCGACTGAGCCACCCAGGCGCCCCCAGTCTTTTGTGTTTATAGAGAGTTTCAGTTGCCATATTTGCAGTTGTCTTTTTTAGGAATATAGACCAGTGTGTCTGTGGGTGCACTCCCCGGAGGAGGGAATTACTGGGTCAAAGAGTTTGTACAGAAAGTGTCCGGGAACAAATGGAGGAAAGTGAGTCACAGAAGTGAGGCAACTCCCCCAAGGTCACAACTAATAAGCAGGGGTGCCATCCGTGAACTTGGGCAGACTCATTTCAGAGCCCAGGCTCTGTCCCTCCCCGCACTGCCGTTTTCTCCTTCCTTCTTTCCTTCCTTCCCTCCTTCCTTCCTTCCTTCCTTCCTTCCTTCCAGGTGAAACTAACCCTAAGTTTTACTAAGAGAAACGGTTTGAACTTCCTTTTAAATATTGACTTTTGATGATGTGCTCAAGAAGACTTGAGGACAGGCACGGGCCCTGGGAGCTCCTCCCGGGTCTACGTCGAGTTGCACTGCGTCACGTTCGTTCTTGCTGACTTTGACATCGGCGAGTCTAGCGGCGACAGGTGTAAGACTAAGCCGCAAACCCAACCGTGTGCGATGGCTCACACACGACAGGTGTTTATTTCTTGCTCAGATGAAACCCCAAACAGGGGACCTCCTCCAAGCAGTGATGAGGACCCAGGGTCCTTTGACTTCCTGTCTCTGCCGCCTTCAGCATGTGTCCTGTCCTCCGTGCTCATCCACGTCACACTGACGGAAGGAAGAAGAGTGCAGAGGGGCTCCCGTGGGAGTCTTGACGCCTGAGCACGGAAGCCGTTTCACATCCGTTGTGTGGCCGTTCTCTTGGCTCCAGATCAGTGGCCTGGCCCCATCCCAGTGGAAGGGAGACCGGAATGTCGTCTCGATGGGACCCCGGAAGAAGTTAGCGTTGTCCAGTTGGCAAGACTGTGGGCAAAGTGGGGAGAGCACCCCACTTAAGAGTGAGGACGCGTGGCTGTAACCTCAAGTCTTATCGACAGCGAGCTTTATGACTTGGGAGAGTCGCCTTGCCTCTCTGGGCCTCGCTTTTCCGGTCTTTGACATAGGGGCTTGGACCATGCAGAGGAAGTACCAGCCCTAATCTTTTCTGCCAAAGCTGATCTGTGGACCTGCTGGAGACCCCTGAGCTGAGGGAACAGCTCAGGCAGGTTTGTATCCAACCCCCGTGAAGTTTCTGGCTAGAACTGTGCCTGGCACATAGCTAGCATTGAATAAATTGCGTGTGGGTGAACAGATAGGTACTCCGGGTCAACCATCAAAGCGAGTCTTTTTAGGAGGGAATGAGCACAGAGGAGTTAGAGGACTTCTGGGGCACCCGGGTGGCCCGGTCGGTTGGGTGTCCGACGTCGGCTCGGGTCATGATCTCACGGTTCGTGAGATCAAGCCCCGTGTCGGGCTCTGTGCTGACAGACATAATCTCTGCTTCAGGTTCTGTGTCTCCCTCTCTCTCTGCCCTTCCCCCGCTCACTCTGTCTCTCTCGTGCGCTCTCTCAAAAATAAATAAAAAACATTAAAAAAAATTTTTAAAGAAGTTAGATGACTTCTTCAAGTCGCACTGTTGGAAGGGGCTGAGGACCAGAAGTGCTAACTCCCAGATCTTCTGGCTCCAGCTCTGATGCAAATCAGACAGAAGAAGAAGAGGAGGGAAGCTGGGTCCTGGAAAGTAGAAAAAAGAGAATGTGGATGGGCAGAGGGAACCACAGCTCTCTGTGTCCCTGCAGGGGGTGGGGGAGACCTCCCTGGTATCCGGCCGGGGTCTCTACCTCAGGCCAGGACCTGGGGTCTTCACTAAGTCTCTGCTGGTCCCCCAAAAACGTGTGCTCAGGAGGCAGTGGATGGGGGTGTGGGTGGGTCCGCAGGAATGCAATCCCGCTTCTGGAAACCTTCAAGGGAATCACCAGGAAACGACGAGGACTTGCTTGTGATACAATGAAGGAAGCAGGGAGTAAAGTCATGTGTGTGCAGGGCGACTCGTGTCAGCTTGCTGTCCTTCTGTCTGTATCTCATAGGAGCTCAGGAAAAAAGACGGGAAGGACGCCCCACCAAAAGGGTCTGGCCTCTTGGGGTGGCTCAGCAGAGTCCTCTTGTACAAAGGACAGTTCGTCGGTAGCAGTAAGGACGGTGACAAGGACTCCATGTTATCCCACGTGTTCTCCCCATTTGACCCACCATTGCCCCACCGTCTCCTAACCGGGTTGGTTGGGTTTGGTTTTCTCTACATTGTGATGCTGAATTTGCAAGAGAAGGCAATAGAGTATCAGAATTGACCCTCACTTCACAAACTTGCAGGAAATTAGAAGCTCTTTCTTCGGGTACTGGACTTAAAAAATAATATGCTCGTCTCAGTTCTCTCCCGAGTGGAGCCCAAGACAAGGGCACCACTGGAAACCTCTCTGGTCTGACTTTGCCAGGGAGGGGCCGCCCTCTTGGACCAGCTGTCCATCCTGCCAGATGGACACACAGCTCACGACCCTGAGGCCATTAAACACCTCGCTGCAACATGTGAACGTGTATAAGTAATAAATTTGGAAACATCTTGCCAGAATAAATTAAAACTGTCCCATAAGCACAGATGATATAGCTTTCTTTTTTTTTTAATTTGCTTTTTTAATGTTTATTTTTGAGAAAGAGAGAGACAGCCAGAACACAAGCGGGAGGAGGGGCAGAGAGAGAGGGAGACACAGAATGGGAAGCAGGCTCCAGGCTCTGAGCTGTCAGCACAGAGCCCGACGTGGGGCTCGAACTCACGAACCGCGAGATCGTGACCTGAGCCGAAGTCGGACGCTCGACCGACGGAGCCACCCAGGCGCCCCAGCGTAGCTTTCTTGAAGTTTTAAGTGAAGTGCGGATACTTCTGACCCTCGGTGACAGAAGATCAGAGGCCTCGGGGTGTCCTGATTCCACCACCTGCTAGCTAGACAACTTGCGCTGGTCACTTAGCCTCCCTAGGACTAAGTCCTCAGTTCCAAACGAGGACACCGCAGCACCTCGTGGGTGGGTCGAATGGAATCACGGCTGTAAACCACTCAGCACTAAGGTCGGGCCTGAAACACATTCCTCGGTGAATGAGAATTGCCATTTTCTTCGATAACTTGAGCTGAGCCCAGGAAGAACTTGGAGTTTTGCAGCAGCAGGCAGTCTGGACCAAACTGCCAGGGCAGAGACTGCCCTGGTCGCTCGTGGGAGACAATTGACATTGTTCTCGGGCTTCTGCTACCACACAGTGCTTTGGATACTCTCCCGGTGCAGTTGACTTTGGGCACGTGTGAAGACATCTTGGGAGAAGTTCCTAGAAGAGAAGCTGCTGGATTAAAAACTGCAAGAAGTTGGGGCACCAGGGTGGCTTAGTTGGGGAAGCATCCAACTCCTGATTTCGGCTCAGGTCGTGAGCCAGTTGTGAGATCAAGCCCAACGTTGAGTGTAAAGCCTGCTTGGGATTCTCTCTCTCTCTCTCTCTCTCTCTCTCTCTCTCTCTCAAAATAAATAAGCATTTTTTTTTAACTGCAAGAAGTTGTCCTCAATGATACTAGCACAAGTTTTTAAAAACTGTTTGCAAGTGAACACAGACACGCATGCACACACACACACACACACACACACACACTTCCTGTTAACCAGGGAACTGACCAGACCAGTTTTCTATAACTTCAATGCCAGGCCCAAGTATTCTGAGACATGAATGTGAACACCCCAGGAGGCTTCTGAGGATTACAGCTGTTCTCATGAGCAGATGTCATACTCCAAGACTGGGCTGGAGGGTGCCAGGCCGCAAAAGCCGAGTTGGACCCCTGCCTTTAATCCTCTCCGAGAGATGGAGGATTGCTCAACTGGCCCAGAAGTTGCTGACAATCTTATCAGGCACTTCAGCCTTGGGCTATAAACCTGTCGGGAGCAAGTTCTCAACTTGTCAGAACACAGAAGATGTTTTTCAAATTGTGAACGGTGCTGGGTCGTCTTGCAGAAGCCCGTCACAACCCAGTGTAGCCGAACCCCTGGCATTAACATCTCCCAGCCTCCCTGGTCTCTCCCCGTGTGGGGAGTACAGCCTGAGTCGTGACCAGGAACCTGGGACCCGGGGAAGGCGTACCCCACCAGCGCCTTGAAACCCTAGATAAGCATGGTTTGCTCCTTGTGCTGGTGGTTGGAGACTGGAAACAACCCAAACATCCATCATTAGAAGCCTGGTTAAATAAATGATGGCACATCCCAGCAGCGGATGCTACGCAGCCATATAAGGCCACTGGGTAGCTCTCGGTGTACGGATGGAGGGTGACCCCCAAGATATATTATGGAGAGGAAAACATACGGTTCAGAACAGTGAATAAAGCATGTTGCCTTTTGGCAAAAGGAAATGAGATAAAATAAAATAGGGGTGGCATATAGATTCACACTTGCGTATTCACAGATTTCCTGTACAAGGACACGCAAACCGGTGTCAGGGGTTGCCCCTGGCAAGAACACCAGGTTCAAGATAAGAGTGAGACTTTTTAGCGGTCAAAACTCATTTTTGTTTTTTTGGGTTTTTTTTTTTTTTTTTTTACCTTGTGCTTCGTGTGTTATTTAATCTAAATGTAAACCATATTTTTCAGCTTTACGAAGACACACAGAGGCACCTGAGTGGCTCAGTCAGCTAAGGGTCCAACTCTTGGTTTAGGTTGTGATCTCACCGTTCATGAGTTCGAGCCCTGCAACAGGCCCTGGGCTGACAGCTCAGAGGCTGGAGCCTGCTTCGGATTCTGTATCTCCCTCTCTCTGCGGCCCCCGGCGCCGGCCACCGCACCCCTGCTCATGCTCTGTCTCTCTCTGTCTCTCAAAAATAAACATTAAAGGGGCGCCTGGGTGGCACAGTCGGTTAAGCGTCCGACTTCAGCCAGGTCACGATCTCGAGGTCTGTGAGTTCGGGCCCCGCGCCAGGCTCTGGCCTGATGGCTCGGAGCCTGGAGCCTGTTTCCAATTCTGTGTGTCTCCCTCTCTCTCTGCCCCTCCCCCATTCATGCTCTGTCTCTCTCTGTCCCAAAAATAAATAAAAAACGTTGAAAAAAAAAATTAAAAAATAAAAAATAAAAAAAATAAACATTAAAAAAATTGAAATTAAAAAAGTAGTTTTAAATTAAGAAAACATCCAAAGGCAGGTACGGGTATAGCAATCGATAGTAATGCTTTGTGAAAACACAGATATCATGAATGTAGATACTGTCTTCAAAAAGTCTGCAGTTGCTTCCTGCAGGAATTGGGTTGTGTAGAAATATTAAGTCACTAGAATTGGGGAACTGATGACCAAAGCTGCCTTCTCCACTTGGAGCGACATTTCTGGAAGAGGAAATTGCTACGCTTCCCTCCTGTCTGCTTTTAGAGCATAGCACTGAGCAGGCCTGGAGAATTTGATTTCTGCCTAGAAAATCTTTGAAAGTTCCAGTCTAATCTTAGGCCATTTGGTAATAAACCCCATCCACCCACAGATCTTGGAGGCCCCCTATGCTAGACGGTGGACATTCAGAGGTAGGAACCACCAGTCCCTCGCTCTCCAGGGACTCATCATGCAGAAGGGATTCAAACATGGGAACTAGGGGCTACAAATTGGTGGCCTAGAGGTCTTGGCCCAGTTCTGTTGGATGTGTTTTGGAAAAAAAGCTGACTGACAAAGTATTCAGTAAAGCATGCACCCTCTGTTGCAGCAAAGACACTGTGTTGGCTTTTCTTGTTTACGTTGCTTGCCTGGGTCCCCGAAAGCAGGAGTCTGAGACACTGTCCAATGTGATAACTACTCTTCAAAGATATATATGTATAAAAACCACAGTAAAGGTACGGGATGGAGAATAGCTTTCATAGACAGGAAAAGAGAAAGCAGAGGACAAGGTGTCTGAGGTCTGTGGGCCATCACAGGAAACCATGAAGCTGGCCCTGGAGTGAAAGTGTGGCTCTGTCATTCGTTACCAGTAATCCCACTGTGTTGTCCTGGTATTTCGAGAGCATTCTGCCACCATCTCCGAAAAGGACAACTTGCTACGCGAGCCACTATCTGGAAAACACTATCCTTCAACACGCAGATGGCCGAGAGACACATGAAACGATGCTCAACATCACTCATCATCAGGGGAATGCAAGTCAAAGCTACAGCGAGATACTGCCTCACACCTGTCAGAATGGCTAAAAGCAATGACACAAGAAACAACAGGTGTTGGTGAGGATGCAGGGAAAGGGGAATCCTTCTGCACTGCTGGTGGGAATGCAAACTGGTGCAGCCACTCTGGAAAACAGTGTGGAGGTTCCTCAAAAAGTTAAAAACAGAGCTACCCTGTGATGAAGCAATCACATTGCTAGGTCTTCACCCAGAGAATACAAAAATACTAATTCCAAGGGATACACGCACCCCGAGGTTTAGAGCAGCATTATCTACAACAGTCAGAGTATGGAAACAGCCCGGGTGCTCGTCGATTGATGAATAGATAAAGATGGGGTGTATATATACAATGGAATATTACTCAGTCATGAGAGGAAAGAATGAAATCTTGACATTAGCAACGGCGTGGATGGAGCTAGAGAGTATCATGCTAAACAAAATAAGTTAGGCAGAGAAAGACAAATACTGTAGGATTTGACGCATATGTGGAATTTAAGAAACCAAACAAATGAGCAAAGGGGAAAAAAGAGAGAGGCAAACCAAGAAACGGACCCTTAACTACAGACAACACACTAATGGCGACCAAAAGAGAGGTGGATGGGGGGGGGGTGGGGGGACAAGCGATGGATATTAAAGAGTGCACTTGCGGGGCGCCTGGGTGGCTCAGTCGGTTGAGCGTCCGACTTCGGCTCAGGTCATGATCTCGTTCGAGCCCCGCGTCGGGCTCTGTGCTGACAGCTCGGAGCCTGCTTCCGATTCTGTGTCTCCCTCTCTCTCTGCCCCTCCCCTGCTCATGCTCTGTCTCTCTCTGTCTCAAAAATAAATAAAACATTTTTAAAAAAGGAGTGCATTTGCTGTGATGAGCACCGGCTGTTGTATAGAATTGTTGAATCACTACGTTGTACACTTGAAACTAATATTACACTGTATGTTAACTCACTGGAATTTATCCATTTTTTTCAGTTTATTTATTTATTTATTTTGAGGGGGGAGCGGGAGGGGCAGAGAGAGGTGGGAGAGAGAGAGAGAGAGAGAGAGAGAATCCCAAGCAGGCTCCGCTCTGTCAGTGCAGAGTCCGCTGACGCGGGGCTTGACGTCACGACCGTGAGATCGTGACCTGAGCTGAAATCAAGAGTCAGACACTTAACCAACTGAGCCACCCAGGCACCCCTGGAATTTATTTTTTTTAATGTTTGTGTATTTTTGAGAGAGAGAGAATGCACGCGTGCAGGCTGGGGAGAGACAGACAATCCAAAGCAGGCTCCGTGCTGTCAGCACAGAGCCTGGATGCGGGGCTCAGACTCACGACCCGTGAGATCGTGACCTGAGCCGAAATCAAATGCCTAACCGGCCGAGCCACCCAGGCGGCCCGGTTAACTAACTGGAATTTAAATTAAAACTTTAAAAAAAGAGTGATCCTTCAAAGTGTGATTTACAACTGGAGATCAGCTATAGGAGCAAAACCGAATGCAGTTAAATGAAGATTAAATGCCTCATCGCTCTGGGATTTTATCTGGATTTGTTCCCATCTCCCCCCCCCCCCCCCCCCGCCCCTTCCTTCCTTGGAAATAGCACTTAGCAGTAGGACCAACTCCAGATGTAAGGAATATGGTTCACGAAAAGGGAAGTGCTCTGAACCACAGTCTCTCCCTCCCTTTCAGTGCTAACCATCTGCCTCTTTTCTTCCACCTGCCAACACGATGTGCTTGGGAACCAGGCTCCTCAAAAGCCTCATCTCAACATTCATGGTCCTTCAACCTTGTTTTTTACGTCCCTGAATTTTTAGCGTAATTGTCTTGAGATCGCTGGCTAGTCCCCTACTGGCCAATATGACCATCCTTGTTGATCTAACTCTTTGCGTGATGGCGGGGCCCCTATAATATCCATTCTTCTTGATTTAAGACCTTCCGTGCCAATATCTTCCATACCATCCGTCCTCATGGACATAACACCTTCCGTAGCAACAGTTCGTGTTGGTATAGCACCTTCCGTAACGACCTTCCTCGTTGGTGAGACACCTTCGGTGGTGGTTGACCTTGTTGACACAACACCTTCCAGAATCACCATCCTCTGATGTAACGTATTCCAGAATGTTCCTCCCTGTGGACGTAACACCTCCTGCACTAGCCCCCGTTGGGGAGGAAAGCACGCGGCTGTCTGGCCCCAAAGATTTCCTGCAGCGTGCAGCCTTTCTTTGCTGGCCAGTTTCACCCTGACCTTACCCGGCCTACCAGAGGAATCACTTCATTGACCTGGCCTGTAGCCGTTTGAGAGAGCTTCATTCAGAGACTTATTCTCCAAGTCAGGCTGTGTGGATTGCTCTGCACTAGGGCAGAGGGCAGGGTGGATATTCAGAGCGGGTGTCGGAAAAGCAAACACTCACACTTCTCTCTGTGTTGGTGGTATTGAATGCTACAGACGGAAGCAGGTCCCTCTGACTGCTGCCCCCTCTCTAACGGGGGTAGGGGTGGGGGCAAACGCTTGGGCCCAGGCTGCCCAGCAGCCCGTGACCTTGAGGGTGGACGTCTTGAAGTAGCAGCCATGCACGGGCTTTGCCGCCAGGCAGTCACGGGTTTGAATCTCAGGCATGCATCTTCCCAGCTGTGAATGTGAACAGTTTACCTAAAGGATACCTACAGGAAGTATCTGGCACATAGCAGGTGCCGAACAGATGGGGTGGTAAATTACTGCCGTCATTCCCAGAAGCCACCTCCGTTTGGCCAGCCCTACACAGCCTAACGCCTCTGGGCTCTTGGGGTATGAAGGCCAGGCTTCCCACCGGATCTGTCCCTGATATCTGGTTGGCATCTGAGGACCCTCTTCTTGCTCTGGCTCTGCCCACAAGACCAGGTGAGATGAGCAGCCGTTAGCCCTCTTGACCACAGCACCCCCTTCCCTCTGACCCACCCTCCCTGTCACCTTCTAGCATCTGGATACTAACGTTTTACGGTGAGTACAGTGTGTTTAGACATCCTCACTGATGTACCCTTCCATCAAAGCTGTCCACTTGGCATCACATCATAACGGCAGCTCAGCTCAGAAGGGAAGGTTCCGCGCCCTAGACAGTACCGTATACTTATCCAAACCCCTTTCCTTGAGCAGCTCAGCATGTCCTGCCTGGTACCCTATCTGGTTACAAGTTCTACACGGGTTTTCTACTGCCACATAACAAATTGTCACAAACTTAGTGGCCTATGACAAAGTCCAGATAAGATGTGGATGGCTTCTTGGCTCAGTCTCACTAGGCTAAAATCAAGATGTTGGCCAGGCTGTGTTCTCATCTAGAGCCCGGCTCCTCTTCTGCGTTCACACGGTTGTAGCAGAATTCAGTGCTTTGTGGCGGGTAAGTCCAAGGTACTCCTGCTCACAGCAATTAGAGGCCACTCAAACTTCCCACCATGTGGCCCCCGCCATCTTCAAAACCAGCTACAGAGAATCTACCTCTAGGCGAATTCCTTTTTCTCCAGGAAAAGCCCAAACTCTTCTAGGGGTTCAACTGATTAGGTCAGGCCCACCAGGATAAAGTTGACCTGGCCCTACAACATCAATCACATGAATGATATGCCTTGATATTTGGAGTCCTTTCCACACTCGAAGGGAGGAGTACCTACAGGGCACGGGGTCTCTGGGGTCACCTTGAGATTCTGCCTACCACAAGGTTCAGAGGCTCAGGGGCTTGGTCCCGTCTGTGTGGATGGAAGTGATATTCTTTGCACTTACACATGTGGTCTCACTGAGGTACTTGTAGAACTCCCGTGTGGTTCATGTTTGTGGCCAAATATTACAGATGAGAAATCTGCAGTTTAATGAGGTAAGTTGGGGGGCGCCCGGGTGGCTCAGTCAGTTAAGCAAGACTTTGGCTCAGGTCATGATTTCACAGCTTGTGAGTTCAAGCCCCGCGTCGGGCTCTGTGCTGACAGCTCAGAGCCTGAAGCCTGCTTCGGATTCTGTGTCTCCCTCTCTCTCTGCCCCTCCCCTGCTTGCACTCTGTCTCTCTCTCAAAAATAAACATTAAAAAAATAAAATAAGGAGGTAAGGTGGCTTGTCCAAAGCGGCCCAGCCAAGCGTGGCCCCAGCGATGACCGCAGAGACTGGGCTCATGAGGCAGGGAGGGTTACTCACATCAGACTGAGTGACAGAGGTCAAGACTCTAGTGGCCCCCAGCACAGGGCAGGCCCAAATAGAACCTTCTCTCCTGCTGCCCCTCCCTGCTCCCTCATGATGGACCTGCAAAGCTGCAGGCCAACCTAAATCAAAGACGGATCTTTTTTTTTAAGTTTATTTATTTATTTTTTATTTAAAAAAAAAAAATTTTTTTTAACAT
This sequence comes from Panthera uncia, assembly GCF_023721935.1. Classification (NCBI taxonomy): domain Eukaryota; kingdom Metazoa; phylum Chordata; class Mammalia; order Carnivora; family Felidae; genus Panthera; species Panthera uncia. Next base: position 14,042,313 of record NC_064816.1, on the reverse strand, counting down.
TTATTTATTTTTGAGACAGAGAGACAGAGCATGAACGGGGGAGGGGCAGAGAGAGAGGGAGACACAGAATCGGAAGCAGGCTCCAGGCTCTGAGCCATCAGCCCAGAGCCCGACGCGGGGCTCGAACTCACGGACCGTGAGATCGTGACCTGAGCTGAAGTCAGACGCTTAACCGACTGAGCCACCCAGGCGCCCCAAAGTTTATTTATTTATTTCTGAGAGAGAGAAAGAGAGAGAATCCCAAGCAGGCTCCACTAGCATGGAGCCCGATGCGGGGCTCAAACCCACAAACCTGAGTCATGACCTGAGCCGAAACCAAGAGCCCGACGCTCAACCCACTGAGCCCCCCAGGCGCCCCTCAAAGGTGGATGTTTCCATAATGAGGCATTTCCCTGCTGCCTCCCTACCCCCATCTCTTCACGTTATCTTTGAGGGACAGTGAATAATAAGATGGAAAGAGGCTGATATAACCTTCTGGAAAAGCCCATTTTAAACGAAACTCACTTTAAGATTAACCAGCGCATGGCTTCTGTTCGGACAAGTAAGAGCGTCTTCATGGATATTGTTGCTAATCGCCAAGGAATGCGGGCCTGTCAGAACACTGGTCACCGTAGCCCGTTGTTGGGCCTGCGGCACCGGGAAGGTCAGGGTCGCTGAGTGAAGGTGGCTAGCAGGCTGAGGGACGCTCTGACCGGCCGCGTTTCAGAGAAATGCTCCTGCTTCTTTTTTTCATAACCTTTTCCCATCTTCTGAGTCTCCTAGTTTATTGACACCGTTTTTCGGTTCAGAGAAAGCTTCCTCCCCCTTCTCGCAAAGCGAATATCGTGTGTAGCTATGAGTTTGAGCCTGTGTCCTTTTGCTCACTCTTGGGTTGTTACTCAAATCAGCGGTCAGCGATGCTCAGGTTGAAAAGCAAAGCCCGCCTACCACGTGATGCTCGGTGAGATGAGCAGGACGCAAAAGGACAAATAGTGAGTGTCCCCCTCCCACTTATGCGAGGTCCTTAGAGGAGTCAAATCCATAGAGACAGAAAGATCAGTGGGCGCCAGGAGCTGGGGGAGGGGAACGGGGAGTTAGTGTCCAATGGGGACAGAGTTTCAGTTTGGGAAGATGGAAATATTCTGGAGATGGGTGGCGGGGCTGGTTTCACAATAACGTGAATATATAGACTTAATGCCACTGAATTGTACGCTTTAAAGTGATTAATCAGGGGCGCCTGGGTGGCTCGGTCGGTTAAGCGTCCGACTTCGGCTCAGGTCGTGATCTCGAGGTTCGTGGGTTCGAGCCCCGCGTCGGGCTCTGTACGGACAGCTCGGAGCCCGGAACCTGCTTCAGATTCTGTGTCTCCCTCTTTCTCTGCCCCTCCTCTGCTCACGCTCTGTCTCTCTCTCTCTGTCAAAAATAAGTAAACATTAATTTTTTTTTTAAATGGCTACCGTGGTAAAGTTTCTGTTATGCTTACTTTACCACAATTTAAAAAAGGGGGGGGAAAGTGTGTGGGATTTATTCATGGGTAGCAGACGGATGAATACTCTTTTCCCAAAATTTTCAAAGTTTATTTATTTATTCTGAGAGACAGGAGAGAGAGAGAGAGCATGAGCAGGGGAGGTGCAGAGGGAGAGGGACAGAGAGAGAATCCTAAACAGGCTCGGCGTTGTTAGCACAGAGCCCGACGTGGGGCTCGAACACCCAAACCGCGAGATCCTGACCTGAGCTGAACCCAGGAGTCGGACACTTAACCGACTGCACCACCCAGGCGCCCCGTTTTCCATTTTCTTTCTTATTTTTTTACCACAATGAAGAAAAAAGAGTGGAGCACACGTTACGATCCCCAGGCTTGCTTGGTAAATGTACCGATGTATCTGCTTCTAACGGTGGCCTTAGAGGAAATCTTGGACACACCCCACAGCGTCCCCCCTTCCACAAGCCTAACTCGCTATGCTCCTGGTTGTGTGGACAAGACCCCGTGCCCAGCACCCTGCGGTCACAAAGAGGGACTCAGGAGGGTTTAGTGCACGCCTGGAAGGATAGAGCGGGGTGGGGGAGGGGGGGGGGTTGAGTCTCTCATCAGAGCACGTTCCAAACAGTTAGCTATTGTTTCTCTGAATTTTCAAAACTGTTTTATTGAGGCACACACCAGGATACGTAAATCTTAAGTATACAGCTTGATACATTTTCCAGATGTATATACACTTATACATACACATTTATACGTGTGTGTATGCCCTTACAGCACCCCAGAATTTTCCTCTTCCCCCTTCCTACTTAATATCTGTCCCCCGGGCATTCGCTGTTCTGACTTATGCCAGCATAGGTTGGCTTTGTCTTCTGGAACTTGATATGACCGGAATCATATACTATGTAGTCTTTTGTGTGTGGATCCTTGTTTAACCATCTTGCTGCTCACTTTGTGTTTTGTTTTGTTTTGTTACTGTTTATTTATCTTTGGGAGAGAAAGAGACAGAGCACCAGCAGGGGAGGGGCAGAGAGATCATGACCTGAGCCGAAGTCGTACGCTTAACCGACTGAGCCACCCAGGTGCCCCGGGTTTGTTTTGTTTTGTTTTGTTTTCTTCTTTTAATTGTTTAATGTTTATTTATTTTTGAGAGAGAGAGCATGAGCGGGGGAGGGCAGAGAGATACACACACACACACACACACACACACACACACACATAGAATTCAAAGCAGGCTCCAGGCTCTGAGCTGTCCATACAGGGCCTGATGCAGGGCTTGAACTCGTGAACCGCGAGATTGTTTTGGTTTAAAGTCTATTTATTTATTTTGAGATAGAGAGACTGGGAGTTGGGGAGGGGCAGAGAGAGGCAGAGAGAATCCCAAACAGGCTCCACACTGCCAGCACAGAGCCCGACATGGGGCTCGAACTCACGAACCGTGAGATCGTGACCTGAGCCGACACCAAGAGTCGGCCGCTCAACCCGAACAGCTAATCCCTGGTGGTTAGGTGGGGCCAGTGGAACAAAGTGCTTTAGGGCGGGAACACCGAAGAAATTGGAGATTCAGCAACTTGTAAACATTTAGCAGTTGGGAAAAGGGAACTATGGGCCTCCTGTCCTGAATATGTCCGTGAGCAGACATATGGATGCGTTTTAGAATCTTCTTCTTTGATTCTTCCCCATCCATCCTTGTGATCCTTACTGACTTTCACAGTCGTGCTAGCTCATACTTCAGGGTCTGACAGAAGGAATCTTTTTAACATTTCATAAAATGGAAATGTGGTTCAAACTGGCCTTATGGCATTGGAACATACCATCATGAGTTATTTACAGTGGTTATAAGCTGAGTTATGTGTGTTACTTAATTCTGCAATTCCCATGTTCAAAGTCTGTTATTATTTTCCTCCCTCTGTGGCCCTCTTTGAGATCATTCCTTCACCCAGTGCACTTTGACTCAATCTGGAGTTAAATGTGAAAGTCCATGTTTTGGGTTGGCAAGAAGCCTTAAAATGGCCATGGTCCCAGAGCGATTTATACATAGATGTGTGCATTTGCTCTAGACCGGGGCCCAGACCGTCCACAGCCTGGTTGTGCGTCTCTCACATGCATCTCTAATATGGTGTGCATCTTTGATCATAAAAGGGAAGGGATGCAGGGCCACCTGGGAGGCTCAGGCTGTTGAGCGTCCCACTTCGGCTCAGGTCACGATCTCACGGTTGGTGAGTTCAAGCCCCGCATCGGGCTGTCTGCTGTCAGCGTGGGGCTCGCTTCGGATCCTCTGTTTCCCTCTCTCTGCCCCCTCTCCACTTGCACTCTCTGTCTCTCTCTCAAAAATAAATAAACATTGGGGCGCCTGGGTGGCTCAGTCGGTTGAGCGGCCGACTTCGGCTCAGGTCACGATCTCGCGGTCCGTGAGTTCGAGCCCCGCGTCGGGCTCTGTGCTGACAGCTCAGAGCCTGGAACCTGTTTCGGATTCTGTGTCTCCCTCTCTCTGACCCTCCCCTGTTCATGCTCTGTCTCTCTCTGTCTCAAAAATAAATAAACGTTAAAAAAAATTTTTTTAATAAATAAACATTAAAAAAAGAGAGAGAGAAGGATACAGCAGAAGGGTTTGGATATGCACACTGATCACCACGTTAGAAAAATAATTCAAAACACAAGCCCCGAAAATTGTCCATGGCTAGCATCCCCTTTAGAGGATCATTCAGTTACTTTAGAAAATAAACAACTTGCATCGGTGCATATAAATTTCTTTCCTGAAGAGTTTAGGAATTAAGACTAGGCAATGGATGGGTGGACACAACAGCCCCCTGTTTTGATAGACTGTTCCCCAAGTCGAGTTGACTCCCCAACCCCTGTTACAGGTTCCTTGTAACATTGTTCTTTGAACTTCAGTTTACTGTGTCCTCTAGGATTGCTCTAAGAGCCATGGAAACGGTAAACTTTTTTTTATTATTTTTTTTTAATGTTTATTTTTGAGAGAGAGAGAGAGAGAGAGAGAGAGAGAACGTGAGCGGGGGAAGGGCAGAGAGATAAGGAGACACAGAATCGGAAGCAGGCTCCAGGCTCTGAGCTGTCAGCACAGAACCCAACGTGGGGCTCGAACCCACGAACCGTGAGATCATGACGTGAGCCGAAGTCAGACGCTTAAACTGACAGAGCCACCCAGGCACCCCAAAACTATTTTTTAATGTTTATTTATTTATTTTTGAGAGAGAGAGAGAGGGAGCAGTAAGGGGCAGAGAGAGAGAGAGAGGGAGAGAGAGAATCCCAAGCAGGCTCCGAGCTGTTTGAGCAGAGCCTGACGTGGGACTCGATCTCACGAATCGTGAGAGCGTGACCTGAACTGAAATCAAGAGTTGGACACTTAACGGACTGAGCCACTCAGGCGCCCCTGGGGAACTTTAAATCTGAAGTTTAAATTCAGACTACAGTTTCAAAGTACTTTGACATGATGAATGATTTCTAATAATGCAGGGTGCCTATTTAGCCGTTTTAAACAAACACCTTTCCCTTCTGACATCCTGGAGATCCCCCCCTCCCTCCCCCGGACAGACAGCAGCTGGGACATGTTCTACTCCGTCCTGACTTTGTCGGTGAGAGCAAGACATTGTCATCACCAGGTTCCTGGCCGTGTGTGGAACTCCCTGGGCAGGACGAGGTTTGCAGAGTATTCATCTGGCAAGTGCTGGGCTCCAGGGTCATACCGCATGGCCGCAAAACCCGGACCCACCCCTACCTGGACAAATTCCTTAATCCCTCAGAGCCTCAGTTTCTTCATTTGGAGAATGGGGGATGATGTTAGCACCCACTCTGTGGGATGGTTGCGGAGATTTTTAAACACCGAATACGAGCACGAAGGCTGCCCATACTAATCAGTCGCTGAATATTCATTGTAATCATCGCCTGGGCAAGCCAGGTGCCTAGATTCCAGAGGCTTCTCACTCAGGAGAGACTGATTAGTTCCTTGGGTTGTGTCCTGTTTTATGTGGATGTGAGAGATTCGCTCTTTCCGGGTAGGCAGGTGGGTGACTTCCTGCCATTGGGAAGACAGTCCCTTCAGTTCACCAGTATGTAAACAGACCTGGCCAGGTCGCTGCCAGATGGACATAGGGGGTTCTAAACCAGTTATCCCCTCCACTGTCTGCAGGGCCTCACAGCCCCGGGTCCACCGATCAGTAAGACTCTGAATTTGATGGTAAGACAGACTGGCACCCCCTCCCTACAGCAGACCCCACTAAATAGGTTATGTTGGTGGTGATGCCCAGCTCCTTGGTGTCGATGAGCAACTCACTGCGCGTTGTAAGAAACAGCAGCTCCTGGGCACCTGGGGAGCTTAGTCGGTTAAGCGTCCGACTTCGGCTCAGGTCATGATCTCACGGTTTGTGAGTTCAAGCCTCACATCGGGCTCTGTGCTGACGGCTCGGAGCCTGGAGCCTGCTTCCGATTCTGTGTCTCCCTCTCTCTCTGCCCCTCCCCTGCTCATGCTCTGTCTCTGTCTCTCTCTGTCTCTGTCTCTCAAAAATAAATGAAGAAAGGAAGGAAAGAGAAGAGAGGAGAGGAGGGGAGGAGAGGAAAACAGCAGTTCCTCCTCCCTTCCGTTGGTTGACTTGACCAACCTTGACAGCCTCCAGGAGGGCAGCTCGGTGTGGTAGAATGGACGGGGCGGGGGTGCTGGGGTCCAACCAGCATGTCCCAGCTGCCTCCCGTGTCTGGGAAACATGGGGAAGTGAAAGTCACTTCTCTGAGCTGCAAAGTGTTGCAGAAATCTAATGAGTCAACACCTACAGAAAGGCTTTGATAAGCAGTGAATAGGGCCAGGCCAGGGCAGGGAAGGCGTGGAAAATCTAAGGAGGCCTCCGTGCTTGCACAACCCTGAGAGCGAATGCCCTCCTTCAGGTTTGCCCCAAGGTGCCTTACCGGCCTCACCCTCGCCCCCGCCCAGCCCTGGGCTTTAGACTGTCAACAGCAATAGCAGCTAACCTTGATCGACTACCTGGCACATTAATACCTCTTTTCATCCTTACAACGGCTCTTGTATTATCCTCATTGGCAGATGAGGAAAGCGAGGCACAGAGAAGCTAAGGAATTTGTCCAAGGACACACAGCTGGTAGAGCCAGGAATCCATCCCACGCAGGGAGATTCTAGAATCTAAGCTCTCAACCATTATGCAAAGCTGCTAAGTTATGCTGGTCCACTGGGGGAAGCCCAAATTCCCTGGCCACAACCACGCCCCTTCCCAGCCTGTCCCCTGCCTCTGTCTCTGCCTCTTCTACCCACATTTCCCTGGGCCTCCAGCCAAAACAAGCTCCATGGAGTGGCCCCAAGGGAGCCACGTTCTTCATACCTCTGTCTTCGCACCTGCTGTTGGCCTCCCCCAATCCTTCCCGACACCCATCTCGCTGTCCCTGACTGGCAAACCCCTATTTATTTTTCGAGACCCATCTTAAGTCGTGCCTCCTCTGTGAAGCCTTCCCGGACCACCACCCCTAGACAGTTAATAGCTGACCCTCAGCGTCTCCAGAGTACCTTGACTTTCCTTGGTGCCTAAGGTTACTGACTATCAGGTAGGGTCTGGTGGGGCAGACAAGCAAATGTATATTCAACGTACATGAATTCAGCTACTGCTTCCTGCAGGGAATAAAAGCAGGAGAGATTGTATAAATGGTGTGAGCGTCCCCACGTCCCTTCTGCTGGTGTCACTTCCTCAGGCTCCCATGATCCCATGCCCTGAAGGATCACCCACAATTTAACAAAATGTATTTTGCAAACCCGGCCCCTAAGACCAAATCGCTGCTTTGTCTGGTGCTCGACCTGAGAGGCAGGGATCCGCACCACGGATGAGCAAACGCCGGCCACAGCCAGCAGACTTGAGGGAGGGATGTTGACGTGCAATGTGACACCTTCCTCAGAGAGGACAGGGCTGTGGTGGCCGGAAGTGCTTTTCCCCTTATGGGCTTGCTTGGGAATCGGACTCCCACACAGGCTGTGACTGATCAGCCATGCTGATTCACGATTATGCCACTTGGCTTCTGCGTTCTGTCTCCCTCGACATCCCGGGCTCTCCTGCAGGGCATCATAGGTGTCTCCTGGTGCCCAGGCTGGGCCCGGGCCCTGCTGGGAGCTGCTTGGTGTCAGGGGCGGACAGAGAGTGAGTGGAAGTCAAGCCCCCCCTGGGAACCACACCCAGAATTGAGGCAGCTGGTTATGACCCATCGAAAAAGTTTTAAATCACATTCGTCAGTCTTTTAAACTGTATCTCAGGGACGCCTGGATGGCTCAGTCGGTTGAGCGTCCGACTTCGGCTCAGGTCGTGATCTCACAGTTGGTGAGTTCGAGCCCCACCTCAGGCTCTGTGCTAATAGCTCAGAGCCTGGAAACTGCTTCAGATTCTGTATCTCCCTGTCTCTCTCTTCCCCTTCCCCACTCACAGTCTCTCTCTCAAAAATAAATAAACATTAAAAAAATTTTCTTTAAACAAAAAAACCCTGTATTTGACAAATCTGGGAGCAGATAAGTCCCCTGATGTGTATCTGGTGGAATCCCCTTCTTTGGGTTTATTTTCCTTGCCTTGTCTTTCCCTTGCAAAGAGATAGGAGAAGAAAGAACAGGGGTGTTTGTATAATATCCTGTGATACGGTGATTAATGAATGGTGATTAAAACAATTGGAAATTCCCGCCTGAGATGCCGCTGGTGAGGCAGAAACTAGCGAAGTTATCCTAATAAGGAGTGGTCGGAAGGCAGGAGAGTGAAGAGAAGTGTGATTCATGACCCCAAGCCCATCGCCTGCAAGTTTTCCCGAATGCCCGGAGCCCGCGAGCCCGCTCGCTGCTTTCCACAAGGCTGGGCTTGACTTGGCTTGGAGTTCTTTCCACTCGGAAGACCTGGAAATCACGCCAGAATCTGGAGCTTTGTCTGAGTTTCTGTGAACCTGGGTAATAGATCTTCCAAAATTACTACACCAGCGAGATACCAAGTTCCTGGGGAGGCAAAAGAAAGAGATGGTGAAGAAGAAAAAGCCCAACCACTTTCTTTAAATGTGTATTTATTTTTGAGACAGAGAGAGACAGAGTGTGAGTGGGAGAGGGGCAGAGAGAGAAGGAGACACAGAATCCGAAGCAAGCTCCAGGCTCCGAGCTGTCAGCACAGAGCCCAATGCGGGGCTCGAACTCAAAAACCGTGAGATCATGACCGGAGCCGAAGTCGGACACTCACCTGACTGAGCCACCCAGGCGCCCCCACCCCCACCCCACCCAACCACTTTCTGTAAATTATAGCACGTCTGTCAAACACTCAGATGTGGTGACCCGGTGGGCGGTGGCCGTGGTGGGAGGCTGAGATCTATTCCGCGGTGTTGGAATTTCCGATTTCATGGTATGGTTAATGGTGGGGAATGCAGAAGACAGAAATGTGCACGCAACATGACGTTCTCAGGCTCCCAGCTTCTGTGATGAGTTTTAAGTGATTTCACTCAAGCAATGAGGGGTCTCTCTGACACTGAATGGAAGGGCTGGGGGCGGGGGAGGCGGAGAAGGGGGGATTCTGGATTTCAAGTGGGTACAAAGTTGGGTCATCAGCCTCTCGCTCCCCATCTCCCCCTTCTGCTAATACATTCATCACTGAAGATGAGGAGGGCTGTCCTGTGGGTAATGTGTCCTTGGCTGTGACCTTAGGAAACAGCCTGTCATGTAAAGCGTCCCCTCCTGCTGCAAAGGTGGGTGGGCCTTGGCTTTCTTGCACCTGTTTCCTGTGGGCGAGGAAGCCAGGTGGAGATTCTCTGGTCTGGGGTACTAAAGGAGAGCTACGAACCACTGCTGGGCAGTAGAATGTGCTGGGGGGGCGGGGGGCGGGGTCACCTGGGAGGCAGAACAAAGAAACATTGTGAGATGATAAAAGGACAACGGAAGTGAGTCACTTAACCCTTTCAAAGCTTCATCTTCTTTGTTTGCAGCATGAATTAGAATGTAAATCTACGTTATTTTGACCCAAAATAAAAAATATAGGGGCGCCTGGGTGGCTCAGTCGGTTAAGCGTCAGACTTCGGCTCAGGTCATGATCTTGCGGTCCGTGGGTTCGAGCCCCTTGTCCGGCTCTGTGCTGACAGCTGGAGCCTGGAGCCTGCTTCGGATTCTGTGTCTCCCTCTCTGCCCCTCCCCACGCACACTCTGTCTCTCTCTTCAAAAATAAATATGTTTTTTAAAAATTTTTTTAAAGAAAAAGAAAAGCTGAGTGGAGGCATTGTAGTGAGATCAGCTTTGTTCTCCAAATCTAATTTAGGGATATTTTAAAATATTACACATGCCACGAGAGAAACAAGGCCCACCCCCAAGATTTTATTTAGCAATATTTTAACTGTGGTCACGACTACTCCTTTATTCATTTATTAAGTGCCTACTTTATGTAGTAACACAATCTTTCTCACACACGTTTTTTTTCCTCTTTTTAGTTTATTAAGGCATAAGTTCCATATAACAAACTTCACCAATTTTAAGTGTACAGTTTTATGAATTGTGGCATTTGTGTATAACGCACAGTCACCTCCATGGTCAAGACACAGAATGGTCCTCCCATCCTGCAAAGACTCCTCTGCCCCCTGGAACCCCATCCCCTGCCCCCACCTCCAGCATTAGGCAACTGCCGGGCTGCTTAGGGTCTAACACTTAATTAAAATAACTGTAATAATTGTAGAGTCAGGATTTGGTTTTTTACTGCTTGTTTGTTTTTGAGAGAGAAAGAGCAGGAGCAGGGGAGGGGCAGAGAGAGAGAGAGAGAGAGAGAGAGGGAAATAGGGGATCCAAAGCAGACTCCGAGCTCACAGCACAGAGCCCGACGCGGCCCTCGAACCCACAAACTTCGAGATCGTGACCTGAGCCGAAATCAGATGTTTAATCAACTGAGCCATCCAGGTGCCTCTGGAGTCAGGAATTTTGAAATAATGCTGTGGCCAAAGGGTGTAAACAGAGACAGAAGAGAAGTAAGAATGGGGAGGAAGGTGATAACCTGGCTAAGCTGGGCTGCAGTCCAGACACTGGGTGCAATGAATTAGCCCCACCAGAGACCCGGGGTCGGAGGCCGGAGAGAGCATGCCATGCCTCCCGGGACTGGGTGTTCCAGGAATTTTTTTTTACCAATAACGTGGTAAGACATTTTTACGACTACAGAAAAAGAACACAAGGTTGACATATACCGCTTGCGTGGAAGCCTGGCAACTGGGTTTCCGAACACGCATCTGGATTCATTTTAAGTTTTTATTTAGTTTTGAGAGAGAGAGAGAACGCACAGGTGCACACAAGCGGGGGAGAGGCAGAGAGAGAGGGAGACAGAGGATCTGAAGAGGGCTCTGCACACACAGCGGAGAGCCTGATGCAGGGCTCAAACTCACGAACCGCGAGATCATGACCTGAGCCGAAGGCAGCCGCTTAACCAACTGAGCCTCCCAGGTGCCCCTGGATTCATTTTAACCTGGTGTCTTAGAGAGCCCCCGAGCCTTCAGATCCGTCCCTGAAGATTTTAAATGTCACTTCAGCCTCCATGGGGACAGCAGGCACTGTCTGGATCCCGAGGCCACCACCGAAAAGGACAGGGAAATTCCTGCTGCCTTCCAGTAGGAAGGTGCTCCTGTTCTGATCATAGGAGGTGAAACAAATGAACACTCTCAAAGACTAGAGCGGGGAGGGACATAAAAGCAGGAAGACTGGGGGTGGGGGAGGAGGGGAGCACTAGAGGAGGCTGGTCAGGGAAGGTCACTCTGAGGACATGACCTTTGAGCTGAGACTGGAAGGACCAAAAGGACCCAGTCTTGCTAGAGAAACCGCTTCATAGAAACCAGGACCAGCACGTGCAAAGACCCTGGGGATGGGAAAGAGGTTCATGTGGTCAAGAAAGAAGGCAAAAGTGGTCACTGAGCACGGTGACCAAAGCAGAGAGGGGTACAAGCTGAAGTTGGAGAGATTAAGACATTTTGCTCCAAAAATGCAAACCGAGGCCGTCTTGAAAGCAAAGTCAGGAAGGCAGCTGAGCTGGCGTCCTGGCGCCCTGAGGCATGTGTCGCTGCCGGGCATACAGTTGCAAAAGTCACTTCTTTCTCAGGTACTGATCACAGACTGGGAGCTAGCAGGAAATGGTAGATTTTTTCTGGCCTAGCCCCCTCCTTTTATAAATGGAGGGAAGAAGGCCCAAAGAGGGTAAAGTTCTTACCGATAAAAATGGACAAGATATTTGCAGTTCACTATCACAGACCGAGGGATCAACTTCCACACTACGTCAAGAGCGGCTGGCTGGTCAGGCCAGAGCAGAGCGAACAAGGGGGAGAGAGGTTCAAGAAGAGGCTGACGGAAGTCCCAACATTTTATCACGTAGCTGCTGGCCTGGGGAATGCAAGTGGACTGCAAAGGGACATTAAAGGAACGTTTAGGGGCAATGAAAATTTTTTAGATCTTGATTGTGATAGTGGTCATGTGTATATACATCTGTTAAAACTCGTAAAGTGAGTGGGTCCTTTTTAATGTACGTAAACTACAGCTCAATAAAGTTGATTTTATTTATTTTTTATTTTGAGAGAGAGAGTGCCCAAGAGAGACACAGCATGTGCTCACGTGAGCAGGGGAGGGGCAGAGAGGGGGGGAGAGAGACAATCCCAAGCAGGCTTCACGTTCAGCACCAAGCCCTAGGTGGGGGCTTGAACCCACGAACCGTGAGGTCATGACCTGAACTGAAAACAAGAGTCGGACGCTTAACCAACTAAGCCACCCAGGCGCCCCTTAATAAATTTGCTTTTAAAAAGTATTTTTTAACATTTATTCATGTTTGAGAGACAGAGAGAGACAGAGTGAGAGCAGGGGAGGGGCAGAGAGAGAGGGAAACACAGAATCCGAAGCAGGCTCCAGGCTCTGAGCTGTCAGTACAGAGCCTGACACGGGGCTCGAACTCATGGACCGTGAGATCATGACCTGAGCTGAAGTCAGATGCTTAAATGACTGAGCCACCCAGGCGCCCCAAAATAAATTTTTTAAAAGGGTGGGAAAAGCATAGCTGGTTAGATTGCTATTGATTCATTGGCTGAAGACTTACTGGGCACCTTCCATGAGCAGGTGCCATAACGGGTACTAACCATCCTTTGTCCCAGAACGTGGTGGAACAGAACACCCACATCAGCCCCGCACGTCTCCATGAGCCCCTGGGTTCCCTCCACGGGACTCCCCTACACACGACTGCCCCATCATCCACTGCCCCAGGCCGTCAGCTACTCAGAGACCCCAAATCAGGACCCAAGTCACAGAAGGGGCCAAGATGGCACTTGTTCATGAATCAGGGCCCCCGTCCTGACCGGTACGTACCCCTCTGTTTAATGATCAACCGCCGTCTCACCGGCTTGGTGTTGTCCATTCAGATCATTTTGCAGAACCCCAGTCTACGGTATTAGCGTTCTTTAGCTCTTTCAAAGTTCGTTGACACAACATGTTTGTATCTAATTTCTGCAAACATTTTCCTAGCCTCCACTACTGAATATAGGCATATCCTGGGCATGTGAAGCGCTCAGGGCAGGAGACAGCGGCTCGTTGCAAACAAATATGTCCCTGTGTACATAGACTGTACGTGGACTTTCGTCTATGGTCATATTGAGAAGAGGTGTGACAGTGTCTCTGATTGCTGTTTAATGCTGCACAGATGGGGTACGTGAATATATACTGCTCAAGGCATCTAGGATGTGGTACAGTGTTTTTAAATTTCAGAAACATTAATAAAGCAAAATAGAGGGGTACCTGGGTGGCTCAGTCGGTTAAGCATCCGACTTCGGCTCAGGTCATGATCTCACAGTTCGTGAGTTCAGACCCCGCATTGGGCTCTGCGCTGACAGCTCGGAGCCTAGAGCCTGCTTCGGATTCCGTGTCTCCGTCTCTCTCTGTCCCTCCCCCACTCATGCTCTGTCTCTCAAAACTCAATAAACTTAAAAAAAATGTTTTTTCAATAAAGCAAACAAGAGATACTTGTCAGCACCCCATCGGCCATAGCCTGGCACTTTCCCATCGGTAAGGACAGCACTGACATTTTATTTTACATCACTCTCCTTCTCAGACCAGGAGGGAGGGAACAAAGGTGTCAAAGTGGGGGGCTCCCTGGACCAGAGGGGGCAGCACGTTTGGAGATCTAAAGCCTCCTGCTCACTCCCATTTTTCTTCCTTCTTCCAGAAGCTTCCGAGATTGCTCTGCCACACGGAAGTGGCATTACAGTTCTCATAAAACCTGGGATCCCCACGCTGCCAGTGAAACCCTGTTACATCATCAGTACTAGGGGACACTTAACCACATTGACCATCAAATCCGGAGAAAAGGCGGTCTTTTCCTTTAACTGCCAGGACCCAGAGAAGCACTTTGTCATCGAGATCCAGAAGAATATTGGTAAGTACACACTCGTGACCTGTTTGGCCTCCCTGCCTCTCTTTCCGGTGCTGAGCCGGTCTCTAATGCTAGGGAGGTAAGAGCTGTTCTGAAACCCCACACTCTGTTTAGCTGTTATGTGGCCACGTATGGTTCTGAGTGCTTTACACAGGTTAAGGTCTTGAATCTCCAAAACAGCCCTGTGAGAAACTCACCAAGACGGTAACTTGCCTAAAATGACATAGCGACTAAAAGCAGCAGGACAGGCACTGAAGTATTCTGGCTCCAGGATTTGCCTGCCACCACTGTGCTGCATGGTTTTTTTTCATTCATTCATTCGTTCATTCATTCATTTAGAGCATGCACTCGAGTGCACAAGGGGGGGAGGGAGGAGACAGAGAATTCCAAGCAGGCTCCCCTTGGTCAGGGCAGAGCCCAAGGCGGGTCTCAGTCTCACAAACCATGAGATTGTAACCTGAGCCAAAATCAAGAGTCAGATGCCGTGGAACAGACTGAGCCTCCCCCAACCCCCGCAGGCGCCCCACCACACTGTTTCTTGATAGAACTTCAGATCTTCAGGTCTGGGATGCTCCAGCTGATGTGCTAAAGTGTTTTTCAACTGAGGTTTAAAGTTTTTAAACGAAAACCTTAAAGCTAATTTAACTCAAATTTCAACTAATTTATTTTTTAATTTTTTTAACATTTATTCATTTTGGAGAGACAGAGAGAGACAGAGCGTGAGCTGGGAAGGGGCAGAGAGAGGAGATACAGAATCCGAAGCAGGCTCCAGGCTCCGAGCTGTCAGCACAGAGCCCGACACGGGGCTCGAACTCATGGACCGTGAGATCATGACCTGAGCCGAAGTCGGACGCTCAACCGGCTGAGCCACCCAGGCGCCCCTCAAGTTTAAACTAATTTAATTGTAGGCTAAAATTTTGCCAACAAGGAGCAAAAAGCAAGGAGTTGGAAGACAAAGAAATTGGAGGGGCGCCTGGCTGGCCTAGTCGGGTGGAACGTGCAACTCTTGATCTCAGGGTTGTAGGTTTGAGTCCCATGTTGGATGTAGTGATGACTTACAAATAAAATCTTTTTAAAAAAAGAAAAGGCATTGGAGGGTTGAGCAGATAAGGGTTGAGAGGTGGGTTGAGGAAAGGAATTGGAGGGTTGAGAGGTGGGTCCACGAAGCACGATGGGGAAAAACAGAATTTTTGAGGCTGAGGGATCTGGTCTGGCTTCAAGCTTCAGGCTCCTGGTCATGTGAGCTCATCACATGGCTTTGTATAAGTCACTTAACTGCTTTGTGACTTAGTTTTTTAGTCTGTGAAATAAGAGTCATTGTACCAACCAGTAGGGTTCTCATGAGGGTGAAATAAACTAATACACTGATGATGTTTGACACACACGGATTCAACAAACTATGACTCTGACATTATTACTATTACTCACAACTTGAACTTGGGATGAGAGATTAACATAAGATGTAATAACCAGGCAGAAAGAATTAAATGTGTAATTTCCTAATCGTCTTAAGGTGGGCATGCCAGCTAGGAACATA
Source organism: Panthera uncia (assembly GCF_023721935.1). Taxonomy (NCBI): domain Eukaryota; kingdom Metazoa; phylum Chordata; class Mammalia; order Carnivora; family Felidae; genus Panthera; species Panthera uncia. The sequence continues at coordinate 14,026,922 of NC_064816.1, read as the reverse complement.
GATGTCGTAACAACAAGGAGAGCACTATTTGGGATCCAGTCAAAGCCATACTCAAAAAATGTCTTTGCTGGAGCATCTGGGTGGCTCAGTGGGTTGAGCGTCCGACTTCTGCTCAGGTCACCATCTCACGGTTTCTGAGTTCGAGCCCCGCATTGAGCTCTGTGCTGACAGCTCAGAGCCCGGAGCCTGCTTCAGATTCTATGTCTCTCTCACTCTCTGCCTCTCCCCTGCTCATGCTCCGTCTCTCTCTCTCTCTCTCTCTCTCTCTCTCTCAAAAATAAATAAACATTAAGTTTTTTTAAATTTCTTTGCTTTCCATTGAAAATAAATGAATCAGGCAACAGGTAAGCAAGGAAAGGGGCAAAATAAACCTTAGGAAGAAGGCATTCAGAAAAAGAAAAGAAATTAAAGTGCTTACCAGCAGCTTTGAAACTCCATCTGGTAACTAAAGCTAAGGCATGGTTCTCTATAAAGACTAATTAAATAGATCTCTGACTAGTCTGCTGGAAAAAAGACAGAGAAAATACAAACGTACAGCTTTGAAAGGCTAAATGTTGCTTTCGTGACATTTACAGAGGCGATTTCTAAAATAGACTGTGGTACAGCATTATGGTAGAAATGTGAAAATCTGAATAAAAGGAATAATTTTCAGGGAAAATTCAGTGAGCCAGATTGACTCATAGAAAGGTAGGAAACCCAAATCAATAAATAACCGAGGAGGAGGTTGGAAAAAAACGTGCAAGAGGGAGGAAAGTGGGGTTTGGGTTATTAGAGATGATTTCATAGAGGATCCTATAATACATCGAGGAGAAGATCATTTCTATAATATTTAAACCGTTCTAGGGGCACCTGGGTGGTCCAGTCAGTTGAGTACCCGACTCTTGATTTTGGATTTTGTTTGGGATTCTCTCTCTCTCCGTGTCCTCTTCAAATTAAAAAAAAAAAGAACATTCTAGGAGAGGGTTGGCAAACCTTTTCTGTAAAAGACGGGATGGTAAATATCTCAGAGCGTCTCCGCCCAACCACTGAGCTCCGCGCTGGGACAGCACGAAATCAGCCACGGATAATAGCTAAACGTATGGGCAGCGCCGTCCCACATGTCTCTTCTCAGTAGCAGGTATTGGGCTGGACTGAGCCCACGAGCTGTGATTTGCTGACTCCCTCCCTGTTCTAGAGCACAGAAAGAGGTGGCATTTCCCGATTCATGGAATAAAGCTCTTCCAACCCTCATATCAAAATGCGCCAGAGCCTAAAAAAGAAAACCACTGTCTAAATAGGGTGAAGGGATCCCACAGGAGCCCAGCAGGAGCCACTCCATGGGGCCCTGGGCACACTGGAGACGTGGCTGCAAAGCCCAGAAAGAAATGGCTTCACGGAGTGGAGTTTCCCCGAGCTCCTAAAAACAGGTACTATCCTTACCCACACACAAAATCTAATTTTAGCCAACTCCATCACCTTGTTATCTAAAGACCCTGTTTTGTCGGTCAGGCAACACACTGTGCTGGCGTGAACTCGGACGGACCAGCCACAGCCCGGGCTTTCCTCCTGGGGTGCTGTGCGTTGCAAACACACTGGTCACCGAGGTTCCAGGACTGCTTTGCAAAAATGAGTGTTTGGGCGTGAATGACCTCGGGGGGTCCTCAGACAGCTCTGAAAGACTCCCATGATCCCGCTTCATGTTGCCGGTGTCTTTGGACACCCCACTGGAGCAGCAGTAAGGGTTCGAAGGGTCCCCTTAGAGTGGCCGGAAGCCAAGGCACCGTTCAGATTCCCTACACGGGAGACGACGGAAGCCTTACTATTCTGTGTCTGCTCTCTGTCCCTTCTTCCACATGCTTCCTTCCTCCTCAAGAACAGCGTTCTTGCTTTGTTTTAAGAGTCTTGGGAAACAAAAGTAGATCAAAGGATGTCATCAGCTGCTAGCCTTTAAAAAAAAAGGCAGGGGGTGGGGCGCCTGGGTGGCTCAGTCCGTTAAGCCTCTGACTTCGGCTCAGGTCATGATCTTGCAGTTTGTGGGTTCGAGCCCCGCATCGGGCCCTGTGCAGACAGCTCAGAGCCTGGAGCCTGCTGTAGATTTTGTGTCTCCCTCTCTCTCTGCCCCTCCCCTGCTCGTGCTCTGTCTCTCAAAAAATAAAATGTTAAAAAAAATTTTTAATGATTTTTAATGTTTATTTATTTTTGAGAAAGAGGGAGAATGAGCAAGACAGGGGGAAAGACAAGGGGACAGAGGATCCGAAGCGTGTTCCGTCCGTGCCGACAGCCGAGAGCCCAATGCCGGGCTCAAACTCATGAACCGTGAGATCATGACCTGAGCCGAAGTCAGAAGCTTAACCGACTGAGCCACGCAGGCACCCCAAGATGGGGATTTTTTTAAGTCATTTGTCGAAAGAGTACCCTTGGAGGACACTTACAAAGCAGTGAGAAAAGCAGGGTAGAGCCAAGGGAAGAAGGAAGCAAAGGTGTGGTTTTAGCTAGTGGAACCACAGGCTGATGCTGGTGTCAGAGGGCATCCCCAGGCTGTCACATGAGACAGGGAGGTCAGGCTTGTTCCCCCCAGCCTTGGGCAGCGATCGGCTGTGGGCTGCTACCCACCTTGGGGGGCAGGGGTAGGTGCAGGACAACTCTCAGGCTTTCTGGCCAAAGGGGGGCTCCCCCGGCCTAGGCGACTCCCCAGAGAAGAGTGAGCTGTTGGCCACCAACACTCACGCAGCCAGGAGATCACACCTCTGCCTGGCGGTGCCCCCTGGCTTCTCCCACAGGGGTCGAGGGGAACAGTGCGTGGCCTGGTAGCGTCTGTGACCAAGCTTGCTCTTGTGGCTGTGTTTCAGACTGCATGTCAGGCCCGTGTCCTTTCGGGGAGGTCCAGCTTCAGCCGTCAACATCGGTGCTGCCCGCCGTCAACAGAACTTTCATCTGGGACGTCAAGGCTCACAAGAGCATTGGTCTAGAGCTGCAGTTCTCGGTCCCTCGCCTGAGGCAGGTCGGGCCGGGGGCGAGCTGCCCAGACGGAGTCACTTACAACATCAGCGGCCGCATCGATGCCACCGTGGTGAGAATCGGAACCTTCTGCAGCAACGGCACTGTGTCCCGCATCAAAATGCAAGAAGGGGTGAAAATGGCGTTACACTTGCCGTGGTTCCACAAGAGAAACGTCTCTGGCTTCAGCATCGCAAACCGGTCTTCTATAAAACGTGAGCACACCTCCCCCCGCTCCGTCCCCACCGGTTGCTGAGGCTGAAAAGTACCAAAACAAAAAATGCCCGTTGCTCTAGACGGTCAGGTGTTGGGCAGTATGGTATGAATATCTTGAAGGAAGATCTCACTCTTCTGTAAGTGGTGCGGATCTCCTGGTGTGAAGTCACCCTTCTCTATTTAAAAAAAAATTTTTTTTTAACGTTTAGTCATTTTTTTTATTTATTTTTTTTTAACATTTTATTTATTCTTGAGACAGGGAGAGACAGAGCATGAACGGGAGAGGGTCAGAGAGAGGGAGCCACAGAATCTGAAACAGGCTCCAGGCTCCGAGCTGTCAGCACAGAGCCCGACGCGGGGCTCGAACTCACGGACCGCGAGATCATGACCTGAGCCGAAGTCGGCCGCTTAACCGACTGAGCCACTCAGGCGCCCCACGTTTAGTCATTTTTGAAAGAGAGACAGTGTGTGAGCAGGGGAGGGGGCAGAGAGAGAACGAGAGAGAGACATAGACTCAGAGCAGTTTCCAGGTTCCGGGCGGTCAGCACAGAGCCTGCCTCGGGGCTCGAACTCACGAACCGTGAGATCATGATCCGAGCCAAAGTCGGATGCTTAACCGACTGAGCCACCCAGGCGCCCCGCCACCCTTCCCTCATAAACAAACCGTGATGCCACTCTCTTTTCTTGGTCCTTTGTTGCCTGTGAGGTTTGTTTGCACAACACGAAGTGGGATTGGCTCCACAGACCTCTTCTTGATGACCCCGTCCCTCATTTCTTTGTCCTGTCTTCTAACCCCGTCACGTTTTCTCTAATTGTGTCGGTGGCTTGCCAGAGGGAATTTTGTGAGCTGAGGCTTAAATGGAGCTAATGAAAATAAAATCACGCCAACTCACAGTTAAATTAGAAACAAAGGTAATACGCGCTCAGAACTCATCACTTCCTAATGATTTCACCACATTTGACGGTTCTCTGTGCTCCTGAGGTTATTTACGCTGACTGTGCCTCTACGGTGGCGACAAATACAGGGACAAGCTACTGTGCGTCTGCTCCCGACTCCACATTCATGCTTGAAAGCAGCCACGGTGCGAGGAAATGGACAGGCGCCCCACGTTAGGGTGCTTTTCTCCCCCTGCCGGGTTGGTAAACACCTCCTCGCCCGCCACTGATGTCTCCTTAGCGAGGATGAGACCAGACCCAGAGCTCGGGAGCTGAGAGCCGCCCTCCCCTCTTCCTGACCCCGTTGCCCACCGGCCACCGACAGCCAGGACAAGGGTCTCATCGCCTCCCGTTCTTTCTCGTTTGGGCCCCGCTCCCTATAGGGCTGTGCATCATCGAATCCGTGTTCGAAGGTGAAGGTTCCGCCACCCTGATGTCTGCCAACTACCCGGATGGCTTCCCTGAGGACGAGCTCATGACCTGGCAGTTCGTCGTTCCCCCGCACCTGCGGGCCAGCGTCTCCTTCCTTCACTTCAACGTCTCCAACTGCGAGAAGAAAGAGGAACGGGTTGAATACTATATCCCGGGCTCCACCACCAACCCCGAGGTGTTCAAGCTGGGGGACAAGCAGCCCGGGAACATGGCTGGGAACTTCAACCTGTCTCTCCAGGGCTGTGACCAAGACGCCCAAAACCCAGGGATCCTCCGGCTGCAGTTTCAAGTTTTGGTCCAACATCCACAGAATGAAAGCAGTAAGTGAGCCCCGCTTTCCTTTCCCTCCTCCTTCAGTTCTTTCTTTCCCTCCTGGATAGTCCGCTTGGCATGAGGTTCCCTTTCTGTTTCTCACCTGTGGCTTCTGGAACACCTGAACTCTGGACCCCGTACGAGTTTCAGGACGTGCGTTGCCAGGCAGTAAGACGGGCTCGCTGGTGAACACCCACTGTGAGAAGCAAATGCAAACTTGCATTCAGGCCAAGTTATTTGTTTTTTTAAGTGTATTTATTTTGAGAAAGAGAGAGAGAGAGAGAGAGAGAGAAGATGGGAGGGCCAGAGAGAGATGGGGAGAGAGAGAGGCCCAACCAGGTTCTCCGCTGTCAACGCAGAGTCTGATGTGGGGCTTGAACTCAAGAACTGTGAGATCTCGACCGGAGCTGAAACCGAGTCGGACGCTTAACCGACTGAGCCACCCAGGTGGCCCCAGGCTAAGTTGTTGTTGTTGTTTTCACTTTTTTTAATGTTTATTTATTTTTGAGAGAGAGAGAGCATGAGTAGGGGAGGGGCAGAGAGAGGGGGAGACACAGAATCCAAAGCAGGCTCCAGGCTCCGAGCTGTCAGCACAGAGCCCGGCGCGGGGCTCAAACCCACAAACCATGAGATCACCACTTGAGTCGAAGTTGGACACTTCACCCGCTGAGCCACCCAGGCGCCCCAGGCTAAGTTGTTTTTAATGAAAGTATAGGGAGGTTACTTTCTGTATCGCATGTCTTGACCCTCGATGTGAATCAGGATTCACATTGCACGGCCACCGTCAGCATTAACGAACCCAGTTTTATTGGCTGAGTGCCCCATCCATACTGTGGGCACACACTCCATGCCAAGCCCTGACCTAAGCAACCACTTACACCGCCTCAGCTAATCCTTATTACAACCCCAGAGGGGAGGCGGGAATTACCCTCAATTACTGCTGGAAAACCAAGAGGCCCAGATTGCTTATAGAACTAGCCCAACGTCACGTAGCTTGTCTGGAGCAGAGCAAGCCCAGAACCCAGAGCCTGTGCTCTGGATCATTCTGAACCCCGAGTGGGGGGTTTACATCACTCTACACGCAGTTACTGAGATGCCACGAACCTAGAAAAGGGGAGTCAGGGCCGGAAGTAGGGGGAGGCCAGGTGCCCAGGTACCGACACTGAAGCAGGCACCTGCTCTAAGGCACTTACTTGCCCTTCTGGAGGTGCTCACCCTCAGGGTCACGTAAGTACAAGGTCAGCCCCTGAGAGCGAGCGCCTCCTTCAACTTTGCTCCGCGGGGAGTGGCGCGGCTGTTGAAATAAAAGGTGCAAGACCAGGGGCGCCTGGGTGGCTCAGTCGATTAAGCCTCTCACCTCAGCTCAGGGCATGATCTCACAGTTCATGGGTTCAAGGCCACATCAGGCTCTGAGCTGACCGTGTAGAGCCTGCCTGGGATTCTCTCTCTCCCTTATCTCTCTGCCCCTCCCCAACTTGTGCTTTTTCTCTCTCAAAATAAATAAATAAACTTAAAAAAAAAAAAGGGTACAAGATGAGTTCAGAGTGGAATTAAATGGGAGCATGGTGCTTATTTTAGTAGAGCTGATAAACGTCTGGAAAGTGACAGTGTGGGACCCGCCCAAGGGGCTGCCTCTGGGCGTCTCTGGAAGATGCAGCACCACCACATCCATTTTTTTTTTAAGTTTTTGTATTTATTTTGAGAGAGAAAGAGAGAGAGAGAATGAGAGAGAGAGAGCAAGCAGGAAGGGACAGAGAGAGAGAGAGAGGGAGAGAGAGAATCCCAAGCAGGCTCCGTGCTGTCATCACAGAGCCGATGCAGGGGCTCGAACTCATGAACCGTGCGGTCATAACCTGAGCCAAAACCAAGAGTTGGACACTTAACTGACTGAGCCACCCAGGTGCCCCAGCCCCACCATGTCCTGACCCAAGATGACTTCTGATTTATAATAACCGTGTAGAAGGTGTAGCTGTGTGTGTGTGTGTGTGTGTGTGTGTGCGTGTGTGCGTGTGTCCACCGACGTATTTCCATGATCCCACTGTCACAATTTTATCATCAGAATGTTAAAAACCACCACCCAAGAACGGTGTGGGTTTGAGTTTAGGAGACAGAGAGATTTATCATCTCAGCTATGGTTAAGTGCTGTCGATTTCTTGTATTTCCTGGAACGTCAGCTGAGTTGATCTCTACAACGAATCAGACTGTTAAACAGGCTTTCTTCACCCGCATCAAGAAGGATTTGGCTTTAGTTTCGAGGTAAGTAAAGAGTCGCTAGCTGCGGTTTAAAGCTGTTTAGCGGTGTCCCGGCTTCACGTAAAGGGGGATCTGCCTACGTGGATTCGAATCCCAGTTTCCCTACGTGCCGTGGGACTGTGGACAGAGCACCTCACCTTTGTGTGACTCAGTTCCTCAACTTAAAATAGAGAGGGTGGGCCCGCCCTCGTGGGGATGTTTTAAGGATGAAATGAGGTAGCACAGTGCCTGGCAGGTGATCAGCGCCCTTACGTGGTTCTAGATCAAAGACCCAGCGCTTGACCTCAGAGACAGACCGTAACCCAGAAGAGACATGACTTGCAGGATGCAGGAGGTCACGTCCCAGGAGTTTTCGGGGGGGGTGGGTGCCATGGGGCTCAAGGCGGGGAGTGCAGAGCAGGCTGGCAGGATTTCCGGGGGGAGACTCAAGGCAGAGCCGGGCGTTTCCCGTCTACGCAGGAGGCCCCCGGACGGTGGCTGCCTCTCGTGGCCACTGGAAGGGAGTCTAGTCTGTGTGCTGTTTGTTTCTGCTCTTTCTTGGCCTTGGAAATGAGAAGGAAGAAGCTGTGGGGTTGCTTCAAGACACGGAGTCCCTCGGTAGGAGCCTCTGCCCTTCACTTGACCGCCCTTTGCCCCCGTAGAAGAAACAACTGCCCAGAGCAGAGCCCGCGCCCCAGGCACACGCATGTGGGGGTTTGCATTCAGCACAATGTTGTATTTATCCGTCCGCATAGCTGTGTCCCGCTAACCTCCTCCCAATCAGGAATCTTGTCTCATTCCTCCATCTTCCTACACCCACCACGGTTTCTGGCACATTCCAGGCCCTTTTGTTTTTGTTTTTGTTTTTGTTTTTTAAGTAGGCTTCATGCCCAGCATGGAGCCCAACGCGGGGCTTGATCCCACAACCCTGAGCTCAAGACCTAAGCTGAGATCAAGAGCCGGATGCCCAGGGGCGCCTGGGTGGCTCAGGGAGCTGAGCGTCCAACTTGGGCTCAGCTCATGATCTCATGGTTCAAGCCCCGCGTCGGGCACTGTGCTGACAGTACGGAGCCTGCTTGGGATTCGCTCTCCCTCTCTCTCTGCCCCTCCCCCACTCTCTCAACGTACGTGCATAAACTTAAAAAAAAAAAATCTCTACAGATTCCACAGAAATGATGAGGGGCCTTTATGAAACTTCAGTCAATAAGCTCATCCCTTCAGGGGTTTCCACGGTGTCCGTAAGTGGCAGGTAGTGAAAGGTTGTCTTTTTTCTTAAGGGGGAGGGGTCTTTCCAAATCTCCAGCTCAGGTGTTCTTTACCGAGAGGAAGCACCTGCTGATTCTCTTGCGGTAGGAAGCCTTCCATCAGGATGTCGCCTTGAGCAAATTGGAGGTCTCTTTCAGCTGTAAGTTGGCCAAGGTCACACCTACCCCCCCCTCAGGGTGGGGTGAGGCAAGAATTGCGAATGTAAACAGTGACATTTCCATTTCTCTCTTCTGTGAGAGGTGAGGGGTGCACACGTCCTTCTTGCTCTGACAGCTGAGGCCCCCTGGGAGCACGTGCCTGAGGCAGCACGTGAATTTACTGTGTCTGCCCTTCGAGTCATTGAAAAAAGATCTTTGAATGTTTATTTTTGAGAGCGAGAGACAGAGAGACAGAGCGCAAGCAGGGGAGGGGCAGAGAGCGAGGGAGACACCGAATCCGAAGCAGGCTCCGGGCTCCAAATTGTCGGCACAGAGCCCGATGCGGGGCTCGAACCCGTGAACCCCGAGATCATGACCTGAGCTGAAGTCGGACGCTCGACTGACCAAGCCACCCAGGCACCCCAACCCCTCAACTTACTTTGAGAGCCAGCCAGACTCAGTGTGGAAGGAAGGCGCGTCAGAGGACTAATGAATGAAAGGCATACGCACAACCAGAGAACCGGCTGCATGCAGCGTGTTAGCACGGAGGCTGGGGGTCTCCTGACGCTCCCCACGATGCAAGGTCTGTCTTGCCCCGGAATCAGGATTGTTCTCCCCAACAAACTCCGCTCTCTGTTTTGGCTTCACCGCTGGGTGTCTCAGTATACAGTGGGGGTCTCTTCCTCAAAGAAAAGAGGAGCTGTGCCACTGTGGCAACAGCAAGGGTCCGCGAGCACGAGGGGCACTGGAAACCTCACACGCTGCTGGCAGGAGGGGTAAGAGGGTGCGATCGTTTAGGAGAACAATCTGGCAGTTTCTCACAAACTTCTACCTACCTATGACCCAGAAATTTCACTCCAGGGTAATTAGGCCAGAGAAACAAAACCGTAAGTCTGCTCAAAGATCTATAAAAGAATATATAACAGGGGCGCCTGGGTGGCTCAGTCAGTTAACCGTCTGATTCTTGATTTCAGCTCAGGTCATGATCTCGCGGTTAGTGGGTTTTTGCCCCATGCGGGGCTCGAACTCACAAACCGTGAGATCATGACCTGAGCTGAAGTCGGTCGCTCAACCCACTGAGCCACCCAGGCTCCCCTTAATCCTTTTTTTTTTAAGTTTATTTATTTATTTTTAGGTCGAGAGAGACATATAGACGGTGAGTGGGGGAGGGGCAAAAGGGAGACAGAAAATCGCAAGCAGGCTCCGTGCTGTCAGCACAGAGCCCGACATGGGCCTCGAACCCACAAACTGTGAGATCATGACCGAAACCAAAAGGACTCTTAACCGACAGAGTCACCCAGGCCTCTCTGAAAATTACTTAACCTTTCTAAGCTTCAAAGTTGTAGTTTATAAAATGGAGATAATAGGGGCACCTGGGTGGCTCAGTCCCACTGAGTGGCTGACTTTAGCTCAGGTCATGATCTCCCGGTTCACAGGTTCAAGCCCTGAGTCGGGCTCTGTACTGACAGCTCAGAGCCTGGAGAGAGAGAGAGACAGAATGTGATCGGGGAGGAGCAGAGAGAGAGAGAGAGGGAGACACAGAATCCGAAACAGGCTCCAGGCTCTGAGCTGTCAGCACAGAGCCCGACGCAGGGCTCAATCCCACGAACCCCGAGGCCGTGACCTGAGCAGAAAGCAAGAGTCCTGATGCTCAACTGACTGAGCCACCCAGGCGTCCCCCCCATTGGCTACAGGCTTGGCCACGTGAGTTTGCTTCCACCAATGAGATGTGAGGGGAAATGCGGGTACCACTTCCAAGCAGAAGCTTCAGCACATGTCCTGTGGTTCACCTTTCAAACACCGTCATAAGACCGGGGTGTCGCAGAGTCCTCTCCTTCAGCCTGGATCTCAGAATTAAAAAGACATGCCCCAGAGGGGTGCCTGGGTGGCTCAGTTGGTTAAGCCTCTGACACTTGGTTTCAGCTCGAGTCATGATTTCACGGTTCATGAGGTGGATCTCCGCATAGAGCCCCGAGCTGGCAGCGCAGAGCCTGCTTGGGATTCTCTCTCACCCTCTCTCTCTGCCCCTCCCCCACACGGGCTCTCTAAATAAATAAATAAATAAGTAAACTTAAAAAATAGTAAAAGACAGGCATCAGAACTGCAGCCAACTCACGATGGATGTATACATTGAATGCAGAATAAATCTTTGGTATTCTAACCCTTTGGATTTCGGGACCACTTGTTACTGCAACATAACATAGCCCAAGCTGACCGACACACTCCCTCTCAAGGATATCATGAGGCTTAACCTAACACGTCAGAGACTCTCTGCCATGTGCCAGATATGCGGGTCATGGAGATCCATGAAGTTCACTCTCCGACGGGAAGAACAGGCAAGCAATTGGAAAATGAGGACTTCCCATTAAAGAGAGATTCGCTTCCTTCTTCAGCCACCCTGTCATGGCATTTAAAACATTTCTAAAAGCATAAATCCCAAGGGAAATGACAAATGGAAAGGAAACAATGTGCTCACATTTCCCAAAGTGGGACGTAGACGGGTAACTGATTCAGCAGACCCGAAAGTGCAGAATCTAATCCCACAGTGGGGAAACTTCCAGAAGAAACTTTCAAAGGCCCAGGAGTTGGCAGCAAGTTACCTCCAGAACTAGGGCTAAAAGCTGGAGTAGCCACTCCAGCCCCAGACCAACAGAAGAGAGGAATTTCTTCCCTGGTAAAGGGAAGGTTTTGAACCAGAGATCCTATTTGCATGAATAGGGAGGTGCTAAGCTGAACACAGGGAGCTTGAATAAAAGATTGATGTGCTGCCTTTTTTTAAGTTTATTTATTATTTATTCCGAGAGAGAGAAAGGGGGGCAGGGCGCAGAGAGAGAGACTCCCAAGCAGGCAGCTCGGCACCCGATGCGGGGCTCCGGCTCACAAGCCGTGAGATCTCGGAAGCTAGGCGCTTAACCGACTGAGCCACCCAGGCGCCCCTAAACGTTTCTTTTTTTTCTTTTATAATTTGTGTTTGCTCCACATCTATAAGGATATTCTCTTTGCTTTGAAGTACCAGTCTAATTTGATTCTTTTACTAATGGGAGACACTGTTCTCCTGGCCCAGCCGGGAGTGGTTCATCTTTTGCTCACTTGTTGGAACTAATAGCATTTATCAGAGACCACATTATAATATCAACGGGTATAACATCTATGAATAATGATAATATCTATGAAGAAATATTATATCTATTAATCTTCTATCCCTGAACTAATGGCACACTGCTGCTAATTACTACACATGAGAATGTTTATACAGGAGGGGCGCCTGGGTGGCTCAGTTAAGCATTTCCGCTCAGGTCATGATCTCACAGTTCGTGGGTCCAAGCCCCCCCATCAGGCTTTGCACTGACAGTGCGGGGCTTGCCTGGGATTCTCTCTCTCCCTCTCTCTCTCTGCCCTTCTCCCTCCTCTCTCTCTCTCAAAATAAATAAACTTAAAAAAAAAAAGAGAATATTTACGCAGGAAAATATTTAAATAAATGATGGCGAATATCACTTGTTCATTATCAAGCAGCCACTAAATGACCGAATATTTTCAAAGATTCGTGAATATGAAAACTACCTGGAAACATAATCAAAGCCGTGTAAAGTAATAAAGGAAAAGCCGAGTATACAATTTTATGTATACTATACTTTTCCGTAGGTGAAAACGTTCGTACGCGTGCGTGTGACCCAGGACCAAGATGAACTTGAAGTAGTAACAGCAGTTAAGCAGTGGTAGAAACTCAGTCCATTATTTTTCTTTTTCAGTTTCTCCTAGAGTTCTTGTATGTTCTCTCTCTCTCTTTTTTTTTAAGTTTATTTTATTTATTTGGAGAGAGAGAGAGAGCACAAAATGGGGGGGGGGGTGACAGAGAGAGAGGGAGCAAGAATCCCAAGCAGGCTCCACACCAGCAGCGTGGAGCCCGACGTGGGGCTCAGACTCCTGAACCACGAGATCATGACCTGAGCCGAAGCCAGACGCTTGACCGGCTGAGCCACCCAGGCGCCCCTTTGTGTATTCTCTTACTAAGAAAATATGTTTCCAATGCTTCCCAGACAGGAGAGGTTTGGTGCTAATTTTTGCCCTGTCCGCCGGGTGGCCGCTGACCCGTGCCTCAGACCTGTTTTCTCTTTGCGGTTTCAGATAAAATCTACGTGGTCGACTTGAGCAACGAGCAAGCCATGTCGCTCACCATCGAGCCGCGGCCCGTCAAGTTCAGCCGCAAGTTTGTCCCCGGCTGCTTCGTGTGTCTGGAATCTCGGACCTGTAGCACCAACCTCACCCTGACCTCCGGCTCCAAGCACAAGATCTCCTTCCTTTGTGATGACCTGACTCGCCTGTGGGCGAACGCCGAGAAGACCATAAGTACGTCCCCTTGGTTGGCGCTCCTCTGGGGCCGTGGGTGGCTCTCCCTGCCCCTCCCCATCTTCTCCATGGGGTCCACTGGGTAGGCTATAGACAGTCTGATCAGAAATGTCCCCTGCAGTACAGAATAGGCAGGGGCGACCAGGAGAGGTAGAGATGTGCCCCTCTCGGACCAGAGCCTCTGCTGCATCGGTGTCCTTCAGAAGGACACTACGTCCCCACGTCCCTGCTTGTCTCCTCTGCCCAGCCTTCCAGAATCCCTCGTGAGATCCTCTCGTCTGTGTAGCCTTCCCCAGCCTCTCCCATCCCCATGTCCCCACCTCCACACTCACTGCGCACTTAGCACCCCTGGCGTGAGACCGAGCGTCTGGAGGTCAAGAACTGTGGCTTATTCCGTTGTTTCGGTCCCTTGAGCCCCTGGTGGTGCGGCACACGTATTAGTCACCTAATAAATGTTTGACAGTTGGAGGGCAGCAAAACACATAGTCCCCTCCCCCCGCTGGGCCACCATGACCTTCGACGTGGATGCTCTCCGAGTTTCCGCAGATGCAGCAGCCGAGGCCACAGGGCGCAAAGCAGCCTGCCCACTAGGAGGCGGCCGAGCTGGGACGCGGGCTAACGTCTCCCCAGTTCCAGCCCTGCTCTGACCACTGCACAAAACTACCTGCCCACGGTCATGGACGCTGGGACGAAGGTCTGGGTGGAGGGAGAACCTATATGCCCTGCCCATACTTAGCATCTGAGACTCAGATCCACAAAAGAGACGCTGGCAAACAAGAACAGAACGTTTCCGCCCCAAATACTCCCCAGAAGTGGGTCTGCCGGTTTAGGGAAGAGTAAGACTCTGGGGCGCCTGGGTGGCTCAGTCGGTTAAGCGTCCAACTTCAGCTCGGGTCATGATCTCGTGGCTCACGAGTTCGAGCCCCACGTCGGGCTCTGTGGCGACAGCTCAGAGCCTGGAGCCCGCTTCGGATTCTGTGTCTCCTTCTCTCTCTGCCCCTCCCCTACTCTCTCTCTCAAAAATAAACATTGAAAAAAATGTTAAAAAGAATGTGAGGGGGCGAGCGGGGCAGCTGGAACAGGAGCATCAGGGAGCCGGGAGTGGAGGACAGAGCACGAGAGGAGAGACCAAAGGGAAGAGCAAGAGATCCTGGGCGGCCTTGAGGGCAGGGCAGGATGCACCTGCTGGTCTCCTCCCCGCCTGGTGCCACGAGCTCTTCTCTTCCAGGCTGCATGGACCACCGGTACTGCCCCAGGAGGCCCTACTCCCTCCAGGTGCCCAGGGACATCCTCCAGCTGCCCGTGCAACTGCACGACTTCTCCTGGAAACTGCTGGTACCCAAGGACAGGCTCAGCCTGGCATTGGTGCCAGCCCAGAAGCTGCAGCAACACACGCCCGAGAAGGTCTGCAACACCAGCTACAGCTACCTGGTGGCCAGCACGGTCCCCGGCCAGGACCTCTACTTCGGCTCCTTCTGCCCCGGAGGCTCCATCCAGCAGATCCAGGTGAAGCAGAACGTCTCCGTGACCCTCCGCACCTTCGCCCCCAGCTTCCAACAAGAGGCCTCCAGGCAGGGCCTGACCGTGTCCTTTATCCCCTACTTCAAAGGTGAGGACGTCTCCCTCTGTGTCCCCATCTCCCTGCCCCTTGCTTGTCTGGGCATCCCTCTTCTGTTGGGTGGGCGATCGCCTTCCTTAAGTTGTCAACTCGAAGGGAAGGGGCAGCTGAGTGGCCAGGTCCTGGCGCAAGAAATGTGACAGACTGGGGAGCCCTCCTCCTGACTCTGCCGTTAGCCTCGTGTGGAAAATTCCGGGAGGTAGAAATAAGTCTCTGACAGTGGGAGGTGACAGGTGGCGGGCAGAAGAACAAATCATCAGGTTCAAGTCTGAAAGTTTATTTATTTTGAGAGAGAGAGGGAGAGAGTGCAGGCAGGGGAGGGGCAGAGAGAAAGGGAGAGAATCCCAAGCAGGCTCTGCACTTGGAAGGCTCAATCTCATGAACCTTGAGATCACGACCTGAGCCAAGATCAAGAGGCAGATGGACACTTAACCAACTGAACCACTCGGGCCCCCCAACCAAGACTTTTATCTGAAGTTCACTTCGTACTTTGTTCCCAGAGGCCTGAGTGGGGAGGGAGAAGAGTCTTTGGCCATAAGATTAAGGTCAGCCTTAGGGCCCCTGAGTGGCTTAAGTGGCTTACCCAAAGTTGGCTAAGCATCCGACTTTGGCTCAGGTCCTGGTCTGCAAGTTCGAGCCCCGCATTGGGCTCTGTGCTGACAGCTCAGAGCCCGGAGCCTGTTTCAGATTCTGTGTCTCCCTCTCTCTCTGCCCCTCCCCCACTTTTGTGCGCTCTCTCTCTCTCTCTTCTCCATCTCTCTGTCTCAAAAAATAAATAAATCTTTTTAAAAATTAAAAAAAAAAAAAAAGATTAAGGTCAGCCCAGGCTGCCAGATCTCTCCAAGGCTACCCGAGAAACCCCTTCTGGGGGCTCTTTGAAAACAAGACATACTCCGTGCAGTGTGAATGCTGGGGTTTTATCTCACTTGAAGGCCAAGAACGAATCCAGTTAATGTGTCGGAGGCTCTTCGGCTTTGCAATTCTCCCATTCTTCCCAGAACCCCAAGTGGGTTTTTCTTTTAATGTTTATTTATTTATTTTTGAGAGAGACAGAGAGTGCACAGGCGAGGGAGGGGGAGAGAGCGAGGGAGACACAGAATCCCAAGCAGGCTCCGGGCTCTGAGCTGTCAGCACAGAGCCCGACGCGGGGCTCGAACCATGATATCGCGACCTGAGCCAAAGTTGGACGCTTAACCACCCAGGCGCCCCAGAACCTGAAGCGTTTTCGTCTCTGAAACAGAAATCGCTGTTGACCAGTCACGCTGGGAGCAGCGCATCGGGTGGACGTTAGCTAGCTGGAGGGCGTTTCTGAAAGGAAACTTTTAGAGAGAACCAGCGGTTTGGCAAATGAGCCTCTTTTTTTGTTTGTTTGGTTCGTTGGTTGGTTGGTTGGTTTTGTTCAAGATCTGAGCACCTGACCTGAGACTCTAACCTTGTGCTGACCAATACTCGCTGGCCACGTGTGGCAATTTATATTTAAATTAATAACAAAATTAAAAATGTAGTTCCTGTCACATCAAGCACTTTTCAGGCCGTCCACAACGCACATGGCTGTGGCTCTGCCCCCGGATGGTACAGATGGAGGCACCCAGGAAATATTGTAGGTTCCGTTCCAGTCTACTGCAATAAAGCAAGTGAAATGAGTTTGGTTTCCCAGCGCATGTAAAAGTTATATTTACACCATACTGTAGTATAAGATAAATAAAAATAAGATTTTTGTAAGCAAAAAAAAAAAAAAAAAAGTTATTGCTTAAAAAATGCTAAGCATTGGGGCGCCCAGGTGGCTTACTCGGTTAAGCGCCCGACTTCGGCTCAGGTCACGATCTCACAGTTCGTGAGTTCGAGCTCCGTGTCGGGCTCTGTGCTGACAGCTCAGAGCCCGGAGCCTGCTTGGGATTCTGTGTCTCCCTCTCTCTCTGCCCCTCCCCAGCTCACACTCTGTCTCTATCTCTTTCAAATGTAAATAAACATTAAAAAAACATTTTTAAAAATGCTAACCATCGTCTGAGCTTCCCGCAAGTTGAAATCGCTGATCACAAGATCGCTGTAACAAACACAATAATGAAAAAGTTTGAAACGTCGCGGGAGTCACCAAAATGTGACACCGAGACACAGAGTGAGCACATGCTGTTGGAAAAATGGCGCCACAGACTTGCTGTTGGTAAAAAAATGGCGCCACAG
>NC_064816.1:13905629-14010259 GCF_023721935.1 Panthera uncia | reverse complement strand
AAAAATGGCGCCACAGACTTGCTGTTGGTAAAAAAATGGCGCCACAGACTTGCTGTTGGTAAAAAAATGGCGCCACAGACTTGCTGTTGGTAAAAAAATGGCGCCACAGACATGCTGTTGGTAAAAAAATGGCGCCACAGACTTGCTGGGCGCAGCGCTGCCATAGACCTTCAATCTGTAAAAAGCGCAGGATCCGCAAAAGGTAGCAAAATGAGGTGAGCCTGTGAGAAACTTTAACGTCACCGCAGAGAGCTCTGTTGGACGACGCTAGTCCAGGCACTTGAATGTCCTCTCCTCTGTCGTTTTCCCCTCTTTTTGGGTTCAGTGACACATCTATGTGGATTCTCTCCCCTTTCCTGCAGAGGAAGGCGTTTTCACGGTGACCCCAGACACAAAAAGCAAGGTCTACCTGAGGAGCCCTAACTGGGACCGGGGCCTGCCGTCGCTCACCTCAGTGTCCTGGAACATCAGTGTGCCCAGCGGCCAGGTGGCCTGCCTGACCTTCCTCAAGGAGCGGACCGGCGTGGTCTGCCAGACGGGGCGTGCATTCATGATCATCCAGGAGCAGCGGACCAAGGCCGAGGAGATCTTCAGCCTGGAGGACGAGGTCCTCCCCAAGCCAAGCTTCCACCACCACAGCTTCTGGGTCAACATCTCCAACTGCAGCCCCGTGAGTGGCAAGCAGCTGGACCTGTTCTTCTGGGTGTTGCTTACCCCAAGGACTATGGGTAAGGGCCTGCAAGGTCTTGTACGGGTGGCGGTGGACGGCAAATGGGCGGCCGAAGCCTGGGGGGCAAGCCTGGGAGGGAGTCAGAAGACAGGGATTTGAGTGCTGGCTGTCCATGTCTCTGTCAGCTTTTGCATCAGCAGTGCTGCGTAACAAACGGCCCCGGCACTCAGCGGCTTAAAAACAGCCGTTTGTTATTGCTCACGCGTTGGCTGGGCGGTTCTGGTCTGAGCTGGGCTTATCCGGGTTCACTCACTCATGCACCCGTGGGCAGCTGCACGGAGCTAGAGGACTTTGCCGAGCTTGGCCGCACACTCTCACAAGTCTGGGGCCCAGCCTCAATTAGCTGGGACACTTAGGTTCCTTGGCTCTCCTCCCCACTGTCCCTTTCACTCCAGCCTGGGCCTTGTTCTCATGGCAGAAGCAGAGAGATCCAAGAGAGTCTGGGGGAAGCCTACAAGGTCTCTCGATGCTTGGGTTAGGAACTCATACACCATCCCTCCTGGAATTCTTCTGCCCTGCCCAAAGTCAAGGGGCGGACCAAACGACTCCATTTCTCGGTGGGAGGAGCCACAAGGGTCACAAAGTAAAAGATATGGTTCAGGGAGTGGGGAGAACTAGTACGTTTTTATTGTCCGTCTGTCACGGTCATTTACCATTAATCTCTCTCTGACAACTGGGGAAGTTTCTTCACTCCCCTAACCTTCCTGGTCTGTAGAGGGTGGATGGTAATAACTACCTCAGAGAAATATCAGCGGGAATTTCACGCTGGGGATTCACATGCGGGGACCTGGAAAGTGCGACACAGATGTTTGGTGTTGGCATTTTTTTCCAAGTCCGGTGAAGCCCTGGAAAAGGCCCCTGGGGGCAGGTCTCGTGCTCAGAGTTGCAGAATCCGCTGAAGGGTTCCCAGCGAGGAAACGCATGTGCGGCACGGCCACTGAATGGGGCCACGTTTGCCTTTATTCCAAGAGAGTCACCGAGCACCACAGAGTGTTGGAACCAGAAGGGACCGTGGAGGTGGTTTCTCCCGGCCCCTTCCTTCCCTCTCTGGAGGTCAGAGAGACTGCGTGTCTGCCCAAGCCACACGGCTGATCAGCAGCAGGAGAACTGGGGGGAACCAAAAACCACAAGTGAGAAGCTCTGTCATAGTCTCAGCTCAGCTCCCGGGTTTGCTGACTCTCTCACATTCATTTTCTGTCATTAACTTCTATTTCTTTCTTTTTTTTTTTTTTTAAGTTTATTTATTTAAGCCATCTCTACACCCAATGGGGGGCTCAAACTCACGACCCCAAGATCTAGAGCTGCATGCTCCTCTGACCGAGCCCGCCAGACGCCCCATTTATTCCTGTTTCCCTCTTAACCTCACCTTTCGTTTTCTTGGTAAACAAGCAAGAAATGCTAAATCCCTGCTCAGCGTGGGTCTCCCTGTCTGATTTATTTCCTTTCTTCTTATACAACTGTAGGAAAAGAGTAGTGTAGGTGAAACAACCCTGTCCTGAACACCTTCACTGCTGACTTTTGACTCCCTGCTTTCCCTCCACCCCTCTGCTCTCCTCTCTCAACAGGCTGTGGCGACCCGGTAAATACACCCAGGGGTAGGCCCAGCGTAGCCTTTGGAGTGGATCTGGTAGGGCCCCCAGTTTGTTTTAGTTACCTATCACTGTGTAACAAACAGCCCCAAGATTTAGTAGCTGAGACGATACACCATTTTGCTTGCCCGCAATCCTGTGGGTCAGGAATTTGGACAGGACACGGCAGCGTGGCTCTTCTCTGCTCTTGGCTGGGATGGTTCACCTGGGGACAGATGTCTGGAGCCTTAGTAGTCACCTTCGGCCAGGTTTCTTGGTGTGTGTTCCTCACAGAGTCTCCACATGGCTGGCTTGGGCTTCCTCACAACATGGTGGCCTCAGCGTCGTCAGACTTCTTCTGTGGCGTCTGACTGGCTTGCCCTCAGACAGGAAGTGCAAGATGTTGCCAGTCCTCTAGAAGGCCCCGGAACCGGCGAGTCAAGAAGAGTCGAGAAGGGGGGAAATAGGGTCCTCTCACTGTGAGGAGCAGCGTGTGTGTATGGGGGGCGGGGGGAAGGAAGGGATGGCGGCCATCTCTGGAGACTGTCTCCTCCGGCTGATCGTCGGCCCGACGCCCCCGCGTCTCCTCATCCCTCTCCCTCGTGTCTCTGCTCACAGACCTGACTGTCATCATCACGGCGATCGTGGGAGGTGGCGCCTTGCTGCTGTTTGCCCTCGGACTCATCATTTGCTTCGTGAGAAAGAAGTAGGTGGAATTTCTCAAAACTGTCTTCAGCTGCCCTGACGCCTCCTTAGATCCCACAGACCAGAGCTGTCGTGAATTACGGATTTCTTTCCTTGCTCCCGGTTTCTCTCCCGAGGATCGGTGTTAGATAATATTGTTTGGAGGGGACGGGGCGGAAAAAAACAGAAAACACGGCCGGTGACACTTTGGCCTGCAGTTTTTTACACAGCTGCCTCAGCACAAGTCAGCTGTGAGTCATGTACTGTCTGCTCATCACACGGTGGCCATCACCGGGGTGACCTTAGTAGGAAAACCATCACGTCGGCCCCGCCAGACCGGGCCTCTGAGCCTGTGTCCTCTGTCCCCTTGAGAGCAAACGTACGCTGCCCTCTCCCCCCCCCGGCATGTTCTCCTCAGGTTTCTTAAACTATTTTATGTCTGTTTATTGGACTCCAGACAGGCACCAAAAAGCTAGCCCTGTGGGCAAGAGGAAGGAAGACCCAGTTATCTGACTCAGTCTCCCCTCCCTCCCCCTCAGGGTGACGGCTGCTGTTTCATGAAAGGGAAGCGTTGACCTTTTTAGACCTAATATACGCTGCTACCAGATTTGATCAGTTCTGCTCGTATTTCTGACGAAAGCCGTGAGGAAGGAGGGGGGAAATTGCTTTCCTTAGCACGACTCAACCTTCCAACAAGCCAAAACGAAATTTTTTTTTATTAACTGGGGCCATGAGCACACAACCGAAATTCCTGACCAACAGTGAGACTGTCCAGAAATATCTCTGCTGATGAGGAGGGGGCTGCCCACGGCCGATCCGGGGAAACACCTCTTCTCCATGAGATGGGATTGTACATATATCGCACGGGGAAAAAGGACTTCTTTTTGTGAATCATCGATTTATGGTTTCTCTAGGAAGCTTCCTTGTCTGCGGTGCAGTCTCTTCCACCCAGACCAGAAAGCTCCGTGTTAACACTGGGCCCCTGCCCATCAGGAGGGAACCGGGTGACGGGAGGGTCCAGCTTCTGGCCTGAGAATCGGCAGCCCCGGCCTTGCGGTGGGGGAGGCCACCAGCTGTAGGAGGGCAGGGAGGTTCTGCATTGGGAATGACGGCCTCCTGGACATTGGGGACCGTGCACGGTGCTGGGGATGCAACAGTGAGCAGGACAGAGTCTCTCCCACCGCCCGGTGTGGGGGCAGAGGGACGAAATGAAGGACCAGCTTCAGAACTGCCTGAAAAGAGCGTTCGTGGAGAGCATCGAGGCTCTGCGAAGCACGAGTGAGGGGCGTCCGTCTCAGGGCTTCAGGCTGGAGCCTTCGGAACCCATCAGTCCAGCCAGACACGCGGTGTTACAAGCTAAATGTACTAGATTATTTTTTTATCTCAGAAAAGGACAGAGAGCCTGTCCACAGTTAGTGAGCCGCCAGCCTGTGCGTTATACGGTCCATTATGTTAATTGGGCTAATGTCCTCCATTTGAATCACTGGTCAGTTAAAAAGCCAACATCCCCTGCTTTTGGCTCGTGGCGATGGAGGGCGAAGCGTTTTCCGTGGCAGCGAGTGCTAATGCCCGTCCACGCCCAAGGACCAAAGAACATTACAAACCAAAGGTTAATGGTGTTACCGAGGAACTCTGGCGTCCCGGCCTAAATGCTGTTTTCTTTTGAGCTCTTTCCCCTTATGCAGCTTCCTGCTGAAGGGGCTGGATCCCTCTGCTAATACTGACTTCCATTGTCCCCGGCTCCAGCTAAAAACTAGGATACAGCCTTCCATCCTGAGTCTCCTATGTCCTATCCTTGAGAATGCAGACGGTCAGAGTTCTACCCATGCAAAGGAGGGGTGAAGCCTTAAGCTACGGGAAGGACTGAGTCGTAGAGGGTTGGCCTGGGCATGACCGCACCTGATGTGGTCGGGGTGGGGCACGGCCCTTTCTCGTAGGACAGAGGGGAGCTGGTTGTCAGATGTTTCCACCCCGGGGTACTGCGCATTCGCCGAAGCACATCCAAGTGCAGACAGTGTTTTTTTTGTTTTGTTTTGTTTTTTAATGTTTTATTTATTTTTGAGACAGGGAGAGACAGAGCATGAAGGGGGGAGGGTCAGAGAGAGAGGGAGACACAGAATCTGAAACAGGCTCCAGGCTCTGAGCCGTCAGCACAGAGCCCGACGCGGGGCTTGAACTCACGGACAGTGAGATCATGACCTGAGCCGAAGTCGGACGCTTAACCGACTGAGCCACCCAGGCGCCCCAGCGCAGGCAGTGTTAAAACGGGCACCGTCTCCACCACCCTGTGTCCACTGTGAAGACTGGAGACAAAAGCTGGTCCCCTTTTTTGTTTTTTTTAATGTTTATGTATTTTGAGAGTGAGAGAGCATGTGAGCAGGGGGAGGGGCAGAGAGAGGTGAAGACAGAATCCCAAGTGGGCTCCACACTGTTAGCACAGAGCCCAGCGCGGGGCTCGATCTCACAAACCGTGAGATCATGACCTGAGCCGATATCAAGAGTCAGATGCTTAACCGACTGAGCCACCCAGGCGCCCCAGAAGCTGGTCCCTTCTAAATTCTAAGGACAGGAGCTTCCACTTCAAGGACCGAGGGATTTGAGAGACTTGGGGGAGACGTGTGGGAACCCCAAAGTGCCCGAGTTCCGGTAGGGGCTCTACAAATGGAACACCGCTAAGGTCGTTTCCTTCCTGTCCTGTTCCCTTGTCTGTCAGTAGGAAAAAGAAGATAAGCAAAGGCCCCTCTGTAGGCATCTACAACGGCAACATCAACACCCAGATGCCGATGCAGCCAAAAAAGTTTCAGAAGGGACGAAAGGACAGTGACTCCCACGTGTACGCAGTCATCGATGACACCATGGTATATGGCCATCTGTTGCAAGATTCCAACGGCTCCTTCCTGCAGCCAGAGGTGGACACCTACCGGCCGTTCCAGGGTCCCACGGGGGACCGCCCTCCCTCCCCGCCCCTCACAGGCTCCAGGGCCCCGACTGCAAAGCTGACCGTAGACGAGCCATCCCCCAGCTTCCCTGCTGAGTCTGAGAGTGAACCATATACCTTCTCCCACCCCAACAACGGGAACACAGACATTCCCTTGCTGGACACCCACGAGCCCACGGAGCCTGGGGAGTAACCTGGACCCATCCCAAAGACTTTTGCTGAAAGCGGGGCACTGAGACACCCTTTAGGGGTCTCCAGCAGAAACCCTAAAGAGGAGTTTTATGGAAGGAACGGCAGGAGGTTTTCCTGGACGCCACCAACCCCTGATTTCCAAGCGGGCTCGTTCCGACAATGGGACGTTGAAAGTGACGAATGCCTACCTGGATACAGTCGTCCCAGTCCGTATCCTTCTGAAGCCAGGTTGGGTTGTAAACCAGCCGTAAGGAGAGGGGAGGGCTGTGAGTCACCCCGTACGAGGTTGTAATGAGCTCTGGATCTGGATTTGGAACTCTTCAGGGCAACAATACTGATCCCTAGGAGCCCATCCAAGGTCCCTGCTCCCCCTGGAGCCCCCTGGATGAAAAGGACGATGTGCCTTATTATTATTATTTATTTGGGGGTCCTGTGTATTTAAGAAGTCGAAGGTATGACCACGCAGCTCTTTTCACCTGACGTAGTGACAGCTCACGCTCACTGGTCGGATGGCTGGGCTTTGACTTCTCCCGACCACTAGATAAACATGTGCCTGTTCCCCGGAAGATGGGAATGATTTGCGATCTGTCCCGCCAGGAAAGGGTGCGCATGTTTGAGGGCATTGACACTTACCTGCTTTGACAAGAGCCTTCATGGTTCTCTTGCTCTGCTCGTGGTCATCCTCACTGTCCTTCAGTCCCAGAAGGAAGAGAAATTTCCTCGAATTGCCGTGGGTGGCTGTCCCGGCTCCAGCCGTACTTTGGTATTTAAACAGAAATGTAGAGAGGATTTGCATCCCCTAAAAGTGTTTAATGACACAGGGGAGACTGGCCACTGGGTTCCTTTCCTATCGCTACCGTAACCAATTATCTCAAACCCGGTGGCTTGAAACAACGCAAATTTCTTAGCTTCCGGTTCTGGAGATGAGAAGGGCATAGATGGGTTTCACGGGGCCAGCTAGCATCAGGGTGTTAGCCCCTTCTGGAGGCTCTAGGGGAGAGTCGGTTGCCTTGCCTTTTCAAGCTTCTAGAGGCTGCTCACACTCCTTGCCTCCGATGGGGCTGGGCACACCGTGGCACCCGCACTGTCACTGGCAGGGTGACCCTGATGCCCCTCTTTCCTTCTTTCGTTTATAAAGCCCGCCCACCCAGATAATCCGGGATCATCTCCCCGTGTCGAGCTCTTTAATTTAATCACACTGAAAAGTCCCCTTTTGCCGTGTGAGGTACCATATCCACAGGTTCCTGGGAATTAGGCACATCTCTGGGGAATCATCGTTCTGCCCATCACACCCCCCTGCCAGTGCAGGACAGACTATGAAATGACCCAGCCCGCCAGTGTGCTTGGTTTGGCCTAAGAATCTTTTTTATTTTTTTATTTTTTTAAGAATTAGCCACTAACGTTTAAAATTCTAAAACGTTTGCGTAAAAATCCGGATCGGGACGTGCGGCTGGCCTGGGGGGCTCACGCTGTCACCCAGCAGCCGCTGGCTGGAGCTGGTAAAGCAGGTCCAGTTTTAGGTGGGACAGCTGGTGTCCCGGTTCAACCCAGCCTCCCCCTCCCACCCCCCCACCCCCACCCCTGCCACCATATTTCTTCTCGCCTCCCTCACTGATGCTGAGCCTGTGGCTAAAGATCAGTGCACGTCCCCCCGCCCCGCTGCAGGGTTGCTTTGTTTATAATGAAATGGAAAGTTTGGGCCCTAGATCTCTCATCGAATGAGAAGACAGGCCTCGAGGCTGGTGTCTGTTTCAGGAAAGGTTTTTCCCACACACAGCCCCGCGTCCCTCGTTCATACTAATGACCAGCCGAGCTCCTGTGGGCGTTTGCCTCTGCGGCCCCTGCTGTCCTCTGGGAGGAGAGGGATGGTGTTGCGGCTTGACAACACCATCCAGAGGTCAGTGTTTCTGTGGCCAGACCTCCTGTAAAGGTAAACCGGCTTCATCGTGTTCGGTGAATTCACCTGGGAAACACCCGGCCTAGACTTTGCTACTTTGCCTCCATGAGGACTTGTGCAGTCTCCGGACTGGTGTATCTTCCGAGGCCTCTTGGACTCTTTCCAGAAGGAAGAGTCTGTTGTTTTAGTGATGACCTTGGTGGTGCCCCCGGCACCTTTCTCTTCTGAAAGGCGGCCCCCTGCCCAGTTACCCTCGGCCTCTCGGCCTGAGATGCGGGCGACCTCCCCCATGAGGGGCCAGCGGAGGGCTGGGGCTTCCTGCCCACAACTGAAATTGGATCGTTGCTTCCAGTCCCTATAGGAGCCCCAGCCTCCACCTGCCGCCCTCCCCGACCTCCTGGGCTCTGCGGAAGCACCCTCAACCCATGCCCTGCATCTTGTAGCCACGAAGCGTGGCTGGCCACCCTTGGGCCCCGTGTGGCCATTTTTTAACCGAGAGCTCAAAGCCCCAGACCCAGTTGCCTTCTTCCTGAGACCGCAGGTGAATTGAACCATTTTCTGAAGCTTTGCCTCCCTGCAGGTGCCGGCCCAACATACCCCTGGCCCTTTTCTTGAAAGCCCAGACCCCCACTTACGTAAAGTACTTCGGGGTCACTGGAAACCAGTCAGACACGTTTGCTGATGCCTTCTGTGCTGGCACGGTGCCCTTCCTGCTGGGACTGCCTGCACCGGGGCCGCCCCCACACCCGTCTGCTGGGCTGGTGAAGAAGCCCGGCTCGTCCAGGCCTGGGCTGTAGCGCTGGGGTCATTTTGCCCAGGAGGAGAAAGGCCCAGGAAGAGTCAAGGGGGAAAAGCATATGTCCGGGGGGATGTAACCTTGGTCACGGTTAGAGAACTGGTGTGTGTGGATCTGTAATCCTTCGCTGGAAATAATTTATTTTGTTGTAGATACTTTTTAGGCGCCGTTTTCTTCATTTCCTACACTTTTTGTTTTTGTTTCTGTTTTTTTTTTTTAATAAACAAATGTACAGGAAAGAAAAACGGGCGTTGAGTTGTTTACATGCTTTGGTTCTTTGTCCCCTGGGTCGGCTGAGGGCCACATTCCCCAGTTCACTGTGACGGGCTCAGCACAAGGTCAGCAGATGCCGTGTCTTCTGTGTGTTTATGGCACGGGATGCCAGGCTTTGGGCTGACAGTGGGTACCTCGGACGCCAGAGCGCGCTCTGCTCCGTCTGTTGAGACAACACGCGCCTCCCTGTGTGACCACTCGTGATTTGCTCCTGCCACTGTTCCTGGACTACTCTCTACCAAAATCTGTGCCACCTACCTCCCCTCCTGGCGAAAAGCCTACCAGCACTTCAGAATCCACCATTGCCCACTTCCTCCAAGAAGCCCTCCAGCTCCCCCCCCCAGGCTCTCCCTCTGAATGGCAATAGTCTGCACGGAGGGACATTAGTTTTCTTACTTAGAAGTTTGTACTTGCAGGGGCCCCTGGGTGGCTCAGTCGGTTAAGTGTCCGACGCGTGATCTCAGCTCAGGTCATGATTTCATGGCTCGTGGGTTCAAGCCCCGCATCAGGCCCTGCACTAACAGTGCAGAGCCTGCTTGGGATTCTGTCTCTCTCTCTCTCTCTCTGCTCCTCCCTGCTGTCTCTCGAAATAAATTAAAAAAAAAAAAAAAGTCAAATGTACACTTCAGTTTGGGGGCACCTGGGTGGCTCAGTCGGTTGAGCGTCCGGCTGCAGCTCAGGTCATGATCTCGTGCTTCGTGAGTTCGAGCCCCCCGTCGGGCTCTGGGCTGACAGCCCGGAACCCGGAGCCGGCTTCGGATTCTGTGTCCCCCTCTCTCTCTGCCCCTCTCCTGTTCACGCTCATGTGCTCTCTCTCTCTCTCTCTGTCTCTCAAAAATAAATAAAAACATTTTAAAAAATGGAAGAAAAAAAAAGGTTATGCTTACTTGTGTTTTGCCCAGTGCGATTGTATTTTTCTTGGAGGGAGGAGTCTGTATTTTGTACTTGGTTCGGCTTCCTCATACTGCCCAACACAGCAGGTGCCCAGAAACAACATCTGGGACATTAACTGTCACAACAGAGACATATTGTGCTTCCGCAGTGACATCAGGCAGGTATCCTACTTGAGGCTACCAGATGGAGGGCGGGGATTAGATGCCAGGCAAAGACCGTGCTAGAAGCTTTCAAGCCTTCCCTCGCGGCAGCCGCTGCCGACTCCCAACAGCAGTGCTTCATCCCGTTTACTGGTGAGGAAAGGAGGCCCGGAAAGATGGAGTCACTTGCCCAGGGACACAAACCCAGAAGAGGCGGAGCAACAAATGTATAGCAGCCTTTCCACCTTGTTCCCCTGCTCAGTTCAGCCCAGGAGGGCCCAGTGCTGGGATCCGGGATCAGGTGAGGGGCTGCCAGAGGTGGCCCAGGACTCCCATGGGATCCTTTTCTCCCCCATCTTTTTCCCCTTCCTACAGGAGGCCGTGAACTTCGGGGGAAGGAAGCCTCAGGGACGCCGTAGCCGCCACAGGCCCTCTCTGGACTTTGTGCTAGCGGCCCCTCCCCCTTGTCGGGGATGCCTGGGAATCTGGTGTCAGCCACAGAGCCAAGGGCCTGCAGCCCTCCAGGCCCTGCCAAGTCCGGCTCCCCACACTCACCCCTGCTCCTGAGGATTCCTGCTCCTGAGGGGAGGGGGGGAGTCACGCTTCACACCTGTGTGGCCTCCAGGGTTGCTGCCAGAAAGTGCCACCTCCAGGCACTGATGTGACCTCAGCCCAGGCTCTCCTCCGGAGGTAAGCAAACAGTTCCCTACCCCAGGGCTCACAGTCCTCTGTTTGGGGGTTGATGGGGCTGCTTTTTGGCTTTAAAGGTGCTTATTGGGGGGGGGGGGTGCCTAGGTGGCTTTGTCAGGTAAGCTCCCGACTCTTGGTTTCCGCTCAGGTCACGATCTCACAGTTCGTGGGTTCAAGCCCCGTATCAGGCTCTGTGCTGCCGGCATGGAGTTAGGATTCTCTCTCTCTCTCTCTTTCTCTCTGTCCCTCCCCTGCTCATTCTCTCTCTCTCTCTCTCTCTCTCTCTCTCAAAATAAATAAGCTTAAAAAAAAAAAAAAGATTAAAAACTGGAGCACCTGGGTGACTCAGTTAAGCATCCGACTTCGGCTCCGGTCATGATCTCAGGTTCATGAGTTCAAGCCCCACGTCAGGCTCTACGCTGGCAGCTCGGAGCCTGGAGCCTGCTCTCTCTCTCTGCCCCCTCCCCTACTCATACTTGCTCACTCTCTCTGTCTCAAAAATATATAAACATTTTAAAAGTAAAAAAAAAAAATCAAAAACTAAAGAAAGGTGCTTATGAGGAAACAGGGAGACATGGAACTCAATCTAACTCCCACCCCCACCCATCCCCTCCTTTCCTTTGCTGATCCGTGACTCACAGAGCTGAGCTGTAACGGCCTCTTGGCCAGTCTTTGCTGAAGGTAATTGCCAGAAGCTAGACTGTGGTCGTTTCAGACCCAGACGACAAATAGGCCTAGAAAAAGATTTGCTGCAAAGCAGTCTAAGGATGTGGAAAGAGGAAAGACCCAGAACAGATGCCAGGAAAGATCTCCCACCCCAGCCTTCAGCCCCAGGCCAGTGCAGCAGCCGCAACAAACCCCCTGAGCCCACTCTTTTCACCACTTAGACCACCCAGCAGCCCCTCTCAGACCCTAGAGGCAGCTTCACGTGTGGGCCCCCTTGCAGCCACACAAGCCATGTGTTCAACAGGACCTACGCATAGCACTGTGGCCAGTTCGAAATTCTTTTTTGGGGGGAGGGGGGGAGGTGCAACTTAGCCAGAGGCAGAAAGCGGGTGGGGAGAGAGGGAGAGAGAGAAGAGCAGGGCTCATCCGAAGCAGAGCTCCTGTTTGACCAGAAGCGGGGCTCGTGTTCACCCCATTCAGGGCTCGAGCTCACCCGGAGCAGGGCTCGTGTTTTACCCAAAGCGGGACTTGTGCTCACCGGATGTAGGACTCGAACTCATAAACCATGAGATCGTGACCTGGGCCGAAATCAGAATGCTTAACAACTGAGCCACCCAGGTGGCCCGCCAGGTTGAAATAACTGTTGCACGAGGGGCCTCACGTTTTTCTTCTGGACGGGACCCCACCAATGACGTGACCACCTCTGCCTGGAGGTCAGGGCTGTTATGACCCCTCATCTCAGAGGATGAGGCTGGCTTGGAGACGTCCAGTAACTCGTCAGGGCCCCGCAGCCAAGGGACAGAAGCAAGATTCGAGTCCTCAAGCGTTTTCAATTCTATCCCTCTTTCTTCAGGTTTTTTGCCCTCCCGTGCACCTGACTTTTGAAACGCTACCGAAGGGCCTTTCTATACCACTCACTTATTAACCGGTTAAAACACGTAATTATTAGGCTGATAATCTGAAGAGAAATTTATAATAGGTCACGGGATAGACCACAGAACCATTCTGTCCAATACAGGAAGGAGCCACATGTGGCTGTTTAAATTTTAAGATTAAATTAATCCTAATGTAGTTAAAGTTTAAGCAGGTTGGGCGCTAATTAGTACATCAAAATATATTGGGGCTTTCTTTTTCAAATTAAGTGTACGTGGCTGTGTATGGAGGGGATACCAAGGTCCCAGGGTGGGAGGACTAGGAAAACGGGCCTGGGGCTCACACTTGGCTTGAATGTTCAGCTAAGGGTGTTTGCCTGGATAAGGTATACTTTGGCATCTTATTGTGTTGGAACTGAATTTCACGAGACTGCCGTGTGTCAGCCCCTCCCATAATGTAGTTTCTCAATTGCACTAGACACATGTTCAAGTGCTAAGTAGCCACCTGTGGTTAAGTGCTGAGTATGGGACTGCACATCACAGAAAATTCTGCTATGAGGCACTAACAGTGTGTGCCTGCGTGTGTGTGCGTGCGTGTGTGATATGTAAAGTACCACCTTCCTCGCACAGGAGGAAGAGTCCTGTGTACCAAGGACTCTTCCGAGGGGTCTATGTGGCCAGCTTGACAAGCAGTGAATACCACCTCTCACTCTTTCCCCGTGAAATATTTTTTTCTCTTGGCTGTGATGGCCCCAGGCTTCCTGGTTTTCCTCCTCCCCCTCTGGTTTCTTGTCAACCTTCTTCACTGGTGCCAGCTTGCCTCCAAATCTCTAAACATCAGAGGGGCCTGTGGTTCAGGATTCGGATCCTTTTTTCTCCTCCACCCTCACTCACTTGGTGACGTCCCCCAGTCACATGACGTTGAAAACTGTCTACATCCCGATGGCTCCCGAGCCGGATCTCTCCCCTGAACTCCGAGCTGTGTGTCAGCATCTCCACCTGGCATCTGATGGGCATCTCAAATTCAAAACATCCCAAGCTGACCTCCTGCTATTCCCCCTCCAAATCTGCTCCTCCCATTGAGGGTAAGAGTAGAGGAAACAGTTTGCTCTAACTCTGTTGATGGCGATCCCAACCCTCTGGTTGCTCAGTCCAAAACCTTTGGAGTCCTCCTTGACTCTCTCTCTTACGTGCATGTTTGGTCCACCAGCAATCCTGTTTTGTTTTGTTTTGTTTCCAGTATGCTTTACTCCCAACGTGGGGCTCGAACTCGTGACCTTGAGATCAAGAGTCATATGCTCTACTGACTGGACCATCCAGGCCCCCCCGGGGCCACCAGTCATCTTAATGGCTCTTCCTTGTATCCACGATCCCCTATCTTCCTACCTCCGCTGCTTTCACTAAATCCCTCACCTCGACAATGCCGTCACCTCCTCATCAGTCTCTGTGCCTTTGCCCTCTGCTCCCTCATTTCAAGACCACAGTGATTCTGCTCATATAAGGCAGATCTCGTGACTCCCTTGCTCAGAACCTTCCCCATCGCTCCATCTCATTCAGAGTAGAAGCCGAAATCCTTCCAATGGCCCATGAGGCCCTGCTGGACCCTGCCCCCATCACTTCTTCTTTTTTTTTTTTTAATGTTTATTTTTGAGAGAGAGAGAGACCGAGTGTGAGCGGGTGAGGTGCAGAGGGAGAAGGAGACACAGAATCCCAAGCAGGCTCCAGGCTCTGAGCTGTCAGCACAGAGCCTGACGTGGGGCTCGAACTCACGAACCACAAGCTCATGACCTGAGCCGAAGTTGGACACTTAACCAACTGAGCCACCCAGGTGCCCCATGGCCCTATCACTTCTTTGAACGTCAGCTCCTAATACCTGATCTCTCAATCATCCAGCTCCACTCACGCAAAACCCTTGTTCATTCTCGAACATTCTGGCCTCACAGCCTTTGTGTTTGCTGTTCTCTCCAACTAGAATGTTCTTCTACCAGAAATCCCTCTGTTCTCACCCTTACTTCCTTAGGTCTTTGTATAAATGTCACCTCAGTTCCTTGGCAAAATCCCATGCGGCTTCCCTGGCCACACTAGAATGTCAAGCTTTCCCCCCAGCTTCCACCCTTCATATCTGCTCCCTTTCTTTATTTTTACTTCTTAGCAATTATAAAAGTATATGTTTTATTTCTTTAAAAAAAATTCTTTTTTAACATTTATTCATTTTTGAAAGACAGAGACAGAGCATGCATCGGGGAGGAACAGAGAGAGAGGGAGACACAGAATCCGAAGCAGGCTCCAGGCTCCGGGCTGTCAGCACAGAGCCCGACGCGGGGCTTGAACTCACGAACCCTGAGATCATGACCTGAGCCAAAGGTGGAAGCTTAACCCACTGAGCCCCCAGGGGCCCCCTTTTTTTTTTTTTTTTTTTTTTTTTTTTCTTTATCTTGCCTGTTGTTGCTCTTCCAACTAAATTACAAGCTTCACGAGGCAGGAAATGTTTTACTCAACCCCATCCCTAGTACCTGGAACTGTACCTAGCACATAGGTAGGTTCGAGTTCATGTAACAAAAAACAATAATAACTTAAGCAAGACAGAGCCTATTCTCTCACATATGTGACATTCAGAGGTGGGACCTAGGTTCCTATCTTTCTCCTTCACCATCCTGGCTGTGGCTTCTACCGTCAAGTTTACCTCATGGTCTCATTATGGCTGCTGGAGGTCCAGAAGCCACATACACATTCCAGGCAGGAAGAAGAGAGGTGGGGAGTAAACACCTTTCCTGGGAACTCCGCTTAACTTTTTATTGCACTCCCACCTCTATCTTCAAGGATGACTGGAAAGTTAGCTAGGCACTTCGGTGACTCTAGCAATGTAAAACTCTGTTGGGGGGGGGGGGGGAATAAGAACATAAATACCAATTAGGCACCTTGGCATTTTCGCTTCGTTTCTGGTTTTTTGTGTAATTGTTTGCATTTGAATATGATTGTAAATCTCAAAAATGTTCACTGTTTGTTTCAGCATAAAGTAGCAGGCATATCCGATTAGATGGCCAGATTGGCTAGATTCTCTTCCCTCAGACATTTATGCATCTAGGTGTTCTTTTATTTCCTGCCTTATTGGGGCGCCAGGGTGGCTCAGTTGGTTGAGCATTCGGCTCAGGTCATGATCTCGCGGTTCGTGAGTTCGAGCCCCACGTCAGGCTCTGTGCTGACAGCGCGGAGCCTGGAGCCTGCTTCGGATTCTGTGTCCCCCACCCGCCATTCTCTCTGCCCCACCCCTGCTTGTGCTCTGTCTCTCTCTGTCTTTCAAAAGTGAATAAACATTAAAAAAAAATTATTTCCTGCCTTATCAATTTAAGAACCTCTAAGGAGATTCCGCCTTATTCTATCCCTATCCCTAGCTTATTAGAGACCATGCTAAAAGTCACCATGTGTTTTAAATAGGTCGATCCTGCCCTTATGGAGTAGAGAAACGTCTCCATTTATAACAATGTGTCAGAGCACCTGGGTGACTCAGTCGGCCAAGCATCTGACTCTTGATTTCAGCTCAGGTCATGATCTCACGGTTCGTGAGTTCAAGCCCCCACATCAGGCTCTGTGCTGACGGCATGGAGCCTGCTTGGGATTCTCTCTCTCTTCTCTCTCTGCCCCTACCCCCTTCTCTCTCTCTCTCAAAATAAATAAAATAAACTTAAATAGGTTCTGTCACAAGAGCAGGGCTTTAAAAAACTATTGGGTCGTTTGGCATTCAAATTTTTTTCAAAAATGAAAATGAGCCTGTTTTCGGCAGGCTTCAAATGAGTGCCGTCCCGTAATACAAACACAGCCCATTATAACGCCGTAGAAAGATCTTGAGCCTAGCTGTAACAGGATGATGTTTTGTTCTGTTTCGTTTTGTTTCCATAATGGACATTAACTAACCTCAAAGTGCAATCTGCCACTGAAAGTCTCTGCATGTGACATAGAGCACTGGGCACCAAAGAGGCCCAAGTGGGCAGATCCGGACCAAGAACAAGCTAATTGGAGCTGTCCATCCACTTAGGAGCTTTCATTATATAATAGTTCGTCTTTATTTTCCCCAGTTCCAAGTAGGGCCTGAGTCTGTTCACACTCAAGGCCTCCTTAAGACTTGCTTGGGTATGATATTTGCCCTTGTGGCCTCAGTGGAAAAGCTTCTAGATGTTTTCTGCTCCACCCCAGCTGATTTCCCATTCCAGGGCCCAGGAGTGTCTCAGTGTGATTTCTTGAACCCGTGTCCAAATTGCCTGGAGTCCGTAGATCAAATGCAAATTTCTGGCCCCAGCTGTGACCACACTAGTCAGGATCTCCGGGACTGGAGTTGCCACGTTCTCAACAGGCTTCCTGGGCTTGGGCCAACCGACCAAGACTTTCTTCAGAAAGGGGACTCACAGGTGACGAGACGGGGGCTCACTTTCTGGCCCGCCTGTGTCACCATCGCCTGTTTGCTGCTCCTTGGAGCACCAGTTGGGGAGTGGGCTCCCCTTTGAGGGAGTCACTGCTATTGTGACCGCTCGCTGAAGAGTGTCCCACAGAGGACGCCATAGGCCACTCGCCCTCCATGTGTCAAGGAAATGGTGCAGGTCTATCAATTTGTGTTCACGGGTATGTATGTCAAACCCAGCCTGTCTTGGTTTTTTTGTTTTTTTTTTTTAATTTTTTTTTTTTAACGTTTATTTATTTTTGAGACAGAGAGAGACAGAGCATGAACGGGGGAGGGTCAGAGAGAGAGGGAGACACAGAATCTGAAACAGGCTCCAGGCTCTGAGCTGTCAGCACAGAGCCCGACGCGGGGCTCGAACTCGCGGACCGCGAGATCGTGACCTGAGCCGAGGTCGGCCGCTTAACCGACTGAGCCACCCAGGCGCCCCCCAGCCTGTCTTGTTTTGAGGGAACATTTGTCCCCAGACTGACAAAGACCTCAGAATTGCTGAGAGGCGGCTGTGAAGTCCAGCTGTTTCATCCGAGCAAGCGCCTTCGCTTTGCTGAGCCAAAATATCCTCGACTACAAAATACGAATCCTAACGCCTACCTAACAAGGCGATTGCGAGGGTGGGGAGAGGTGACGTATACGACAACGTCTGAATTTTAGTGGCCAATCTTCATGAAATCCGCGTCCGAAAGGAAAACCATCGCCGGTAGTCGGCTCATTCTGGCTCGGACTCGTCTTCGGCAAGCTGGTTGCCTTTTCCTGTGAGTTGACCGTTCTCCAGCTAGCTGCGTCACATTTGAAGATGCCGTTCTCATCTTCTCCAAACCCACTTAGCTGTCAGCTCCAGCAAGCTGGCATGTGACCGCACAGCTTTTGCGCAGCCCTAGAAAGAGCCGTTCCTGGAAGGAGCGTCACGGCGTGAGCCGTGGGAGCTCAACCGCCAGGGAAGAGGGAAGTTCAGGATCTCATCTTGTAAACACTGTAGCGGTGAGCTGAGATTTGGCGGCCCGTGTCTGAGGCAGTCCTGTGTGTTTGGGTCTGCCTGGTGAGCAGTGGACACCAATGGAGAGACATGGCGGGGTGGGGGGTGCGGAGGGGAGGCAGCATTCCCAGCACTGAGGCTTATAGTAACCATAACAACTGTCCGGTCTTTTCTCCCTGCCCCATCTCACTTGCCAAAGGACAACTTTCCTCACTGGCAAGGGGATGGACAAACACCACCATTCCTTTAAAGATGGTGCTGGGGCGGGGCGCCTGGGTGGCTCAGTCGGTTAAGATCTCAGCTTAGGTCACGATCTCTCCGTCCGTGTGAGTTTGAGCCCCACATTAGGCGCCGTGCTGACAGCTCAGAGCCTGGAACCTACTTCAGATCCTGTGTCTCTCCCTCTCCCTGCCCCTCCCCAACTCGCGCTCCGTCTCTCTCTGTCTCTCAAAAATGAATAAACGTTAAAGTAAATAAATAAATAAAAATATAAATATTAAGATGGTGCTGGGGAGGAAAAATTGTTCTCTGTCCTTCAAGATTCTTCTAGCTGGTCTAGGAATTAAGTTGACACGAGATAGATGAACAGGGGAAAATCCCATTTAAACTTGTACACATGGGGAATCTACACACACATGAGATTCCAAAGACAGTCGGGCAAAATGAGGTACATATGTCATCCTGAACTAGAAAGAGGGGGGAGAGGGTCTGGGACTTCAAAGGGAAGGAAAGCAATTCACGGGAAGGTGAAAAAAAAGTAAAGGTTTGGTAAACATGTGTTTGCCGGGGCCCTCAGAAACAATGGGACGGAGGGAGGAATTTTAACAAACAGACTTGCCAAATCCCTTTCTGTCTGTGCTCTGGTTCATATGATCAGGTGGTTATCTAATGTAGCAAAATCTCCTTCAGGCAGGTTCTTCATCTACATCCCTTCAGACAGTTAGGGGGAAGGTCAAAGTTTCTTCCTGGGTCTTTGGGCCATGATTATTTTGCAACTCTGAACCCCTGCCATGGTCAGAAACCACCCCACTTCTTCTCCCGTGTAGAGTTCAGCCAGTGCCTTGAAATAGCCTCTAAGCATCTGAGAAGTTTTAAAAGCAATTTTTAAAAAATCTTGTTAAACAGAAACCGTGAAGCGCTTGCCTTCATGGAAGGAAACTGTGAGGTTGGGAATCTTGTCACCATATACCCTTCCGTAACTTTTGAATCTGAACCTGGAGAATGCACCTCATATTTTAAAACGTAATAAGGGGCACCTGGGTGACTCAGTCGGTTGAGCGTCCGGCTCTTGATTTTGGCTCAGGTCATGATCTCATGGTTCATGGGTTCAAGCCCCACCTAGGGCTCTGCGATGAATATGGAGCCTGCTTGAGATTCTCTCTCTCCCCCTCTCTCTGTCCCTCCCCTCTCTCTCTCCTCTCTAAAATAATAAAACGTTTAAAAAATAAAATTTTTTTTAAAATATACAATAAAATTGGGCACCTGGGTGGCTCAGTCAGTTAAGCGTCTGACTTTGGCTCATGTGATGATCTCACAGCTTGTGGGTTCGAGCCCCGCATCGGGCTCTGTGCTGACAGCTCGGAGCCTGGAGCCTGCTTCGGATTCTGTGTCTCCCTCTCTCTCTGCCCCTCCCCGGCCGGTCACGCTCTGTCTCTCTCTCTCCCTCAAAAATAAATAAAGATTTTGAAAAAATATCTTTAATACAATAAAATGAAGATGAAAACTTCCATGTTAAAACGCAAGATTCTGCGGTTGTTAAATGTCTCAGAAAAGTACGGCAGTCTTGCCAGCCTCCATTAAGTCCAGTTTTTCAGACTTTGAGCCTCTCTTCTCCCCTCCCCACCCCCAGGTGCTGCGACCGGTTTGGCCAGATTTCACCCCCACCCTCTGGTCAGAGATCCGAGGTTACTCCCCGAGAGGCTAATGGCTGGAAAAGACTGGAAGGTGTGGTGGCAGAAATGCCGCTCACACCCTGCCAGAAGCTTCTTCTACACACCTCTGGTGACTCGGAACCCCATCGCCCCGCACGCTCCTCAACTGTTGATTCTCCCAAGCCAAGATGTCTCCAGAAGGCTGGCAACCTTCTGGGGGAGGGGGTGTTGGGCTCCCACCTGGAAAGAAGAGTCCCGGCACCAGCTAGTGAAGTGACTTCAGATCCCTTCGCGGGTTCCTCGTGTCACCCAGGACGTTGAGATCTGACCTCTCAGAGGCCCAGGCTCCAATGACTAAAATCCGCTCAGACCTTAACCTTGGGACTCGGGCTGTGAGGGGGCCAGGCCGCTCCTCAGAGTTCAGGGAAAGCAGCCTGCCATACAAGAAAGGCTACTCAGAAGCTCGTTTTGGGGGCGCCTGGGAGGCTCAGCCGGTTAAGCGTCCGACCCTTGGTGTCGGCTGGGGTCATGATCTCGTGGTTCGTGAGTTCAAGCTCCGTATCAGGCCCCTCGCTGACAGCGCAGAGCCTGCTTGGGATTCTCTCTCCCTCTCTCTCTCTGCCCCTCCTCCACTTGCACTGCACTGTCCCTGTCGCTCTCAAAATAAATAAATAAACCTAAGAAAAAAGAAAAAGAACCTTGTTTTGTGGCTGTTCTGTCATTTTAGGAGAGAATATATTTTTACCCAAGATCCGGGTCGGCGAGGCTGCGGGAGTGAATGGAAGAGCCTCCTGCTCTGCCTCAGACTTGG
Source organism: Panthera uncia (assembly GCF_023721935.1). NCBI lineage: Eukaryota > Metazoa > Chordata > Mammalia > Carnivora > Felidae > Panthera > Panthera uncia. Next base: position 13,989,814 of record NC_064816.1, on the reverse strand, counting down.
GACTCAAGTGTGTCCTTTGGACCCCACGTGGGCTCGCTTGGGCTCAGGAGCTGAGTAGCCACCAATTCCATTCTGGATCCCTTTCTTTTCGCAAGACACCAGTCGCTTGGCTGCTGGCCACCCGCTGTGTTGTCTGAACTTGTTTGCAGGCTGAACACCAGCAGGATCGTCAGACGTTCCTGAGTTAAATCTCTTTTCCCACCATCACCACCCCCCACTCTGGTCCCTGCAGCCACCCAGGAGACCCAGCCTGCAGGCTGTCATGGGTCTTTGATCGCAACTAATTACACCTTCTCTTTTGGTTTACAAAACGCCCTCACAAGCCTTATTACAGGTTTATCCCACTGGGCACTGTGTACCTTAACAACTCAATAAACTCGTTCTTATAACCACCCCATGAGTCCTGCAGGCTAATTGTCTTCTTCCTCTTCCCTTTCTTTCTTTCTTTCTTTCTTTCTTTCTTTCTTCTTTTGTTTTAATTTAAATGAAGAAATACAAAGAATGTGTGGGTTTTGCCTAAGGCCACCAGCAGGAGAGGCACAGACCTGTGGATGGACTCCAGCCTCGTTTTTTGCGGACTAGGGGAGGCGCAAGGGAGGGCTACCCAGACACCATGTGGTACTCCAAAATGCAATTGATATTCACAACGACACGGATGGGCCTAGAGGGTACTATGCTAAGTGAAATAAGTCAGACAGAGAAAGACAGATATCATAGGATTTCACTTAGAGGTGGAATCTAAAAACCAAATCAGAACAACAACAAAACCCAGAAACACATTCATAAATAGAACAAACTGGTGGTGTTGCCAGAGGGTCGGGAGGGCGGTGGGAGGATGGGCAAAACAGGGGAATGGGATCAAAAAGTACAAACTCCCAGTTGTACAATAAATAAGTCACAGGGATGAGAAATACAGCATAGGGAATACAGTTGATAATACTGTAATAACTTTGTATGGTGACTGCACTTGTCACGGTATTTCATAATGTATGTAATTGTCGAATTGCTACATTGTGCATCCAAAACTCATATAATATTGCACGTCAACCATACTTTAATTAAAAAAAAAAAAAATATATATATATATATATATATATATATATATATATATAAAACTGTCTAGTGGCTGCTGATCTCTTTACTCAGTCAGCATTTTGGTTGTCCCAATGGCACGGACCCTACAGAGCTTCAGGGCAGGCATTCTCCAAAGGCCTTCTCCAACATAGGGATTACTATGACTCCGAATCAGGCCTATTTCCTTTCTTTTGCTTAGATGTCTTTGTATAAGTAAAGTCACAAATGGGCCAAAAAGCTCAATTTAAAGTTGCCAAGGAAGAATGAATCAATCTTTTTACTCACAGTCCCAGTTTCCAGGAAAGCCAAACGTTCTTGAGCAATGGTCTTTCCCATTCCAGGAAGACACCACCCAGGAAGCTGCAAGAAATAACTCATTCATCAGATTGTACTGAGACATCGCCATTTCCCCCAGAGGACAGAGGAAGAATCTGGGGAGAAAGACATCTGATATGGTAGTGATGAGGTTTGGAGAAGTAGGGATCTGGAGCTGATGGCCAAGAAAGAATTCTTGAGATGTCTTTGATGCAAAAAGGTGTTATTGTTAAAGCAAGGGGACAAGACCCCTGGGCAGAAAGTGCGGCACTGGGGTTGTAGAGTGACTAGTTATATACTAAGGAGGTGGGGAAAGTTAAAGGCAAAAGGGAGGCCTCCAGAAGGACTTCCATATGCTAAGGAAGGCTCATAAGATACTGGAGGCCTAGCTATTGTCAAGCTAAGGTTGTTTCGCTTAGTAAGGTGTTCAAGTTAAGACAGGAGGGAGTTCCTGGAAGAATGTTATACTCTGTATTTGCTTCAAGTGTTTGTCAATGGGCTGCGGGTTATCAGGAAATTTAATTTTACCTACCGTTTCCTTTTTGCCTTTGTTCCCCACATCACTATAGTGGGGAGGGTGATGTTGGGTCTTCAGGAAACTGAGTCTATAGGTTTCTGGAGATTAGGCTATTGATGAAATTGCCTTTTTCTCACAATTTACTAGAACACTTGTAAACTGATGGGACAGTGATCTCTATCAGTTAACCGTTTGTTTTTCCCTTTCCTTTGTTCTTGGGCAGCCAGGAGTCCCTGAGGAATGCCAGACCTATCCACATATCCCCCTGGGCAGGAGGGGGAGGGGGGTGCAGGTTGCAGGGGAGGGGGAGAAGGGGGAGGTGTCAGCTTGCCTGATGTTCCCTCATCAGTAGCTCGAGCCGCAGCAGCTCCACAGGCCATGGAAGAGGCACTTGTCCCTTTGATCTAATGACGCTTGGTTATTATTTTGCAGGGGTGTGGGCCATCATGTGAAGAGAGACAATCCAAAATTCGAAACTTACACAAAATGATGGACTGAATGTCCTTTCCAAGTCTCCCGGAGCATTGTCTAAGTTCACCTAAGGATCATTCAGTGCTCTAGGGAAATGAAATTGTGGGTTGACTCACTATTGATTGGGACCTAGACCCTGCTAAGAGTATATGTTTATTTGTAGAAAACTGATAAGTTGCAAATGATTTTTGTCAGGTAGACAATGCAAATGAACTCTGTCCAGTAGAACAGATAACCTTAAAGGTTATGGTTTCATTGCCCTGTAGGACATTAACCAGTCTTGTATCTAACTTTGCCTTCTTGTTCTACATTATTTATCCCACTGAGTAAACGTTTACTATGCATCATGATTCTTCAGAAAAATAAATAATTCTTAGGGGCTGTTTTTCTAAAACAAGCTACCAGCTTCAAGAGAAGAACAAAACCCATCTGAAAAGCCCAGCAATTCTCCTCCCTGCCGTTATCCACTAGGAGCCTTTGGGGTTGCCTACCCCAGCTGTTGCAAAAAGAAAAAAGAATAGAAGGGAAGACTCCACTGGTATTCAGCTGCAGGAGATACTTTAAGAATATCCTCATCCTGTGAGAAAAAGCTATTTGTTTCAAGGCAGTGGGGGCGAGAGGGGTGGAGCCCCCATGTGGGGCATCCTCCAAAGGTCTAAACAGAATCTTATCTCTTTATCCAGTAACAGAGGCTGACGTAGTTAAACTGGGGCTCAGGCTAGCTACAGAATTGCTCACTCTACAGCGCTAGGGTATAAGGCCCCTGAGCACAGAGACTGGGCCTTTGTTCACCTCTGTGTCCCGAGGAAAGTCAAAAAATGGGATGCAAAGGGAAGATGTATGTATCTGCACTGAAGATCCAGTCTGAAGACGACCCGCTACAAAAGGAAATGAGGGAACTTTGGGGGGTGATGGGGATGGTGGTTTGTCTGGAGGCAAATATTTGTCGAAAGTGATCAGCGGTACACTTTAAATGTGTGCATTTTAGTGTAGGTAAATAACACCTCAATAAAATTGATTTAAGAAGAAAAAAGCACTAATTGAGATTTACAGTATCTTTGGGGTGCCTGGGTGACTCAGTCGGTTAAGCGTCCGACTTCAGCTCAGGTCATAATCTCACAGTTTGTGAGTTCGAGCCCCACATCAGGCTCTGTGCTGACAGCTCAGAGCCCGGAGGGAGACTGCTTAGGATTCTGGGTTTCACTTTCTCTCTGCCCCTTCCCCACTCGCGCTCTATCTCTCTCAAAAATAAACATTAAAAAAATTTTTTTAATTAAAAAAAAAAAAAGATTTCCAGTATTTTTAAGATAGTCTGTGACTCATTCCAAGCGATGCCTGGTTTACAGAGGGCAGACTTCACTCTCCTGCTATTTTCAGAGTTTCTATTTGAAATGCAAACACTTACCAATAAACACAAATACTTTGGGAGACCTAGTGAAAGCAGAAGTCTTTTCTTACGGAATCACATTTAAGAACAAAAAAACTAAGATTCATCATTTGGTATTAGTTGACCAATTGACCAATTGCCCTTCATTTCGGCCAGCAAAAAAACAAAAAACAAAACAAAACAAACAAAAAAAAACACTAAATAATTGTGAAAATTCTAATTAGAAAGAATGTTAACAATTATCTAGTGACCAGCCCATTCATTTTACAGATGTGGAAACTGAGGCCCAGCTAAGAAAGGACAATTGGGAAATGTGTTCTTCAGAGGTGATCCTTCCAGTCAGGGGTTAGATCTTTCCAGAAATCTTCCTCACTTCCTCTTGAATGGCAACCCAGGATATTTCTGCAGATAGTCTCTTTGAGAAGCACTGGCAACAGAGAGAGTTCCAATAATGAAGATAAAATGTCCTACACCTTTTAAAAAATGTCTAATGTCAAATTGGTCCAGGATACCCAGGATGAAGTTGTATTTTCAGTTATGTTTTCCTTAAATAAAATGGATTAGGGGCGCCTGGGTGGCTCAGTCAGTTGAGCGTCCGACTTAGACTTCAGCTCAGGTCATGATCTCGCAGTCCATGAGTTCGAGCCCCACGTTGGGCTCTGTGCTGACAGCTCAGAGCCTGGAGCCTGCTTCTGATTCTGTGTCTCCCTCTCTCTCTGCACCCCCACTCATGCTCTGTCTCTGTCACTCTCAAAAATGAATAAATGTTAAAAAAAATTTTTTTAATGGATTCAAAGCCCTTTTTGAGATAATAAAGTCTCTGTCTTCGGCATTAAAAAAAATTAATCTAGTTTATTTTCTTCCACCGATTTTTTATTTATTTATTTATTTTTTTAATTTTTTTTTTTTCACGTTTATTTACTTTTGAGACAGAGAGAGAGACAGAGCATGAACGGGGGAGGGTCAGAGAGAGAGAGGGAGACACAGAATCTGAAACAGGCTCCAGGCTCTGAACTGTCAGCCCAGAGCCCGACGCGGGGCTCGAACTCACGGACCACGAGATCATGACCTGAGCCGAAGTCAGCCGCTTCACCGACTGAGCCACCCAGGCGCCCCTCTTCCACCGATTTTTAAGATAAAAATTTACACTTGCAACAGATGTTGCAAGGGTAGACTTCTTGCACAGACAGATCAAGACGTTTGTTTGTCTTCAGACCCTTGCCAAGAGTTAAGCAATCATTGAACATGGCATCACATCCACTTTGGTCCCCATGAAGAGTTTTAGCACACTCCTATCAAATACATACGATGTGAAAGACGTGGTGCTAAGCTAAGTGTGGGTGGAGAAGCCCCTGCGAGTGCTAGAAGGAAGGCGGACGGCAGGGGGTGAGGTGAGGGGTGGATTACAAACCTTAGGTGGTAGCGTTCATTCATTCATTCAAGTCTGGCTATGGCGCGCTCTCCTGAGCTGTTAAGACACTTCAAAACCACCAGAGGGGATGACTGTGGGGCTGAGGCTGGAGCTGCAGTAAGAAAGTGTGATGAGGGCTCTTTGCCAATTTCCATTCTGTTTTCCCAATTCAGAGGGAAATTTCCCATTGTTTCTCACCTGCTCCCAAGGCAACAGATGAGTTGCGAGCTGTTTACACTAGCAAGCAAGCTGTATTGATCTATAAACCGAGTAACGCATATTAAAATGATTTCTTAGCAATAATCCTTTAACTAAAAACTTACATTTTGGATGCTGTAAGGGAAAATCATGCACTCCATCACGGCCCCCAGCAATGCCGAAGGCCAGAGCAGCGAGATAGGTTCACCTCAAGATTTAATCTTGATTCCAAACCTTTGCAGAGAGAACTGTTTCTTTCATAGCAACCTGGTATTTTCTCTCACCTGCAGGAGAGAGGAAACCCATATTCAGGCGACCCAGAAAAAAATAAAATAAAATAAAATAAATAACCAAACAGGCTCAGCGGGAGAGGGTGGCCCTCTGGGGTATTCTTGACCCATCGCATCATACCCAGGCTTGGGGGTGGAGAGGGCAGACGCTTCTAGAATGCTTTAGCCCCATCTCAAGTTTCTGAATTAACATTCTTCAGGTCCTCTTTCCCCAGATCTTTAAGCACCCAAACAATCGGGAAGAAAGTGTTTTTTTATTTTTTTTTTTAACGTTTATATATTTTTGAGAGACAGAGCAAGACAGAGTGCGAGCCGGCGCGAAGAAGAGAGAGAGGGCAACACAGAATCTGAAGCAGGCTCCAGGATCTGAGCTGTCAGCACAGAGCCCAACGTGGGGCTCAAACTCATGAACCGTGAGAACATGACCTGAGCTGAAACCAAGAGTCAGACGCTCAACCCACTGAGCCACACAGGTGCCCCAGGAAGGGTTTTTTTTGCTTTTTAAATGTTTATTTTTGAGAGAGAGAGAGAGAGAGAGAGAGAGAGAGCGTGAACGGGGAGAGGCAGAGAGACAGAGCACCTGAAGCAGGCTCTGTGCTGACACAGAGCCCAACATGGGGCTCGACCCCACAAACTGAAATCATGACCTGAGCGGAAGTCCGATGCTCAACTGACTAAGCCACGCAGGTGCCACAGGAAGGTTTTGAAGATAATGGCTACATTAGGGATGAGCTTCTGCAGAATAAACACCATTCGTGACCGTTCTCTGAACAGATGCCCCAAGATGCTGAATAAGCAATATGACGTGAGGACAGGGGAAGGGAATCATGAGCTTTGTCTCCTTGGTTAGTCAAATTCTTCCAGCAAATCCCAATGAAAGAGCTCTTGCCACTGAGGACCATTCAATACAGGACTGCTGGTGCACAGGGGACAGCTTCCTCCCCAAAATCTCAAAAAGCTGCCCCCAAATGCCAACTAAAACAAAAAGCCCCATCCGAAGATCCTGGTTGACTTCAGGCCCTAATCCTTCCACATCTTTCTACGTAATAAGGTAGAACTCTCATCCTGGGACTGCGGGGCGAGAGCGCCTAGGTCAGACATCCTGCCGCTTCATCTCTGAGGGAAGAATGAGGCAGGTCTTGAGATGTATGCCCAAACCAGCTACTGTCCCTGCTCTCCAACCTGCCTCCCACTTCCAAGCCACGATTTTAAACTATGTTTAAAACGGACTATGGTGCAAAATATGCCTGGGCCTCACAGGTTCAGCGGGTGAGAAAGATCCTTGAGGCCTGGAGGAGACTCCGTGGGCAATGCCTAAGAAAGGGGCGGGGCCCGAGGCCAAGGCGGACTGAGGGCGTGGTGGACGTGGTGGGGGCGTGGCGTCTACGAGGACTTGCTGGGCGAGGCAGGGTGAGGTGGGAGGGGCTGCGGGCGTGGGGCGTGGCTGGAGGACGCGGCGGTGACTTGCTGGGGCGTGGCGGGGCGTGGTAAGGTGGGGTGGGCGGGGCTGCGCGTGTAGGACAGGGGCGTGGCGGACGCGGCGGGGCGTGACGTCGGTAGGGACTTGTAGGGAGGGCGTGGGTGTAGGGGAGAAGTTGGGCAGGGCCAGGCGGGGCCGGAGCTGGGCGGGGCTGGAAGGGGCGGGGCCCAGCGGCCTTTGGCTGGATCTCACCGGGCGGTTGGCGCCGTTAGTCTCGCGGAGTCGAGCCTGTCGGTGTTCCTGGTTCTGAACGCCCGCCCTATCGCCATACAGTGGATAAACCGCTCTCTGGTTAGGGTGGGACAGACTGCAAGGAGACCCCGCCTGGCCCGGCCTCCGGGTAGAGGGCACTGCTCAGGGCGCAGGAACCTGTTGAAGCCACGGCAGCAAGCCAGTGAAGAAACTGCTAGGACCCCCAGGCGAGGATGTAGGCAGGTGGAGAACGAGCCGGTTCATCCATGAAACTGTCCCAAGGGCTTACCGAGTGAGTTTCTGGTGAACGTTTTCACCGCTGAAGGCAGAAGAGGTTTGCTCTAGAAGACACCCCTCTTGGTTTGGGCCCACGTTTTTTTTGGGGGGGGAGCATGCATCTATCTCCCCACCTGGGGCCCCACAGCCCTCCCTCAGTGAAAGCAGGCAGCTCGAGAGGGTGGCAGTGTGCAGGGGTTGGCGAGGCTTGGAGGCCCCGACCCCAGGCCCTGGGCAGCCCGCACACCGCCCGCCACCCCGGCCCGGTGGGCCGGGTGGGACACGCGGAACCCCTTCCAGGCACGCTTCTTTTCCTCGTCTGGGCCCTCCCAGGACCCTTTGCACTCTGCAGCCTCTACACTCCTTATTTGGCCTCTGAAGTCTCTGGAAGCCACCCTCATTATTGATCTGTCGTTTCTCCTGACAGGCCTGTGCACTTCTAAATTGCACAGCGAACCCGAGGTGGAGACTTGGGGAGAGTACCATACAAGCTGCCAGGAGGCTGGGACCTGGGGCCTGCTCTGAAGTCTAGCTTCCTTCTGAAATATCCAGGAAGGTAATAAGGGGATCCCGTGCCCATCCGAGGCTCCTCCTTCAGCTCACGCTCAGAGGTGGACTTTGAACCCCATTCCCCAGGCGTGGATGTCCCCCTCCTCTTCTCCCTGACCCTTCCTTTGGTGCCCATTTGCCCAATCTTGCCAGCCCCCCCCACCACCATTTCTCTGGTGCGGTTCTCCGTGCCTCCCCAGATCCCTTCCTTTGGCTGAGGGAGACTTCCAAGGGCAGGGGGTTCCCAGTCGGGATGGACTTGGTCTCCCCTTTTGTCTGTCTCCTACAGTTCTATTTACAGCTTTTTCCCCAGATGTTCTTGGCTCTTCTCTCTCCCTAAGATAATCCTTTCACCATCTCTTGGTTCACCTCCTCGTGTTCCCTGCACCTTCCGTCTTTCCCTCAACCTTCCGGCTCCTCCTAGCCGTGAACAAGCGGGTTTTGTGTGCCGGCCATTGGGCACAGCTTGTTGTCATCCTTGATGTGTTTAAAACTCACTTTGCAGGTCTGCGAAGGATAAATAGTTCTCCACTTTTGTCTGAATTGTTCAAGGCCACGGAGCAACTCGTTAGAATCGGAGCCACAGTCAGGAGATCCATCTACACCTCAGCTGCTGTATGGATGAAACCTCTTTTCTTGTCGTCTTGCCTACAGTTCCTTTTCTCTCCTAGGATGGTTGTGGCACCTTGGAGACAGACCCAGGAGCCAAAGTCATAGAACAGACCAGGGTCTGGCCACCTGTGGACCTCCTGTCCATGCCCATAACCAAAGACCACCAGGAACAAAGTTGGATTTACTGATTTGTTGCCGACGACGTACGGGTATAGCCGAGGAGTCCTGGGGCGTCTCAGTACGAAGGTGTTACAAGGGACTTAGAACTTGTGTTAAAAACCGTAGCGGGGGGGGGTGGAGTTTCAAGGAAGCGGGGGTTCATTCTGGACTGCATGCTTTCAGGAAGCAAGATCCATTCTGTGATTGAGCATCTCAATTTTCATAGAGAAGCTGAGACAAAGGCAGAGCTAAAACTGCGGTTGGTAACCAGACAGCCATCGCTGGGGGGCGGGGGATGTTGGGTGGTTTTTGTGGTTTGCACAGTGGCCTTCATTTTGTCTGTGCTTGGACACAAGGGTGGAATAGTCCTGTTTGGTCAGGCCTTGTCTGATGGTGGCTATCCAAGAGACTGGCTCTGTTCAGGCCTAGCTGTGAGCACCTGGCTGATCAGAGCTAGCTGCCAGGGACTACTTTTCTCTTTCTCACCGCAAAGGCAAAGCCTTGACCTTCAAGGGCCAGCCTTCTGTCCATCCTAGTCTCATATTTTCATGTTGGGATAAGGATCATCACACTGGAAAAGGAAGAGGGATGGACAAGAACAGGGAGGGGGAGTTTCCTGGGGGTGGGGGTGAAATAGCAGCCTAGCTTAGGGTGTTCATGGCTCTGTGACTTGAACGGATCCAGGGTTCCCTTCCTCTATTGGAGGAAGCTCTGATAAAGAGGTGGGGGGAGGGCAGTAAATGGCCATTCTTAGTACAGATAGTCCTCACTTAGAAACACGATCCATTCTCTTAGGAAACCTAGGTGGAGTGATCATACGTCCCAATTTTCTGGTACATTCCTGCTCTCAAGTGTTACAACTACTCGATTACTGTGGATATAGTTTTGCTACATATTTTATAGAATTCAGATTGTGTAGTGAAGGGAATCCATTACTTGTCTGACCCTATGAGGAGCAGACAGCAAAATGGAATTAGAAGTGCAAGAGATTTATTAGGGGGAACACCTGTGAGGGATCAAGGGTTTGAGGGAGCAGGAGCCGGCAGGGGGAGCCCTCTGCAGTTCGGCAAGGGGGTGGGGGGTGGAGGGGACGCTTGTGCGGGCTGACCCGGGGAGAGAGGGACTGGGTAGGGAGAACCACGGGCCGCAGTGCACTTCTGAGAAAATCTTGGCCAAGCTGCTGGGGACTCCCTATGTTTACCTGCCTCATCAGAGGAGTCCCCTTATTTAGCGGGACAGTGTGGCCTCGATGCCCCTGTCCTGCTCAGTCATTGCCCAGAGGCAGCGAGGGAAAGACTGGCCTCCTGTCCCTGGGGGGCAGCAGCCGAGGCTGGGGCTCTCTTGTAGACATCTGGGCCACCCCCCCCCCCGGGGGGCCATACATTTCTTCAGTGGACGGTTCGCTTATTTTGAGCCATTGAACCAGTTTAAGTGCCCCCAGAAGCGGGCACCAAGATGGGATTAGACATGCAAGAGATTTATTGAGGGGAATGGCCGGCAGGATGAAGGGGGGAAAGAGAAGAGAGGGAAAAAAAAAAAAAACACAAAACCCTACACAAATGTGATACAACCTGTGTACTACTGGTGAAGAAATAAATTCACAGAAGAGGGTTGTTTGTTTTTTAAGCCTCTGTTAAGTCACGTGTGCTGAACTTTGGCGTGGGAAATATGGTTTCTTCATAAACCATGGAATCTGATACCTCAAACAAGGTCTGCCTCTATTTTTTGCACGGCTCTTTTTTGTGAGGGCTTCTCAGGTATCTACGGCTCCCCAACTTCTCAGTGGGGGGCAGGGGGTGATTTTTGCCTTCCCCCAGGGGACATGTGGCAATGTCTGCAGACATTTGGGCTGTCACAGTGGAGTGGCTGGCGGGCAGATGTCAGGGAGCTGCTTAAACATCCTGCCATGTGCACACAGCAGCGCCTGTATAGCAAAGGCTCATCTGGCCTCAAAGGTCAGTACCGAAGGTGACGAACTCTCCCTTGCCGATCCTCTTTACCCTCTCGCAAAGAAACTAGCCACGTGGGCCTAGTGGGGAGACCCCCAGAGCCTGGGACCTCCTGGATAGAGATGCAGCCCCGAATCAGCTCAGAGCAAGGCAGCTGCAGGCAGCAAAAGATCTAACAGAAGACGGTGCGAGAGAAACCCAGCATCCTGCAGAAGGCCAAGGAGAACTGCTTTTCTATTTAAATAGCAACTTTCTGTTTAATGAATGCCGCAGACCCCCCAATACATTTCCAAAGCTGTAACTAAAACACATGAAATGCCTTATGTAAGTTACAGCAACTCATGTCAGTAAAATGCTTGCAAACCTGATCCACCCCCCCCCCCCCCCCCCCCGCGCTATGCTTTATATGCAGTAACCTCTGAGAGCTGTACCCACGCCTGCCTGCCCTGACATTCTGTCAGTTTTATTTAGAAGGTAATTCGAAATTCTCCCAGCCTGTCTCGCTTAACATCTGAGTTTGGGGGACTCTCAACAGAAATGGTTCTTCTAAACACTGGCTGAAAAACACTGACTTTGCTTTTTCTCCTTCCCGTTGACCCTGAGTGTTTTCTGTTTTACGTCCCAGCCAATGTGACCAGCAGCATCGAGGGAATTCCGGGACACATTGAAAAAAAATGGAAACCTGGATTCCCAGATCTGTTCCCTTCGTCCTTACTGAGGTGGTAGCACTGAGCACCAGAGGTGCAGGTGACTTCCTCCTTGACTGCAGGGCATGGACATAAAAATAACAGCACATGTTCAATGTACTTACGCCCCTGTCCAGGCTCTACCCACCTCTCCCCTGTCCTGTGCCCTGGGAGTCTGACCAGACCGCATTGCCTAGACCCAGTACTGTTAGCTGCTTTTCAGTGGGGTTCACCCAGTGAGCAGGAAGCACACTGTCAAGCTGGGAGGGTGGGCACAGGCAGGTGTTCGGCTAGTTCTCCCAGTCCCCCCTCTGTGCTCTGGGCTGCATTTCCTGGCTGTGGTTGTGTCCCCCTGCACAGAGCTCTCTTCCCATGTGCTCCTGCTCAGTGGTTCCCGGGAAGCACTATCTGGCCCCCAAGCCCCGCTGCTGATCCTTCTGCCCCACAGGGTGCTTCCTGCTGCGGCCAGGGAGCTTACTTGCTGAGAATGCCCGTATCTCTGTAAATACAGGAGTCCTCACGTCACCCAGTGGTCGTGGGACTGTAAAAATGCCCAAGCAAGCTGCAATTGTGCAAAACAACCTTCGTGATCAATGGAGTGAATTACGATCCACCTATCAAAAAGTTCGTGAACACATTAAAACCCTCTTGCTGCTGGTAAGAGAAAAGGCACAAATATTAAATACAACAGTTTGAATCACCCCCGGCACTGAGAAAGTACTTCCTCGGGAAAGTCTTGCCAGGAGGAATTTGAACAGTGCCTTGCATGTTTCTCCCCGCCGGCTAATCTTGCTATAGAGTGGGCATCTTTTCTGTGCCTCGGCAAATTGTCATACTGCTTTCTAAGTTTGGATCAGCTTCCAGCATTTATCTTACAATTTTTTTTTAATTAAGTTTATTTTGAGAGAGAGAGGGGTGGGGAGGGGCAGAGAGAAAGGAAGACAAAATCCCAAGCAGGCTTCGCACTGTCAGCATGTAACCTGACCCAGGGCTCAACCTCATGAAACCGTGCCATCAAGAGTCAGACGCTTAACCAACTGAACCACCCAGGTGCCCCTATCCTTCTTATTATTTAAAACAAAATTTTTTTAAATCAATTTTGAGAGACAGAGAGCAAGCAGGGGTGGAGCAGAGAGAGGGAGACACAGAACCTGAAGCAGGCTCCAGGCTCTGAGCTGTCGGTTCGAACTCAAACGGGTGAGATCATGACCTGAGTTGAAGTTGGACGTCCAACGGACTGAGCCACCCCGGCGTCCCCATCTTTCTTATTATTAAAGTCACAAAATACCTCCAAGAGTTCCCCTCACGTGGAACTTTGCTGGCATCACTTCTACAGGGACATCATCAGTTCTTCACTTTCTCACTTATGTATGACAAGTTGACCTTCCCTAAGTTCCTCCAGCCCCATACGGAGTCTCCAAAGGCAGCGGGGTCACTCCTCCATCAGCTGTTTCTTCTCTAACCATGCCCCCTCCCTGGTCTATATTCAGATTTCTCTGCTGCATTATTAGGGTTCATTGCTGGGCTGCATTTTCATTGGCCAGTTCCCTGTTTCAGGTCTCCGTCTTTGTAAAATGTCCCCTGGGTTCATCAGTGGGAGACAGGAAGCAACATGACTGAATACTTTGCTGTCTGTCTTGAAAGAGGTGACATGATTGGTCACCGATCACACAGCGTACCTGCTGTTCACATAGCGATTTCTGGTCTGAAGAGCCAGCAGTCCAACTACACCTTACGTTGAAGCTTGAGACAATTGCTCAGAGTGAATACACCAGTGGAATGGAGATTGGAACCATTTTGCTGTGGGACCGGCGTCATTTAAAATAATTGAAATTATCCATAATTGAAATTCATATCTGTCAGAACTGTGCAAAACGAGGGCCTCCCATAGGCCTTTCGTTACAATCCTTCTTACTGCCTGAATTGGATTCGGCTTCCTGCTGGGACCGTAAGTGATCCAGTATGCAACGAACTCTCCAGGGGAGTGAAAGAGAAAGCTTCACAGAATGCAGCCAGGGTCAGCCAAGGTATGCCCTGTGGCTTTTGACCCCAGACTGGCAATCACCGATTCTACCACCCAGGTAAGGGCAGGCAGGAAGCACCTGGGGGTTACACCTTTCTTGGTCTGGGCTCTTCAGGAAGACGGCTGCCCTGGGAGACCACGGACCCCAATCTGAGGCTGAGATGGCTGTGCTTAGGAACTAGGAATTTGTTGAAATCCCTAGGGCTTGACCCAGATGCCCAACTAAAAACAAGTCGGAAGACCCACAGCAGCAAGTTTGGGGGAACAAGATGAACAAATCATTTCTTCTTCAAAATCACTTAATTTGGCCTCCTAGTTTCTAGTTCCCTCCCACGGTCAGGCTTTGGGTCTGCAATGGCTCCATACTACAACTTCAAATGGCTAGTTACCTACCATTTACCCCTTCTTCCTTAAAGACATTTGATTTTATTTGGAGAGTGAAGGTACCTACCTAAAGGGCTGTACTTTTCCTCTTTTCTTGCAGACAGGCATTTGACAAAGTTCTGGCCTATGAAACATAAGGAAAAGAGAAGACTCCTTAAAGGGAGCTGACTGGAACTCTCTTGCCCATTCTCCATTGTCTTTTACTCGATGCCTGGAATGTGGGTAATAATGGCTGGCACTCCAGCCGCCATCATGGACCATGAGGTGACCCCAAAGACAGAAAGTGCACACTAGAATGGTTGAATGGGAAAAACAAAGGCAACCTTGAATACCCTGTGACCTAGAGATGCCATATCAGCATTGGACTATCTGCCTCCAGATTTCTGTCTTAAGGCCCTGTTATTTGGGATTTTTCATTATATGCAACGAAGTCTAATTCCAACTGGATAAACATGTCTACTTTCTAGTGAAATTAACTTATACTAACTCCTTCAAGTTGAGCCTCTGCATCCTGTCAAAATCAATATAAAACAGTAACCAGACTTCTTTTGGCCAATCCTGATTAGCGTGCATTAGGCTTAGAACGGTAGGAAATTCAGACCGAGGCAGACCGAAGAGGAAGATGTTCTGGGGCTGTTGGGCTTTTTCCAAAATCTTAACCTAATAGGTAGCTGGCTTCCCAAAGTGAGCAGTTCTCAACCGCTATTGTTTGGAATTGCCTGGAAAGCTTCAAATACTCCAGTGCTTGGGCCCACTCCCCGGAGATTTGGATTTAATTGGTCCAGCATACAGCCTGGGTTCTAATGTCTGGCCAGGGTTGAGACCCACCAACCCGACCAATATTTCAAACTGTCTGTTTGTTCGGCATCCCCAAAGCTTCTTACACACCAGGCAACACAGCATGAGGAAGAGAATAAAGGCTGATTGCACAAGAGGCCTCAATATCAGTTCCAGGAGAATATTAGGACACTTCTTTCCAGGAGAAGGTGAAGTCCTATACCCCAAATTCCTATCCTTGCTTACATACACCTTGGAAGATTCTCCAAAGTTTGTACCTCTGAGCCGGGGCCAGGACTAGTGAGGTGAGTAAAGCACCGTGTGAAGCAGTCACCCGGGGTACAAAATTTAAGGAAGCACCCAAAACAAAACAAAACACAAAAACAACCTTAGTAATCATGATAACTCATATTTCAACGTGATATTCAAAATGAGTGCAAAACAGTCCATAACACAACAGTCCAAAAACACAGAGTGCCAAAAATTAAAATAAAAACAAGAAAGGGGCGCCTGAGTGGCTCAGTCAGTTACACATCAGACTTCAGCTCAGGTCACGATCTCACCATGTGTGAGTTCGAGCCCCACGTGGCGCAGAGCCTGCTTCAGATCCTCTGTCCCCCTCTCTCTCTGCCCCTCCTCTGCTCGCTCACTCTCTCTCAAAAGCAAAGTAAACTTAAAAAAAAAAAAAACAAGATCCTGGGACAGGTGTACCCCAGTTTGCCATCCACTGGTCTCCGTGTTCCAAATGTAAGAGCATCTGTGGCCCTCCCTATTAGCGATGCATAACGATTCTCTTGGCCATACTGCCACCTGGTGCTGGAGGCGGGAAGTGCTGGCTGCCTGCCCAAGAGGCACCCGGGTGGCACCTCTCCACTAGGACCCGTGCTCACACGCAGAGGCATGGTGCCCTCTTGCGGGCAGCCACCCGCGTCAGGAACTCTGAAAAAAAACCCTGGTCACCTGCATCCTGCAGCTGAGTGGGGTAAAAAGAGCCCAAAACTCAGGGCTGCAAGGCCTAGATTTGTCTCAGCTTTGCATTTGAACAAATGGCATCAGCCTTCTGAGCCTGTCTCTACAACTGGATTGTATTACCTCTTCCCATAATTACTGAATTACGCAAGAGGCTTTCTGTGTCAGTGCCCAGCAGATTGCCTGACATGAAGTACGTACACCGATCACTATAAGCTACCTCCCCCAGCCCACCCTCCTGCCATGCAGCAAATCAAACTGTTACCAATTCATTCCTGAAGGCAAGATACACTAAAAAACCGCCAGGGAGAAAAAGGTGGTGTGGACGTCCAGACTGTGGAATGATACCAGGACTGATGGGACAAGGAAGACTTCCCCTAGGGAGGTGTCTCCTAGGGAGGTCACACCAGGAGCTGGCCAGTAGCCTTTGGGGGGGGAGGGTGTCACTGCACCACTTTTCTATTGTTTTATTTCCAGAAGGTTCCAGTACATGGAGCAAACAAACATCACAGCGGTGGTGGAAAGGCCAAGGCCTTTGGAATCAGCCCTGGGTTAAATCCTGGCTCTGCCATTTACTCGCTGGGTGACCCCAAAGGAAGTCACTTAACTTCCCTGAGCTTAAGCTTCCTTTTCTACAAAATGGGGATAATAGCACATCCTGTCCTGGGGGGACAAGATTAAATAAAGCAACATACTTAAAATTCCTGTACTCTGGTGGGCTCAGCAAGTGGTGGGTGTCATTGCTAGCGTGGAGCTTCCTGTAAGGAGTGGGAAGGAGACAGACCAGTTAGGCAGTATTGGCAATTGTCAAATCGGCCCCCAGGGTGTGCTGGGGGAGGACAGGAATGCAAATTTTCTTGCGGGCACCCTCCTCTCTCATCCCCCACCCCAACCCCTCAGCCCTCAGCAGGACTCAGATGTCGGGGGCATCCCAGAAATGGATCCACAGCGGGAGGGATTGCAGGGGGTCGGGGAGTCTCCCCTTTTCTGGAGCTGGGGAGGGGATGATGGATTCCAGCACGTGGAAGTGGAGTTTCCAAAAGGAAGCCTGGACATCGGAATCAGGGCAGTAAGCTAGACAGCAACATTGCGCCAGCGTCAATTTCCCGATTTTGATAATGGTGCTGTGCTTATGTAAGAAAATGTTCTTGTTCTCAGGAAGTAAATACCCGGAAGCATTTAGGGGTCAAGGGGTATCATGTCTGCACTTTACTGCCAAATGGTCCAGAAGAAAATACAAGGATAAAGCAAATATGGGGAAATGTTCATTTTTGGAAGATGTGGAGGAGGGGGACCTGGGAATTCTTGCAACTTTTCAGTAAGTAGGAAATTAAACGAGAAAATGTCACGCAAAGAAAAGAGGCAGCTGTAGTCGGGGGGATCTAAGTCTCCCCTCATTTTCCATCCTCCTGCAGAGAAACCCTTCGTGGTGTGAACCGTGTGTGTCCAGCTCACCTTCCCTCTCCTCTCCTCTCCCCCTCTGCCCCTCCCCTCTCCCCTCCTCCTTTCTCCTCCCTTCTTTATACTCTCCCCTCCCCCTCCTCCACTTCGTCCCCTTCTCTCCCATCCTCCCTTCCTCCCTGCCTCCGCCTCTCCCCTCTCCCCTCCTCCCTTCTCCTCCCCTCCTTCTACTTTCCCCTCCCCCTCCTCCACCTCCTCTACTCCCCTCCCATCCTCCCTTCTTCCCCTCGTCCTTCCTCCTTCCTTCCCACCCTCCTCCTCCCCTCCCCCCACCTCTCCGGAGCTCCTCGCCCGGTGGGCCCAACACAGACACAGCCACTCCGGGTCCAGAGGTACCGACTTTATTTGCACCACCGACCGGGGATCCGGGCTGGGCGCCCCGGTCCCCGCAACCCCCCTCCCCTGCCCACCGTCGGCTACACGATGGCGAACTGGCAGATGTAGGGCAGCTTGTCCCGGCAGCGCTTGTCGAACCACTTGCCGTTGGCCGCGCCGGACAGGGCGGCGCAGTTCTCGACCTTACCGCCGTCGGGCTGCGCCGTGATCTCCGTCTCCCAGTTCTTGTAGGCGATGTGGCCGCCGGTCATGTCCACCCAGGTGCCCTCGGCCGCCATGTCATTGAGGCCCAGCCAGATCTCGGCCTCGGCGCCCACGCTCTGGCGCAGGTACTCGTAGAGGGCGTCGTTCTCCGAGCCTGTCTGCGGGGTGCCCAGCGTGCCCCCGCGTGAGATGCAGTCCTCACTCGCCTCGTGGAAGGTCTTCGCCTGGGTGAAGGCCAGGAAGCACTTCATGTGCACCTTGGTGCCCTTCAGGCAGACTGCAGGGGGCAGAGATGGCCATCACCCAAGGTCTGCAGGTTCCTGAGCCCAAGGCCAACCTCCAGGGCCAGGCCCACTCTCCTGCGGTTCCCGCCCGGCCACCCCGATGGCCCTGGAGAGCCCCCAGGGGGCACCAGAAGGGGTGCCGTGATGGACACCGATGCAGAGCCCTCGTCCCCATGCCAGAGGTGGTAAGGCTAGCCTTTCAGCTGCAGACAGCCCCTAGCTCAAGGTCAGGGCCCTTCCTGCGTGCCACCTCCAAGGCCTGGGGCACGCGGGAGTGTAAAGGCGGGGACATCTCTGCCCGAAGCGGGGGAATTCTGGAAGGCCCTGTCAGCTTGGGAGGCCGTGAACCTCCTAGGAATCAGCAGGCATGGTGTGGGGGCGGTGTTTGGACTGCCATATGTCAGAGACGTTGTGCCAGGAGGTCCCCACCACATCCTCACCTCAGGGGGCAAGTGGCACACGGGTTACACGGACTTTGTCCAAGCACAAAGCTTAGACATGAGAGAGAGAGACTTAGGGCCTGTTGTGCAATCTGCCCACGCACCTCCCACTGCACAGAGGAGGAAACGGACAGCCAGAATGGCACTGTGCTCATTGGGAACATTCCCTCGGTGTTCCCGGATACTGCCACCAACAACGGCTGATCCAACCAACATCGGTTCCCAACTCCTCTCTCTCTTGTCTGCCTCGACTACGGAGGCTGGAAAAGCTTCCTTCTTGTAATGAAGCTACTGGTGGTCCTACAATAGAGCTCTAATCAGCAAGATGGGAATAGAAGACCTCCATTTTCCTGGTAAATGGCTGGTCCATTCTTTCTCCATCTTGCCTCAAAATGCACTCATGATGCCTGGAATTGGAGCAGCCATCTTGCGGCCGTGAGGCAAAGCTTCTGAACAAAAGCTCAACAGCTACCCTCTTTCAGACTCCCTTTTTGTTTAATCTACTATGAGGTGTTCTATAACTGGAAGCCAAATCATGGTAGACCCTTCCCTTTCTAGAACTCCCTGACCCCGGCTGCTATGTTAAGCTGGTTGAAGAAAATCATTTCTCTTCAGAAATTTAGTGAGTGCTGAGGGCGGGGGTGGCTCAGTCGGTTGGACATCTGACCTTGGCTCAGGTCAGGATCTCACAGTTTGTGGGTTCGAGCCCCGCGTTGGGCTCTGTGCTGACACCTCAGAGCCTGGAGCCTGCTTCAGATTCTGTGTCTCCCTCTCTCCCTGTCCTTCCCCACCCCCTCTCAAAAATAAAGAAACATTAAAAAAAATTTTTTTTTAGCAATTTGCTGAGTGCTGATATGTGGCAGGCACTATGTTGGGCAAGTTGGTGGAAGAGATAAGGTCGTCAAATGCAAACATGGTCCCTGTGTCCCTGGGGCTTATCATCTAGCAAAGGAGGCAGACGTAAATCAACCAATGAATATAGCATTACAAACTGCAGTAAATGTGATGAAGGAAAGAACATCATTTTGTGAGGATGATAACTGAGGAGACTGATTGAGACAAGGGACGAGAGAGTCCTGAGACAGTGATGCCAGAAGCACGTATTAGGTGGATCTTGGGAGAGCAATTCAAGCTGCCGGAACAGCATGGACAAAGGCCCTGCGGTAGAAGGAACAGAGCGTGGCACTTCAGCGGGCCAGAAGGATGGCCGGTGTGGAGGCTGAAAGGAAAGATCTTGGTGGGAGGAAGCGTGCGCAAACCACCCAGTGAGAAGGATCTGGAGGTCTCCGAGGACGCACGAGGGGAGGGGAGATCCAAGGCTCAGGAGCTGGATGCACCTCGGTCACCCTAAGGGAGAGGGTGGCTGTGAGCACAGGGAGGTTGGCAGATTTCCTAAGAAGGGACCGAGGTGATTCCCAGATGAGAACCTGAGAGGCAGCGGAGCAGAGCTAAGAGCGACACTCTGCTCCTTCTGACAGTTGGCAAGACCCTCAGCTTCTTGGTGGAAAATGGAGGTGGGGTCCTAGTCATAAGCCCCGCTACGTGGCTTTTCTGTGGAGAAGGAGTTCACGTACAAAAAGCACTTGGAACAGTGCCAGGCGCGCAGCAAACTCACGTTGTAAGCGTAATCTATTACCATTAGCCTGGTTCTCTGGGGCAAGGTCGCAAAGGAGTAGGCGAGTCTGAGCCGCTATGAAAGGAACGTGGTTGAGAGAGACTATGTGGCCCAGGTAGAGCTGGGGCAGGTGGCGGAGCCCTGACCTCGCCCCCAGGCTCTGGGGCTGTGTGACTGGGTCCATCCTTGCTTGTCTGGTTAGCGCAGGGCCAGGCAGACCAAAACCCACCCTCCCTCCCACCCAGCCTGCGCAGGCTGCTTGCATTCAGACCCGAATCTGCACTAACCGGCCAGGTGAGTGTGGGCAAGGAAAAGGACCTGTCTCTGCCTTGGTTTCCCCATATTCATTTTTTTTTTAATTTACTTATTTATTTGGAGAGAGAGAAAGAGAGAGAGAGAGCAGGACGAGCAGAGGGAGAGAATCCCAAGCAGCCTCCACACCGTCAGCACGAGGCAGGGCTTGAACCCACGAACCGTGAGGTCATGATCTGACTCGGAATCAAGAGTCAGCTGCTCAACCAACGGAGCCACCCAGCCGCCCCTAGGTTTCCTTAAAATGGCTGTGATAAACCCTGCCTCAGCATCATTACGATGAGCAAGAGTGACAGCTTCAGCAAATGTGCTGACACGCGGGGGAGGCAAGCCAACTGCCCCTTAGGGCTGTGGGGGCTGGCTGAGGGGACGGTCCTCTGGGAGCTCTTTAGGAAGGCTGCTGGCTGGCTCCACAGTGCTCCTGGGGCCACGGTTCCGGTGGGTGGTAATGCGCTTCCTGGGGGAGAGTCTTTGTCCTTTGAGAACATTCCCGTTTGCACACACGTCAGGGGACCTGCCCAAGAGGAAGCGGGCCGAGGAGGGGGTTCCCTGAGCCCCTCGGCTCTTGGCCTACAGCCGGGGCCCCGGTACTGGCCGCAGGCACACTGCTGGCTGCCGCCTGAGCCCTCCTCTGGCCCACACCTGCCCGGAGAGGCTGTCGTCCGCACTCACCTGTCTGCAGGGCCTGTTGCTCCTTCAGCAGGGCCACCTCCTGGGCCAGGTTGTCCAGCTGGCTCTTAAGCTCCTCAAACATCTTTGGACTCACGACATCTAGGATGGAGACAATCACAGACGCGTGAGGAAGGCAGTTAAGGATGCGGGCCGGCAAGGACGGCGTGGGATAAACGCTACCTGTATCCACCACAAGGGGACAAAGGAAAGGACACCCCTAGACCTTGATATCTTGGACTACTTTCTCTCTGTCCCCATTGGTGG
This sequence comes from Panthera uncia, assembly GCF_023721935.1. Taxonomy (NCBI): domain Eukaryota; kingdom Metazoa; phylum Chordata; class Mammalia; order Carnivora; family Felidae; genus Panthera; species Panthera uncia. The sequence continues at coordinate 13,968,507 of NC_064816.1, read as the reverse complement.
TAGCCTAAGTCCCTGTGATTTTCCATCTGCTGGGGGGAGGGGACCCATCCTTCACTTGCTCCTCCGTAAGTGAGACCTGTACATTTGTTTAGGAATATTGCTGGGGTTCAGATGGGGTCGGGGTTGGCAGGGGCTGGGGGTGCACGCCCAACGCTGCTCCCAGCTGCAGAGGAGAACAAAGCATAGGAAGCAGAGCCAGATGCCCTTGAGCCCTGCCAAGTTCACCCCCCTAGGCTGGAACAACAGGACGCGGCCCAGCAGGGCACATGCTCCAGCCTGGGGGCTGAGTGTGACAGCACAGGTGCGTGGGCTCTGAGGTCACAAGGCCGTGAGCGGCCTGGGGCGAGTTGCTCAGTCTCTCCGAAGTCAGTTTCCTTATCTGCGAAATGGGATGCTAACGGCCCCCACCTCACCTCGGAAGACTCCGAAGAAGACTAGAGCCTAAGAGAAACAAAGGGTGTGAACAGTGCTTGTCTCTTAAATCAACCCTACTGACCAGGGGTGATGCATCTCTCTTCTATGGCACCGCATCACAAACAGCAAACCGAAGACAGGAGGAAGCAACTCGCCTAAGATCTCAGAGCCAGCAGCAGGCAGGGCTGGCCCGAACCCAGGTCCGCCAGGCTCCAAGCTGGGCCTTCCCCACCCTTGTGACAGCACACGAGTAGGTTCCTGACCTGAGCCATCCTGAGCACAAAGGCCCGTTGGGAGCTGGCTATGCGTGGGCCGACAGGGGCAGGTGGGAAGTATCTTCCTGTGTGTGTGTGTGTGTGTGTGTGTGTGTGTGTATGAAGGCTCTGTGGGTGGACCCTGGTCTTACTGAAATCCCAGGGGCTTCAGGAAAGGCTGCAGGGCTTGGGGTAGAGGGTGGGGAAGCGCTTCTGTGGTCCATTTAGCTGTGCCTGCATAAAGTCCAAGGTCACAAGCGATGAGGTCAGAGCCTTTGTCCACCCATAAGAGGCTTTTGCAAGGGAATCGCAGGAAACAAATGTGAGCAAGAAACATACTTGTATGTGCAGAATTTAGTGATGTAACTTATTAAATATGAGGAAAATAACACCCAGATGAGCAAGGCAATAAAAGGGAGTGTTTGAGGCCTGCAGACTAGCCTGGTGGGGTTATGTGTGCTTCCTGCTGGGCTTCTGCCTCGGCCGGTTCACTCGTTCCTGGGATCCTCAATCCTGGCGGCTCCTTGGAATCACTGGAGATTTGGGGAAGACACAGATGCCTCCTGCCTCCTGCCCTCCCCCCCTGCATCCAGCATTTCCAGGGGTGGGGCCCAGGCTCCTGGACTGTAATGTATTCCCCCGCCCCCAGATGGCGCTGGTGCCCGAGTGAGAACCACCAAGGTTTTTGTTCCGATTTGCACCTTAAGAGCAGGCTGGCGATCCTTTGTTAGGATGCTCAGCACATGTATTGGCCCCCGTGGAGAAGCATTCTGGAAGCATTTGCTGTGTATGTGGGCAATCGGTGGGAGGAAGAAAAACCAGGGTGAGTCAGAACACTGAAGCGGGGCTCAGGGAGAGGCCGGGACTGTGGTCACTGTCAGCTGTTCTGCAGGCCTCCAGGGTCCAGGGCCTCCAGGGGCCGCCACGGAGACCACCTGGGGCCAGGATTCGAGTGCGACAGCTGGAGAGGGCCAAGGCATCATCTGGTCTGACCTCCTTTCTCAAATGACAAAACACATGGTTCACGTGATTAAATAAATACTAAATCTTTGGTAGTTGAGAAATCAGCAACTCTTTCCACATGAAAAAATCCTATAATTTGCCTTTGGAACTGTGTGTCCTTTACAAAGATCTCTACGTGGCAGTTTTAGCCAATGCTCATGGACACAACCATGCAGGGTATTGACTCTTCTCTTTTTACTGACAATTTTGGAGAAGGTAATACCTGCATATAACTTTTTAAAAACCCAAACCGTTCAAAATATCGGTCTCCTTTCCAACTGAGCTTGCTGTCAGCTACCCAGTTTTTCTTCCCAGAGGTAATCACTGTCACTAACTCTTGTGGAGCCTTCCAGAAAAATTCTACCCATATAAAAGTAAATGTGTATGTGTATATAAATCTGCTTTTCAAAATAAATGCCAGCAGGGTATCCATTCTGTTTTGAACTTTTAAAAAATGTCTATTTATTTTGCGAGACAAAGAGAGAGTGCAGGGGAGGGGCAGAGAGAGAGGGAAAGGGAAAATTCCAAGCAGGCTCTGCACTGTCAGCACAGAGACTGACGCGGGGCTCGAACCCACAAACCGTGAAATCATGACCTGAGCTGAAGTTAAGAGTCAGATGCTTAGGGCACCTGGATGACTCAGTTGGTTAAGTCTCCAACTTCAGCTCAGGTCATGGTCTCTCGGTTCATGAGTTCAAACCCCGAGTTGGGCTCTGTGCTGATAGCTCAGAGCCTGGAGCCTGCTTCGGATTCTGTGTCTCCCTCTCTATCTGCCCTTCCCCCCCCCCCCCCGCTCTCTCTCTCTCTCTCTCAAATATAAATAAACGTTAAAAAAAAGAGTCAAATGCTTCACCAACTGAGCCACAGCCCTGTGGGTCTCCACTGTCCTGAGGCACCTTTCCACACTCCGCCAGTCCCTGGCCAATGGGCAGCTGTCGTTTACAGAGGAGGCTCAGAGAGGGGCCGGAATGTGGCCCACGCCCCCTTGCCTTGCCTTTTCCATGCTCTTGGCTCCAGCCTGTCTGTTTCTCTGCCTAAATCCACAATCTCATCCCCTGGAACTCTCTCTCTCGGAGCCTCTGAGCCCTATGGGGGTGACAGCCCGGTTCATTGCCATGGCATTTCACTAATGTTGTCTCAACACAGCCTGGGGTGACCTCACCACAGGCAGGGCTCCAAGGGCAGGCCGTGCAGCAGCCAAGGCGACCCAAAGATACCCCAAACCCAGAGGCAACAGAAGGAACACGAACCCGTTTCTGGTGTCCTCGTTGGGGGTTGCACATTTTTATTTCCTCAAGGATGTGAGACGCACTATCACACAGAGAATTAACTTGGTCCTTTTATTCCACCCCCCGCACCTAAAGTATATCCCACGCGCCAGGCACTGGGCCCACTTGCATGTTTGGGATCATGAAATCCTAACCAGAAGCCTTTCAGCAAATGCCACGCTCCCCATTTTGGAGCTGAGTGACCGCAGTTTCGGAGATCACAAAACAGCCCGCTGGCACTGCCAGACCAGAGGTTTGATTTCTTCAACGTATTTGGGGCGGGGGTGGGGAGTGGATGTCAGTTTAGGTGATCTGGAAGGTTCTTTCCCAATCTGAGAGTCAACGATGCTTACGATGCTGACAACCGCCCCCGGTATTGGAGAAGTCTCCCCGGGCTCCAAGCGTACCTCACTAAGGTTCCCGGGACTTATGAAGAAGGAAAATGAAGGTGGGGAGGAAAGCAGGAAGAGCAGAAAAGGACAGGGTGACCAGCTCCCTGGAAGATGGGGGAGGCGCCCTGTCCCCCTCCTTACCTTTCCTGATGTTTGCAGCCTTCTTGACCTTGGGGGTTGGCGGCTCGGTGGTGACCTGGGTCAGGAGGGAGAAGAGGCAGAGGAGCAGGTAGGCCCCCCACAGCTCCATGCTGCTGCACTGGCCTGGGTCGGAGAGCAGTGGCGGCCGCGGCCCAGCCCACACGTCTTAAGGCAGCGGCCACAGGGACTTCTGTCCAGGAAACCCTCCCAGACTTGGCTGCGGGCGTGCCAAGAAAGAAAAAAAAAAAAGCCTGCAAAAAAGGAAGGCCTGGGAGAGCCTCACTGCCCAGGGAACACCCACCCGGCATCCTGGCCCTGCCTTCTAAAACAGAATCCCTATTTTCTAGGATTCTGAAAAAGACACAATACTTGTCAGAGCTCACTCACATCTGCAGAGCAGTTACCTTGGGCAAGTGCAGGGTCGTGTGCTCCCCTGGCATTAGCTCATGGACGGCTCGTACCGGCAACACGAGGGAGGTACTGTCATCTCCCCAGTTTCTAGTTGAGGAAACTGAGGCCCAGAGAGTGAAGGAATCTGCCCCAGCTACGCAGGGGCAGTGCCGGTGTTTGAACCCAAATGGGGGGACTCCAAGACTTACCAGTTCTGGAGGCCTCTTTCCAGCGTGGCCTGGGGCTGAGTGCCTGATTGCGTAGAATGTTATGATCGAGGCGCCTGGACGGCTCAGTCAGTTAAGCATCCGACTCTTGGTGATGGCTCAGGTCACGATCTCGTGGTTCGTGGGATTGAGCCCCGCATCGGGATCTGCACTGCTGGTGGCGGGCCTGCTTGAGAGTCTTTCTCTCCCTCTGTCTCTGCCCCTACCCCACTCGTGTGTTCTCTCTCCCTCAAAATAAATAAATAAACTTAAAAAAAAAGAAAAAAAAAAAGCATTCAACTCTTGATTTCGGCTCAGGTCGTGAGTTCAAGCCCCGAGTCGGGCTCTGGGCTGACAGTGCAGAGCCTGCTTGGGATTCTCTCTCTCTCCCGCTTTCTCTGCCCTTCCCCACCCCCCTTGCAAAATAAATAAATAAACTTTAAAAAAAAAAAAAAAAAGAATGTTTGTTGTGATTATTTTGCAGTTCTGTCCCTAGACGCTTGGTGCGTTTTTGGTTAAGAATATAAGGAAGTCCTCTCCTTTCTTCACATTCTGTTTCTTGACCATCCCATCCTGAAGCAGAGGTGGCCACAGGGGGAGAGTGGAAGGTGTGGTGCCCCAGAGAGGGAGCGGGGAGAAAAGAATATCCTGGCCCTGCAGGGTGCAGAGGGGCATGGGGGATGGGAGCAGAGGCCCTGCATGGAGTCCAAGCCAGGGGAGGAGGGGATCCTGCACAGGAGGTGGGGGTGGCAGGGATTGAGAGGTAGGGTACATACAGGGGCACCCGTCGAATAAGCACATCTATCAAAGACAACGGGAACCAGGTTTCTCATGATCAGAGAAGTACAAATATGGAGACAGAGACAACGAGAATGAATTGTATGGTGTAGAATGAAAATCAAAGCTATGGATGTGTCAGGGTGGACTTCAACATATAAAGACGAACCCATACATTTAACAGAAGGAGTTATTTTTTATTTTTTTAATGTTTATTTATTTTTGACGGAAGGAGAGAGAGAGAGACAGACAGAGCATGAGTCGGGGAGGGGCAGACAGAGAGGGAGACATAGAATCCGAAGCAGGCTCCAGGCTCCGAGCTGTCAACACAGAGCCCGACAGGGGGCTCGGACACACAAACTTCGAGATCATGACCTGAGCCAAAGTTGGCTGCTGAGCCCACTGGGCTACCCAGGTGCCCCACATTTTCTTAAGATACCTTTCCTTGTTGACGCTGAGGTCTTTAATCCGTACATTTAGATGGAAATGTGCACATCTGTTCCCTAGCCATCCCTGGAGGGCCGTGGAGCAGGGACCCCTCCTCCAAGGCCTCGAGCCCTCCTAGCCTCCAAGTACTGGCTTCGAAACACAGCTTCCCACGAAAAGCCACCAGAGCACCTGGGAGACAGGCCCGATTCCAGGGCTGGGGCAGGGAAAGTCGAAGAGGAGCCCGGAACAACTTGTTTGGCCAGATAGCAGGAAAGTGCTTAAGGAATGATGGGAACGTGCCAGCAGCACAGGGAGCCAGCTCGGGGGAGCTTCCGGGGGGCCGAAAGTCAGCAAAAGAGCGATAGCAACACGGAGTAGGAGAGCTGAGCACGCACATACGTAAATAAGCAAATGAATCCACTGCAAATCTGATGAAGAACGGGCTCTATTCATAGACTCAAATTACTTGGCCACAAAATACTTATCACTTACCAAGAGAGAAAAAGAGAAAGCGCACGGGGAAGGAGCCTGGCAGCCACCAACCTTCGTCAAGTGAGCAGAGTAAAAGCATCAGGGATCTAGGGACAGACAGAAAGCACGCAGACCCCCACCCCCACCCCCATGTCCAGGAGATTCCTGCCAAAGAAACATCACACGGACCCAACTGAGCGGCCTTCTGCAAAACTGTGCTCTTTCAAACTGGCCAGACTGTGATTGAGGAACCATCTCGGACTGAAGGAGACTGAAGGCACAGAACAGCAGACGCAGCCTGGGATTCTGGTCCCTTCCGCTCGCAAGGGTGCCACCGAACCAGTCAGAGAAACCCGAGCAGCACGTGGTTGTGACGTGTCCCTGCTGCTGTCCCGAATTGGACGGTGAGCTGTGATTCCGTAGGACGGATTCAGTGGCCTTGCCTGGAGTAGACACACACTGTCAGATGAAGCCAGTGATGGGGCATCGGGCTGACAACTTACAAACGACTAAGGGGGCAAATGGTCTTCCTGCTGGAATTGACGGTTTTCTGTGAGCTTAAGATTGTTCAAAAAGAAAATACAGTACTATGTAATTTGGGCTTTTCTTCCAGGGAGCCTGCCTTAACCCCACCAGATTTTGGCAGGGACCTGTCTGTGGCAGGGCGGGGCTGGCCCCAGGCACTGTGGTGGCCCAGGGCGGGAGCCGGGGGGCAGGCAGCAAGCACTGGGGGACCCTTTGGTGACACCGTGCTCCCCATCTCCTGTGCTCAGGGCAGGAGAGGATTTTAGAGGTGCAGCTGGGCCCTCGGGGAGACAAGTTGGGGCCACGGAGCACCCAGTCCAAAAGGGAGCCTTGCTTCCTGGAACTCTGGGTGGGTAGCACGTGGCAAAAGAAAACGACTGATCTTTTTTTCTCTTACTAACTCCTTTGCTGTCCTGGTTTTCTCACCTTGGTTCTTCGGCAGCAGGGAAATGGAAGAAGTTTGTTCCCAACACGGGGCAGCCAGAGGTACCACGTTCATCACCATGAGCTTGGCTGTAGAGGCCTTGCCCTAGGTATACTGGGGAGGAGGCCCCTGAAAAGCTCTGCCGTGGCAATTCAGAAAACTGGAGCCCCTTGCTCCGTGTCTTGTCACGCAGGAGCCACACAGGAGCCACGCTGTGCCAGGACACGGCTGGAACTGTTAGCGTCCCATTAGTCCCTCATTCCCTCCGTGATGTGCCTGGGCATCGGGGGTTCAATATGAGGGGCCCGCTGTGCCATTGGGACTGAGGGACTACGCTGGGGTCTCCCAGGGCACCTGACGGGGTGGGGCGCGGGGGTGGGAAGGAAGGCAGCCCCCAGCTGGGGGGGGGGGGACCACAGAGGGAAGGGGAGAGGACAGGAGGAAGAAATGTGGACAGCGCTCCTGGTGGACAGAACCCTGCACATTCTCCATCCTGAACACTAATGGGGGTGGGGATGGGGAAGAAATAAAGCCACAGATGTAGGCAGGGCAGAACTCAAAGCGCTGCTCGAGCCAACCTTAAACTTTGGACACAGACCGGGGCCCGGGGAGGTAGCAGGGACACATTCAGCCTCTGTCCAGCTTTAGCGCCCCCAAGCGAGGCTAATGGGGGAGTGCGACTCTCTCCTACGTAACCTGGCAGGTGAACTCTCTGTTCTCCAGGAAGGAGGCTTCCTTAGAGAGTTTTCTCGTAAGTGGTGAGCAGTGTCCGTTTTTTTTCACCCTGCAGCTTTTCATCGGTGTGTGTGCATGTGTGTGTGCAATACACGGAGCCCCTCTGCAAGCAACTGGGAGTCAGTGTGCTGTTAAAATGACTTATGGAGGGGCACCTGGGTGGCTCAGTCGGTTAAGCATCCAACTCTTGGTTTTGGCTCAGGTCATGATCTCACGGTTGGTGAGTTTGAGCCCCGCATCAGGCTCTGCCCTGACAGTGTGGAGCCTGCTGGGGATTCTCTCTCTCCCTCTCTCTCTGCCCCTCCCCTGCTCATTCTCTCTCTTTCTCTAAACTTTTAAAAAGTTAAATCAAGTAAAATGACTTACATAACATCGCGACAGGGAAGGTGTCTTTTGCCTTGGGGTCTCCCCAGGTGTAGGCTTGGCATGTCTCCCAAGGAGGGTCTACGCAGCCCTGGAGATACACCCACAGCCCTAAGAGAAGACAAGTTCATCGCACACTTAAAATTGTTTTTAATGTCTATTTATTTTTGAGAAAGAGAATGGGAGCCGGGTAGAGGCAGAGAGAGAGGGAGACACAGAATCCGAAACAGGCTCTAGGCTCTGAGCTGGCGGCACAGAGCCTGATGGCAGGGCTTGAACTCACAGACCGTGAGATCGTGACGTGAGCTGAAACCAGGAGTCGGCTGCTCAACCGCCTGAGCCACCCAGGCACCCCATCAGAATGATGCTTTAAAAGGGAGTCCCGTCTTGTGAACAGCATTTGCCGTGCATGGCTGTGTGTGTTAGAAGGGCGATATCGTTAACGGCAAACATTTAAGATGCATCATTTTTTTGTAAACCTATTTTGGCATTTCATCATTTTTTAATTGCTTCGGTGGGCCTCAGAAAATACAAGCGGCTCACTGTCTCTCAGCCTCTGAGTTAAAAAGCAGGTTGGAAGATGCAGTCTGGTATCTTAATGAGGGATGCCCCTTTCCATTGACCCTCTCAGACTCCCTGGACTCGCTTAAACCCCTCCTGGGACGGGCAGCTCACTACTCTGCAAAGCAGCTGGTCCATCATCAGAGTCTCGGCTTGTTGTGAAGTTCCCCTGCAGTGAGGCAGGGGGGCAATCCCGGAAGAGGCCAGCAAATTCCTAAAACTGGCCATTGTGACCCTTCTCGGTGTTTTTTTTTTTTTTTTCCTTTTGCTCCCATCTTCCTCTACAATACGGTTCCTGGACCTTTTTTAACCTTCTGGAAAATCACCTTCCGACAGAATTCTGCTTGTTACTTGTTTTCATTATGGTTCAGCTCCCAGAACAATACATGTTCTCGAGGGGCCTGCCTGTGGTCAGAATGGTCACTGTTCAAAAAGACACGGACTCATGGGCTCTCTGCAGCAACCGTGCCTCATTTCTTGCCAATGTCGAGCTCACAGCCGTTAAAATATCCGGCTCCCCTTGTCCACCGCCCACTGTCCCTGGCCAGGTGAGGCCCACCATTGTGGTCACCTGTGACGGACTCACGGACAGCCCTGGTGGAATTGATGGATTCGATTCTCCCAGAATGAAAGACCTCCTCTGCTGGCCCTGCCTGTGAGGCCTCGGCCAGCCGGAAGAGCAAGTCGGGGATGGTTTCAGCCAGGAGAGTCGTGCTAATGTTCACGAGTGACCGCCTCCCTCCCCTGGGACATGTCCATGCACCAACACACGGCCTTCAGGGTCTAATCTTTTCGTGCCAATTTCCCTGAACAAAGAATGATCTTGATAACAAAGCCCAGAGGCAGAAAAACCAGGAGAGCTCTAAAGGGCATATTTTTGTTTTTAAGTAAGGTTTTTTGGTTTTTGGTTTTTTTCCATCTCCAAAGCTGTTGGAAGTCTGAGTTATATAAAACGAACCCTGGCCACCCCACCCATGTCAGCCCAAACACCATGAAAACTTCTGGCCCAACATGGAGCCATCCCCCACCCCCTACCCTCGTCCTGCACAGCTGTTTCCTTTTAGTTTCGCTGGCCCTGTATCAACAGAAATGTGGCCCGCCTGTGGAGGCAGAGAACTTTCCAGACTCTCTTCAAAGGTAAGAGCATGAAGGGTACACACCTCCAAAAATATCGCAAAGGCAGTCTCGGCCCTTCGTCAAAACCAAAGACAAATGGCTTATAACCTTGGCCTCCAGGACCCTCTCATCAGGACAGTCATTTGTTCCTTTTCAAACCTCGTTGGCCTGGTGCTGTCATGCATTCAAGCAGTATTGCCAGGCCCTGGGGCACACAACACTGGGAGAGGCGATACACCACCTAGCCAAGTTCTTGGCTCTTAGGGGGCTCACGTTCCTTGGTTGTCTTGTCTCTAAAGGTCAACAACGCCCCAATGAAGAGAGCACTGGCGTCCTGGATTTCAAATCCAGCTCAGACATCTGGCACTTGCACCCTTTGGGGCAAGTTATTCAAGACCCAGATTCCTCATCCATAAAATGGGACAATAATCTCTCTCCCACCTACACATGGGATCCTTGCAAGGACACACGCAGACCCCAGGTGTGAGGCAGGCTGGCGACTTGCAAAGGTGTGGGAAGAGGAGGACTGGTCTGAGAAGGCACATGGTCCTCAGGGCTCAATGGCATCTGTCCCTCCCTTTATTCTGTCCAGTCCAGGGGCAAGACAGTAAATCATCTGATTTGTAAATTTGCGAAGGATAAACTAGGCATGCTCAGCCCAGTTACAATCTTGGCTATAAAAGCATACACAAGAAGAAACAGAAAACCTGATTAGCTCTATAGGATACAATAGATTTCAATCTACCTTACTAAAAGTCCCTGCCTCCCCAGAGAGCCTAAGAATTCAACAAATGTAAACCTGGCTGTGTTATTAGGGATCATGAGGTTTCCAAATCATCACCCTAGCCCTGCATAATCTTGCCAGGTTTTGCTGGTTTCTCCCACCCCCTTCCCATTAGGATCCTTCTATGTGCACCAAATCTGATCCTTAGTGCATGGGCAGAATCTGCAAATATCCCCAGGGAAGAAAATGGCTGATGATGGCCTGATCGCTTCTGATCTCTCCCTTCTTTGGAATTAAAAAAAAAAAAAACAAACAACTTTTGGTTTCATTGGTTTTCTCTATTGATTTCCTGTTTTCAATTCCACTGATTTCTGCTCTCATTCTTGTTATTTCTCTTCTTCTGCTTACTTTGGGCTTAATCTGCTTTTCTTTTTCTAAGATGGAAGCTTAGCTGATTTTGGATCTTTCTTCTTTTCTAATAATATGCATTCAATTGCTATAACTTTCCCTCTAAGCCCTGCTTTAGCTGCATCCCACAAATTTTGATAAGTTGTGCTTACATCTTCATTTAGTTCAAAATATTTTTTTTAATTTCACTTGAGATTTCTTCTTTGGCCCATGTGTTACTTAGAAGTGTGTTGTTTAATCTCCGAGTATTTGGGGACTTCCCAGTTATCTTTCTGTAATTGATTTCTCGTTTAATTCCGTTGTGGTCTGACAGCAGAACGTTGTGTGACTTCTATGCTTTTACATTTGTTAAGGTATGTGTTATGGCCCAGAATGTGGTCTATCTTGGCAAATGTTCCATGCGGGCTTGGGAAAAATGTATATTCAGCTGTTGATGAAGTAGTCTATACAGGTTCTTTATACCCAGTTGACTGAAGGATTTGTGGTTTGGTGTCTGACATTAATTTGGGAGAAATTTTCGGTCATTACTGTCTCAAATATTTCTACTGTTCCTTTCCCTGTTTTTCTGGTATTTCCATCATGCCTATGTTACACCTTTTATCATTGTCCTACATCCCTTGATATTCCATTCTGTTTCTCAAGTATTTGTTCTCTTTGCTTTTCATTTTGGGAGGTTTCTATTGATATATCCTCAGGCTCACAGATTCTTTCCTCTACCATGTCCAGCCTGCAGATAAACCTGTAAGGCATTCTTCGTTTCTGTTACAGCATTTTTATCCCTAGCAATTCTTTTTGGTTCTTTCTTAGGATTTCCAGCTCTGTGCTTACATCCCATCTGTTCTTGCATGCTGTCTACTTTATCCATTAGATCCCTTACATATTAATCATGGTTGTTTTAAATCCCCAGTCTGTTAATTCCAACATCTCTGCCAAGTCTGGTTCTGGTGCCTGCTCTTTTTGTCCAAAGTGTTTTTTGCTTTTCAGCATGCCTCATACTTTTTACTTCATGGACAAACACAATGTCCTGGGTAAAAAGGAACTGCCATAAATAGGCTGATGAGGGGAAGTGATCTGTGGTGTGACCAGGTCTCTTAGTGTGCCTCTCCTTCTGGACTGTGAACTTCATGCTGCTTCTCAGCTACCTGACTCTGACTAGCCCCCTCACACACATACACCCCTAGGTGAGACAGGATGGCTAGAGGGGGCTTGAGTGGGGTATTTCCCTTCGTTCAGGTCAGTTAGGCTCTGGTTAAGTAGCTTCTCCTGAGGGCAGGCCTTGTTAAGCATAGAATGCTCCGAGGCGCCTGGGTGGTTCAGTCGGTTGAGCGTCCGACTTCGGCTCAGGTCATGATCTCGCGGTTTGTGGGTCTGAGCCCTGTGTCTGGCTCTGTGCTGACAGCCTGCAGTCTGCTTCGGATTCTGTGTCTCCCTCTCTCTCTGCCCCTCCCCAGCTCACACTCTGTCTCTCTCAAAAACAAATAAACATTAAAAAAAAAAAAAAGAATGGAGTGCTCTGGTATATTTACAAATGGTCCTCCCCTCCCTCTCTCCCTTCCCACCTGCTAAAAGCAGGAGAGAATTTTTCTCTGAAATTCACTGTGAGAAGCAGGTTGAGCTCCTGGAGATAAAATTCACAAAAGTGGAGGGGGTAGGGAGGCTTGATGACTGGATCCCTCTGGAGTTTTTAACTCTCAGAGCTGTCCACACTGAGCCTCCAGCAATCTACCAGTTATAATGCAGGTTTCCCTCCCCTGGGCCGGTTCCCTTATTGGTTTCCAGGAAGTTGTGGCTCTTTGTTGCTCTCTCCAATTTGGGGAGCAGTGGTTTGCCCTGTGACCTCACCGCTCTCACGCGTCCAAGAAGAGTTGTTGCCTTTTCTATGTGTGTTCCGTTCTGGCATCTCCTCCTCATTTACTTCAGGTCCAAACTTCAGGGGGCTACCCCAGCAGGGAACTAGCAACAAGTTGGACCTCCTTACCAGGACATGAAATCTTCTTTTCAGCCATAGCCCTGGTCCAATACCCTCAAGACCCACTCCTATTCCCACCTCCCTGGTACATGCCAAGCCAGGTCTTGCAATTATTTTGGTGGTCACGTGTTTCTTCCAGGAAATGGCTGCTCTCCTTCAGCTAGGGGGCGGGGGCTTCTTCTGTCTGCCCAAAGCATTCAGGGAAATACTTGGGGACGAAAATCCTGTCTTTATCCCAGGTCTCAGTCCCTTTCTCTCCTGACAAAAGCCCTGACTTTGGCCAAGGAGGCAGCCTGTCTCCTTCACAGCTCTGCCAGTCATGCACAAGAACATCCTGGGTCTGAATGTCAATACCTTCTATGTAGAAGCTGCAGATCGGTCTCCTTAAACTGTACTATGAAGGTCCCCTGGTTTTTATGCCACACCACAAGTTGAGAGTTGGCCGACGAGCCTTTCATTCCTTTCTAAAAGGCTTTTCAGAGTTAACAGAAGCCAGTCAACTAAACAATCCTCATAATTACCACTGACTCCATGCTTCCATGTGGTAGAGCTTTCACATGACCCCACATGACCTCTCCTGGACCTCATCCCAACCCACCACAGGCAAGTTTTGGTAATGAGGACACTGATCACTGACCCACAGGGCCTTTGCTGCTATCTGCCAATGACTGGTTTCGTTTCCAAGACCCATTTGGAGGGTCTGCTTTTTTAAGGCCGCGTCTAGTACCAAACACTTAGCCTGGGTCACTCCCCGAGTCAAAGCCTGAGACAAGGACTCGTGTTTGGTAGTTTATTTGGGAAGTGATCCAACAGGGAGGGACTGGGGAGAATAAACAAGGAAGGAAAGGACTGACCACAGTCATGAGGTCATGAGGTCATGAGGCACGGTCCCACAAGCGTCCACCCGAGGATCAGGTGGAACAGCATGTCTCCACGGTCCCTGTCCCCACGTGGTTGTGGGTTGCCTCAGGAAGGGTTAAGTCCCCAGCACTTTTGGGGTGCACATACTTCAAGGCCGAGCGGGCTAATATTCGAAACGGGTGTATTTTGTAGGCTTAAATTTACGTGATTTGGGAGACCAAGAAGTCACAGAAACGAGACGACCAACTTAGGGGCTCAGGTCATGATCTCACGGCTTGTGAGTTCGAGCTCTGTGCTGACAGCCTAGAGCCCGGAGCCTGCTTCAGATTCTGTGTCTCCTTCTCTCTCACCGCCCCCCTCCTCCACCACTTGCACTCTGTCTCTGTAAAAAATATATAAACGTTAAAAATTTTTTTTAAAAGATCAACTTGAATATTCTAGAACACTGCATTCCCTGATGATTATTTAATGGCTGCTAAGGACAGCTCTCTTTCTGCTGGAGGAAACACTGAGTCTCTCCAGGACAGTATTTTTCCAAGTCTTTGCCAGTCTCTGCCATCAGTTTTCTCCTCCTTTATTCTGAAAGCTGCAATAATCACATATTTCCAATATATGAACCTCCTGGACAGACCTTGCTTATTGGGTGTTCCATTTCATGTGTGATGTATACTTTTTAAAAAATTTGTTTTAAACGTATTTATTTTGAGAGAGAGAGTATGTGAGTTGGGGGGAGGGCAGAGAGAGAGGGAGACAGAATCCCAAGCAGGCTCTGTGCAGGCAGCAGGCAGAGCCCGACACAGGGCTCGAACCCACAAACCATGAGATCACGACCTGAGCCGAAATCATGAGTTGGACGCTTAACTGACTGAGCCACCCAGGCACCCCTGTGATATGCACTTCTTACCAGGAGGGGTGGCCTTCAGGAAAGGTGGTGGCAGAGACAGATGCTAACATATTTCTCACCTCCATTTTCACCGCTCGGCCAGTCAGCCCAGTTGGGCAGCGGTCATACCCCCAGCCTGGCAAAGCCTCGTCCGTCTGAGGTCTTTAATCAGCAAGACTGAAGCTTCTAAACTTGATCCAAAGTCTGGCTGCCTCTTGACCACTGTCAATGTTCCATCACGGGCAGTCAGCCAGGAGCAGGGGCGGGAGGAGCAGGCTGATGTGTTGGGAGCACTGTCACGGTGCCTGGAGGAACAATCGCTGGAAAAGCATTTACAAAAAATGAAAACCCAGGTTGTGTTCTCGAGAGGGCGGCAGCCCCAAGTCTAGGCACTATTTCTCTCTGCTGGACGGACCTGGCCATGCCGGAAGGCGCCATGCCAGGGCCTCTGGGACTGGTCTGCAATGGCTTCAGCTCACATTATGTTCCTTCCGTGAGGCATTAAGTTCCTAACTCCTCACCCTATTTGTCTAGCCGAAATGCAGAGGGCAAATGCCATGGCTGAAATACTCGGCCTTGGTGAATCAGCTCCTTCCCCGGAGCTCTGTAAGACTGACTGGGGAGTTTCAGTTTGGAAAAAAAACAGAGATTGCTCAACCTGTGAGCAGACTTAATTCTAACACACTGCACTGTGAGTCGAATACAGGCTATGAGGAGCCTTCTGGGGCCATCAAGAATGGCCTTCCCTCTGTCCCCAGAGTGTGAAGACAGGCTGAGTAATCACATGACAACATCTCTGAAGCAGCCTTCTTCATGCTGATAAAGCAAGGAAATCTTATGAAACACCAGGGAGTGGTTACAAAATGCAGAGCAATTTCAAAACGAGTGATAAGAAAGCTGTGGCTAAGGGGCAAAGTGGCCACTAAGCACCCCGACCCTAGGGAGCTCGGCGTGAATTTCTTGGGAGGGCAGGAAGCAAGAACTGGGCTTCCCTGGGACTGAGGAAGGTTCACCAGCCCGGCAGAAGCCACGGGTATGTATCTGGGGCATATGCCTCCCTTCTCTCCCTCAGAAGCACCACATCCACAAGAATGAACCGTGTGTGTGTTTTTCTTGTTTTGAAAGCCCTACAGGGGAAATATTTTTCACAAAATACATTATCATAAGCATTTCCTTTAAACCACTTTTCTGGCAGGCCCTTATTCTCGTGTTTGTGTTGTTGTTTTGAACTCCTGCAGCAGGAGATAAAGGAGTCTCCCTGGAGAGGCACGACCAGAGAATTCCCCCTTGGACAGCAACCCTGGGCTCAGCTGCCATTGGCTAGACGAGGGCCAGACTTTCCGGGCGGTCACCGAACGGCACCTTGGCTTACAGCTGAAGAACTCTAGCCATACCAAACCGGACTAGAAAACAGACTTTAATTTTACACATACGAATGTCAGCTCAGGTTTACAGCAGGTAAGAAAAATATATACAAACTGCGGCTTAAAAAAGGAAAAGGAAGAAACACGCAGCCCGTGTTTGCGCTGACGTGAGTCATCCCAGGAATCCGACTTTCTGTCTCTTGGGCCCCAGGCTTTCCTCCTTGTGTAGAATGCTCTGCAGGGAGGCGTGCAGCACCTTGCCCACTCGCTTGCCAGTCTGCAGGGCAGAAGAGAGCACACACCCACTTGTGAGGCACAC
The DNA here is from genome assembly GCF_023721935.1 of Panthera uncia. Classification (NCBI taxonomy): domain Eukaryota; kingdom Metazoa; phylum Chordata; class Mammalia; order Carnivora; family Felidae; genus Panthera; species Panthera uncia. Next base: position 13,952,511 of record NC_064816.1, on the reverse strand, counting down.
ACACCCAGACCAGGAGAGCTTCCCTCGCTGCCTGCCAGCCATCCAAACTATACCTCCAAACTATACCGGCTCCATCTGCCTTAAGGGACTTTTATTTAATTAAACAAGTCAATACAAAAACAACCCCCAAACAACAACAACAGAACAGTTACCTTCTGGAAAAATCTCATACTAAAAACAAAAACAAAGGAGAATACCTACCCCCAGGCCCAGGCGGCCAGCAGGAAGCAGCCAAGGCTGCCTCAGCCATCAGCTCCCGCTTAGCACTCCCGCTGCCATTACAACAAGCAGCAAAACCGTCAAGCAGACCTGGTTTTGGTTACTGCCGAGTCCTGCTGCCTGGTGGGGCGAAGGCAGAGGGAGGCCACAGGGAACCGAGAGTGTGTCTAATGAAGGAACAGATGGCGCTGGGGACACGTTTGAACAAGCAGTTTCTCATTCACCTGCCACCAGATCTCTAAGCGGGACTGTTCAGAGGGGACCCAGCTGATACCTGGGTAGGGTCTCCGGTATCGCTGCCATGCAGAGAGGCTAAAAGAATGGGATGTCAGGAGCAAGACGCCATCAAGAGGTCAGACAACCCGCAGACTTCCTAATCAGCCCCCACACAGGAGACACGAGGAGGGGCCCTCAAAAAGAACTCACTAACATACAAAAATCTTTCTTTATGAAACTGTTTTCTGTGTCTGAGCTCATGAATAATTTTTTTAATGTTTATTTTTGAGAGAGAGAGAGAGAGAGAGAGAGAGAGTGAGCAGGGGAGGCGCAGAGAGAGGGGGACAGAGGATCTAAAGTAGGCTCTGCACTGATAGCACAGAGCCCGATGCAGGGCTTGATCTCATGAACCAGGAGATCATGACCTGAGCTGAAGTCAGACGCTTAACCGACTGAGCCACCCAGGCGCCCTGCTCATGTGTATTTCAAGACTATGATGAACCAACCACAGGTCTCCACGTCGTCAAGTCTTCCACATTCCCATAGAAGTTTTCATTCAGTTGTGCTGCCGGTTCCACTCTCAGCAACGTCAGGGAGAAAGATACCCAGGCCAAGACCCTCGCCTCAACTCTCCCAGTTACGAGGAACTTCTCCCCTGGCCCCTAACTGGAACACAGGATGAGACTCCAAGTATTGCCGGAAATTCATATGAAAAAATCTCATTCCAAAAGTGGGAAGTGTTCACTTGCATGATGCAAAGTCAGGGCTAAGGACCAAAGTGACCAGAAAGGTTTTTTACCATAACATGAGAGAAGGAGAGCATGTCAGAGTCGATCAGAGAGGGTTACTGATTACTCATATGAATGAAGGTGGGGGACGGGGTAAGAGGGGACGGGACAGACAGGACACTAGGACTTGGGAGGTCTGAATGTGAACGGCAGAGGCCAACCCCCCACCGATGTTTTAAGCTTCACAACAGGCATTTCTGGATTGCTGCTTCCCTGGGTGAGGCCAGAGCAGTCAGACAGGACCACGGGGCTATGGTTCCCCCTGAGCTGGGTCTGCAGACCTCATCTGCCGAGCCCCGGAGGAGGATGTAGCTCGGCTCACCAGACAGAGCTCTGGCTCTCCTACCAGCCACGGCAGCCACAGCCTACCTGGTTTGTAGGGTTAAAAATAGCTCAGTGTGGCTGCAGGGGTGCCAGGGCAGCCCTAGAAGCGCACAGTCTGGGTGTGAATCCTACTGCCGGCATGATGAGCTGGGAAACCCACAGGCAACTTACCTATCTGCTACATGTCTCAATGTCCACGTCTGCAAAACCAAGGATAACAACAATGGTTGCCCCACAGGAAGGCTAAGGACTAAATGACATAATAGGTTGGGTGCCTGGGTGGCTCAGTCGGGAGGAGGCATCTTGACTTTGGCTCAGGTCATGAGCTCGTGGTTTGTGAGCTGGAGCCCCACATTGGGCTTGCTGCTCTCAGCCTGTCAGCACAGAGCCTGCTTCGGGTCCTCTGTCCCCCTCTCTGCTCCTCCCCCACCTGCGCTTTCCCAAAAGTAAATTAAAAATAAGTAAATAGATAAATGACATAATATGTTTAAAGCACTAAACACAGAGCACCTGACACAAAGTGAGTGCCCGACAAATTGTCGTGATTCCTTACTGCTTTTCTTGTTTTACGTACTGGGATTCCCGTAAAATTCTCCTGGAAGAGGTGGGGGAGAAGAGCTCCTTCCAAGACAAGGTTTCAGAGCCACTTGTCTAGAGAGGCAGAACTTATAAAGTATTTGAAGGGTTTTTGTTTAAAAAAAAAAAACTAACCAATTGACCAACCGGGCCACGAAGAATCCCCCTGCTGTGCACGGCAAGAGACACCTGAGCTCCGGGCAGACCCAAGCCGCGATATTGCCGCACCCCCACGTCCTTAGGGGCCGTCATGCGGCCTCACAACACGTCCAGCGGCAGGCACCCCGACCGCTGTTACGCTCTCCCTGAGATGAGCTGCCTCCCAGCCCGGGTAGTCTGTCTTCACGCCTGAGTTCTCGACACCGTGCACACCGCTCATTTTTGCTTTCAAATAAGACAACAGAAAGAGAAAATGGACTTTAAATGCTTAGAGCCTTCAGTGCAAAGTCAGCGTTTCCAGGCGTGAAGGAAGAGTGTGAGTGGCAACCTTGCCTGCTAGTCAGCCATGACCTCTGGACGTTGAGTTGTGACGCAGTACCCAGAGCAAAAAACCTGGGTCTGGCCAACTCTGTTCCCGGCAAGTCAGTCAGTCAGTCAGTCGGTCAGTGTCAGAGTCCTCAAAGATTTCTGGAAAGTCAAGGTGGACTTGGGGGAAGGGGAATCTGGGAAGACACAGGTGGTCCCTCCCACGGGGGCCTTTCAGGCCTGTAAGGGAGACACACGCATCATCCCAATGGTTGGTGCTGCCTGACAGCCTGAGACCCGTGGGGAGTGACCCACCCCGAGGCAGTTGGAAGGATTTCCTGTCTGTCTCCTTTTGAACACTTCTAGAGCCATGAAGACATGGGGAGACGGCATCCTTCAGCCCCCCGGCTCTACCTTTTCTCATTCCCTTCAAAGGACAGGAAGCAGTCAGGCGGGACCCCAGTTCCCTCATCAGATCGCAAAAGCCTGGGGTTTTAGTTACAAGCGATTCCACGTTATCAGTCCAACACACTCATCCGTTTCATCTAGAACCATGGAAATGTGAGATCAGAGAGGGAGAGGACAAGGAACGATCACTGACAGGTTCCTTACCTCCCAGTCCGGAGCCCCCCACGGCCACCACCCTTTGCCATGTCAGTAGAAACCAGCTCACACCAGCTGTTCTCCCAGCTCTAAGTCTGGGGTCAAGGGCGAAAAGGCAGAATTCCCCTGGTGTGACCAAGGGAGTAAGAAGCGGCAGCAAACACTCCCAGACAGTGCCTGCACCTGCTTCAGGGCCAAGCCTCACCTCCATCATCTCGAAGATGCTCTCTGGGTCCAGGCTGCCCTTCCCCACTTTCCTCATGCATGTCACGACTCCCTTGCTGGTCACGGACACCAGCAAGCTGGCCAAGGAGCAGGCCTCCTCCTGGAGAGTAGCATCCACTACATGCCGGTAGCCAATCTGCAAGGTCAGAGTGCACACGTGGGTAACACACATCCCAGATGCCCACCCTGGACAGCCTCGTGGAGGGAGTATCTCCACCAGCAAAGAACCTGCACTGCCCGTTCCAGACCTTATTTTAGATTCTGCTCGTATAGAAAATGCCTGAAACAATGTTCAGCAATTCTATCACGGGCCACTCTGCCAGCAGAACAACAAAAGCATAAAAAGGAAATGTGGGGTGGGAGTGGGGTTAGAGCTGTAATTCAGAGACTATCCAAGTGAGGCCACCAAACGTCTCCAACAGAGGGGCCCAGGGAGAAACTGACATGTGAGGCCACACAGATGCTTCACTGAAGACAAAGATGAATCAAGGGGGGTGCAAGCTAAGTCACATGCTCAAAAATGAGTCAAGTGCAGATGGCTTTGGCCAGTCCCCACATTTCACCAAACCCCCAGGTTCGTGAAGTGACTTCAGTGGAATTAAACCTGACCCATACAGTCCTGTTTTTCCATGAATCCTGTGCGGAATCAGGGACAATCTCAGCCAACACAGGCCTGTCTGCACGGCCTTGGGCAGCGCCAGGTACACAGCAGCATCAGCCAGAGCTTGGGCTCCATGGGCCTCGGTGCTAACGTAAAAGCCACACTTGACACAACAGATGCCCAGATCCTGCTCCAACCCCTCACTTCACAGATATGGACACTACAGCCCACAGAGGGGGCAGTGTTCGCCCTTCAACCTCCCTGCTATTATTCTTCCAGCCTCGACCCCATAGAATTGAGGGAATTAAGGGAAATGTGCACACAGGGTGTTTCAGTGAAATGCCTGGTATGGAGGAGCTTAACAAACTCTGGCTACTATTACTATGAACCCCCTCGTGTCCCCCTGCGACTCCGTCATGTCTTCCAATTAAAACAAATAAAATAAAAGGAAAAGCTGCTCATATAGTGGCTTCTAAAATAAGCAAATTACTGGATTTGGATTAAAGCTATTTCTATATGATTTGTGCAGCTGTAGCTTCTCAATCTATTAAGTAGCCTTAATGGGTTGGGGTTGAAGCAGACTCACAAGGAAGTCCAAAGCCGTCAGATACAACCACATACCTTGCACAGGGTGACAATGCAGGGGACATGCTCCACGCTTAGCCGGATGCAGTCATAAGGGTCATCCGAGAGCTCAATATCCTTGGACCCCTCTTCATCCTCTAGAACCCGAACTCTTGGGATCCTGGAAACAGAAGCCCAATCAAAATCCCCGCTTCCCGTGAGGAAGAAAGAGAACTTCTTTTTCTTGAGATTGACGACAGGGGTCAGAATTCCTGCACCTCACAAGATGAAGTCACACTCTGCTTGTACTTTATCATCCTCATCCCTGCCATCCCTCTCAAGAGTGCACAGGCAACGCCGGAGAGCAGTGGAGGAAGGAGGTCTTTTTAAAAATAACACTTGGTCAATCGGATATGCACACGGGGGGGAAAAAAAAAGGAATCTTGATCCCCGCCTCATACCATATATAAAAATCCATACCAAATGGACTGTAGAGATAAAGGAGAAAGACAAAACAATAAAGCTTTTAGAAGAAAAACTAAAAACCTAAAACTAATCTTCAGCATCTTGGCGTAGACAAAGATTTCTTAAACAGGACACAAAAAGGGCTTACCATAAAGGGAGAAAAAAAAACAACAACAACAAAACCCGATAGATTCAATTGTGTTGAGAACTGTGAACATCTGAAGAATCATAAAACCTAGCACACAGATTGCTATATTGTGCTGTTTGTGAACAAGGCAAAGAATCTTAACCTAAGAGTGAATCCCTTCATGCTTAAATTACACAGGGTGTGAGGGACTTGTTAGGGAATGTGATGAGTTATTATGTGATCAGTTATATGAGGTTCTTCTTGGTCTTTACCTTGTTACTTTCAGGCAGAAATTCATTTGTTACTCAGAAACTCTTCTTTGACATTGGAGGCCTTTGTATCCAAGATATTCTGAATATGTAAAATTATGTGTACCAATGGAATACACTACAATAAAATAATACCATATATCTGGATAATCCTCTAGAGTTTATTGGAATCCTTCCACATTTATTATTTCATTGAAAACAAAAAAGCAATGAAATAGGTAAGAGTTGGACATTTTAATTGCCTGTTACTCAGTTATGTTCTTCAAAGACAGAAAAAGACAAATGAAACCATGGTCAATGTTGTCCTCCCCTCCCCATCCTCAGAGTCTAACACACTAACTGCCACAAGGAGGGACTCATTTATTGCCTAAGATTTAATTACTTGTTCAAGGTCACAGGCACTAACAATTGTTGCAGCAAAGACTAAACGCAGGCCTTCGGGCCCCAACAGCAGTGTTTGCTCTGCACCACTGCTAACGTAACAGCATCTGCCTATATAAAGGCAGAGAAACTAGAAAACCAGAGAAGAATAATGGACACGTGTCTGTATTTTCTCTGAAACTGACCAACCTGTCCACTTTTAACATGTTGGCAGGTAAACAGATGACGAAGATAAAGCCTGGGTCACTAAGAACTTAGGCAGGTGCTGAGGAGTCCCTGCCCATAACTACCATCAATGTGTCCATCTGCTCTATATTTAGAAACACATTTGTCCAAATTAACATATTTAGACCCATGGAAGTGAAGACCATGTTCTGAAAGGTATTAGGAAGTGCTACTAAGGCTGATGAGAAAGCCTGGGGGCTAAGAGAGCATCAATAGCTAACATTTCATTATTCTGGAAAGAGCTACTTACGCTAGTAGAGACGTTCCCAAAGGGGGGAATGTCTCCAGTGCTGTCTAAAGGGATAAACCCGACCTCTTTGATTTCATTGGCCAGGGCCTCTGTACACAGGCTGCATTTATTGCTAATTTTTTATCTCGACTAAATGGATATTAGAAATGAAATGATCTTCCCACATCAGGCTGATGTTCTACTTTCAGAAAGGCATGCATAATCAGCACTAAGCAGAATGAGACATTTTCTCAATGGCCCTCTGTACAATGTTTCAAAATTAATTATTATGTGGATCCTGAGAAACTTAACTGAAGTCCATGGGGGAGGGGAAGGAAAAAAAAAAAAAAGAGGTTAGAGAGGGAGCGAGCCAAAGCATAAGAGACTCTTAAAAACTGACAACAAACTGGTGGTTGATATGGGGGGGGGGGGGGGGGGGGGGGGGGGGGGATGGGTATTGAGGGCACCTTTTGGGATGAGCACTGGGTGTTGTATGGAAGCCAATTTGACAATAAATTTCATATTAAAAAAATTAAAATATATATATATATGAACTCCTGTTTGTCAAAAGACAGCATTTAGAAGTTAAAAAGAGAATCCAGAATGGAGAAAAATATTTGCAAACGTGTGTGTGCATGCATGTGTACATATAAGCGGACATGTTACGTAAAGAATTCCTACCAAACGTAAAAGACAACCCAACAGAAAAATAGGCAAAAAGACTGGAATGGGGACTTCATAAAAGAGGCCACTAAAGTAGTTGATAAACACACAAGAAGATATTCAACTTAAATATTCATCAAGGAAATGCAAATTAAAACAATATGATACCAAGAGACACTCACTAGAATGACGGATATTAAAAAGACAAAAAAAAAAGAAAAAGCCCACAAGTTGGCAAAGATATGAAGCAACCCAGGACGCTTATACAACACTGGTGGGAGTATCATCCAGTAGAAGCACTTTAGAAAACTGTTTTGCAGTGTATCTACTAAAACCAAACACAGCCATGCCTTATGATCCAAAACTTTCACCCATACCCAACAGAAATGGGTAAATACGTGCAAGAAAAATACAAAAATGTTCGTGTTTGGAATAGCCAAAAAAACTGGAAACTGCCCAGATGCTCATCAACAGCAGAATGGATAAATCAACTATGGCACAGTCACACAATGGAACAGCAGGCCGCGCAGAGCAAACTATGACTCCGGGCCACAATACGAGTGTCTCAAAACATAATGCTCAGTGAATGAAGCAGACACACAAAAACACCACACGGTATGATTTCATTTATATCAAGGACAAAACCATTCTATTGTTACAGGACAACGGTTCTCCTCAGTGGGTGTAGTGACTGCACGGGGGTGGAGGGTGAGAGGGCTTCTGGGGGCCTGAACACATTGTTTCTTGAGCCGGGTGCTGGAAAATACATTTAACCCACAGAGTCCATTCATCTCTGTCTGGGGTGGGGGAGCCAGGGAGGAAGAGGCGGTCCATTCAGCTACCGTGATAGAAACAGCGTTGGTGCCTTTCCCTGCTCCTCTAACAAAAGCCGTCGATGATTCCAGCCCTGTTCGCTGTCCCTACACAAGGCAACATCCAGAGCAGATAAGCCGCGGCCAGGGAACGTCCACAGGAGCCAAGGAGTCCTGCTAGGGTCTGCCCTGGCTCACAGTCTCCGTGTCAAGGGCACCCAGAGTGGAAGTACTAAGTAATATCCTATTTGAGCAAGTCAGGTAATCCATTTGAATTTGGGTCAGTTATGTTAAAACACACACACACACACACACACACACACACACACACACACTCCTTCCTGACACTTTGGCCACAACGTAGTTCAGCAGAAGGGCTACAGAAGAGCCTCTGTCCTTCTAAAGGACACGAACTGGATGTATGGTCTTTCCACGTACCAGGGGACCTGATGTCTCACATGGTCCACATCCCTTGCTACCTGCAGGGCTATTCTTGTTCTGGGGACAAGACTCCTGGCTACACCCAGGACAGGTGTCCTCCCCAACTTGAGCAGCTGGGTCTTACCATCCTGGGGCACAGCTTGCCCAACACTTCCCCCCACAGCCAGACAGCCTCGAGCCTTGTCTGGTTCTACTCTCTCTTTTTGCCCTGGTGCCTGTGGAAAACCAGCTGGCAGATGGGGAGTGCTTTCCAAAGCTCCAGGTCCAACAGATGGCCACTTCCTTTCTTCTCCGATAGAACCCGAGCACAGGCTGCCACAAATGGCACTGGTACTCGGGCCCCACGGTGGCCACAAAGGCGTGGCCCGCCTCCTGACTGGTCTCAGCCCGGAGTCTAGTGGCACAGCTTGGGGTGGGGGTGGGGGGCTCCACAGCTTTCGTTCTCAGCAGGTACTCCATCCTGCAATGTCTCACCTGAATTTACTTAACTTTGTTTTTGTTTTCTTCTGAATTACCCAGGTAGTCTAAATCCACCATAGAAAACCTCTAAAATACAGATGAATGTTAAGTCGCCTATGATGGGAGCCCTAGAAAAGAATCACAATGACCATCCTGGGACATATCCAGACATATTAAATATACGAGTTACCAAAAGTAAAAATCAACAAAACAAACAAGATGAGAGGTCTGTGTTTAATGACTGGCTTTCTGGATTAACAAACTTCTAAAGAGGCTGCTGTGCAGGATTTCGATCCCCTATGTTGGGACACTCCGGTTGTTCCCAACTTGTCACCATTACAAAGAGGCTGTGATGAACATTCTAGAATAATACCCTTGCCTACTTATCCAATTAACCCCTTAGACGATAACCCTAGAAGTCTCTAACCCTCATTTTCTAAACCCCACGGTCCTCCACTCCCTCAATGTAAGCTCTCTCGTGGCATGAACGTCACCACCCATGTATTTATTTTTGAATGCTGCAAACCGTCCTCAAAGAAGCTGGCACGTAGAAAGGGAGAAGGCTACAGGATCAAACGGTTAGAGGGAATGCCAACTCCAAGAAGGCTGAGTGCCTCGTCCCTTGCTGCACATCTGGCCGGGGAGCCTAACCACAGTGGCGTAACCACTTCCTGCTCTTAAAGCCAAATGCAGGCTGTCGCCCTGCGTTTAGAACATTCTTGTGTCCGATCGGGGAATATGTGAGCACCCACTCTGTGTCAGGCATTGCCAGTAGTGGTGGGGATGTAGCAGACTGCACAACAGGTGAAACCCACGCCCCCGAAGTTCTGTGCCCAGTAACAGTATTTGGACAGTCGACCTCTGGGTGGTTTTCACTCCATTTGCTTCTCTGTGGTTTTCTAACATTTTTCTACATGGGACATGGTTACTTATGAAAATAATAACATAAAAAACAAATACAGAAATATATGCATGTATTTAGTTTTATCTTGTGAAATCCGGAGCTTACCATTAAAGGCCACCATTTTTCACGCTAAACCCCTTGTTACCTTCCCCTGGAAGCTTTGGTAGAAGTGTCCTGAGTCTTCATCACAAGTGTCGGCTGGGGTTCTCCGCAGGCCCACGGGGCTGTTTCCAGGAAGACTCACCTTGTATTGAAGAGAGCAGCCTTTACAGCAATGGAGATGGTGTCGAACAAATTCCCGCCACATTCCAGCAGCTAAGGGAGGCAGGGAGTGAGGTGGGAAGAAAAAGCAAGGGTCATTTCTTACTCTAAGTATTATCCTAAGTAAAGGACACTGGTTCCTAAGAAATACTGACCGAGCATTTACAAAATAAAGAAAAGAACAGGCGGTTGCTCTCCTGCCTGACACTCCAGGCGTCACCCTAATTGCAAGAAGCACCTGGAGGCCGTGCTGGCCTGGGCCCCACGGCTGAGGTCGCCGCTGGCATCGGCTGTGGGGCCACCACTCAGGCCCCGGCTTGCAATGGATCTCCTCTAACTGGCCCCCCAGCCAGTTGGGTCTGCACTCAAGGAGGAAATGATCACCTGCATTTTGTCCCAAATGGCTCCTGATTGCGGAGCCTGGTGGCTACTTAACCAAAGGCAGGCGGGTCCCAAGCCCGGGCCTTCCGAACCCGACTCAGAATCTGGCGCGTTTCCTTCACACGCTGCATTCGTGCCCAGGGCAAATCTCTAACTTCCCTTTAAGCTCGAACCTCAAGTGCAGACAGCACCCTTCCCACGACACTGCATAATTACTCCTTATTAAAATATGACCTCCCCTGACTCCCCACTCCACCCCGCCAGCCCGTACTACTGCCTGGCTTTGTCACAGCAGCCTGCTCGCCTAGCACGCGACTAGCCCTTCTCTACGCTGGTTCAGACACACTGCCGCACAGCGAAGAGCTCCAGCTGGACTCCTGAGTCAGACTGTCTGCTAGGATCCCCATGCTCACCGGGCAGCCGGGAGCTACCTCAGCGCTCCGCGCCTCATGAAGGGCAAAAATCACAACTATGTCACAGGGTTGTCACCAAGGCGGAAGGAGCCAGGGCGCCTGGGTGGCTCAGTCGGTTAAGCAGCCGACTCTTGATTTCCGCTCAGGTCATGATCTCACGGTTCATGGGATCGAGTCCTGCGTGGGGCTCCGTGCTGGCCGTGTGGAGCCTGCTTGGGATTCTCTCTTTCTCTCTCTGCCCCTCCCCAGCTCACGCTCTCTCTCAAAGTGGATGAACAAACTTAAAAAAAAAAAAAATTTTTTTTTTTTAAAAGAAAAAAGAAAAATGCGGGGTGAGACCCTGGCATGTGTACTTTAGTCTTGAGGTGGCCCTGAGGATCAGCCTGGGCTGAAGGCCACCATTTCACACGCCACTCTTCCACAGCATCTACTTTATGCAGAGAAAGTGCTCCAGCAGCCACGGAGCCCCCCAGTCGGAAAGGACCCTGGAGAGCCCATCACCCACCCTTACTTGGCAGGTGGGGACACAGAAGCCCTCTCACTCGTGCACAGTGGCCTGATACAGACTCTGATTTTCAACATTCTGGCTTATCGGCAAGAGATGAAATCAAGAGGGCAGAACGCTAAAACCCTATCTGCCGAGGGCCCCCCAAAGGGCAGTTACCAATCAGCCCGCCCTCCTCCATGGATACAAGGGATGAGCCCACTCCAGGCCTCAGGTCCACCTGCCCAGGCTCCTCAGGCTGTGCCACACGATGGGGTAAGCCAGATGGGGCGCTGCGAGGCTGACACTCTTCTCCGCAGCTTGCTGGCCACATACCTTCCGGGATTCAGTTTCCCCGTCAGGAAAGCAAAGCCACGCTTCTCTACTGGGTGACCGTGAGGATTAAATGAGATCGCATCCTTACCATTCCTGGCACATAACAGGGGCTTGAAGGCCCTACCTTCCTCTCTCGGAAGCCAAGCGGCTGCGGCCCAGCAAGAACCTTTCTGCCAAACACAGTGGTACAGCCAGGAGGCAGGGGAGAGTGGGCGCGATATGAAGACCCAAAGCAGCCCGACCCGGTGTCTGAACAGGCCCAGGCAAGCTAGGAGAGAACGGGAGGTGCGGGACGTCTAGCGTTACAGAGAGCCTGGGCCGTGGTCCCGGCTCCAGGGCGAAAATCCCTCCTATAACAGAGGTGGGGAAGCAGGAGAAGTGGAGAAGAAGAGGATACACCTGGTCACAAACACACCTTCCCCTGTCAGGTGCACAGGTTCCAGAACTCTTCTTTTAGGGGAAGAGCACAACTTATGCTGTTGGCCTTCTGGGAATGAGGGGTTTCTTTTTGATGTCTTCTTTTCTTTTTTTAATGTTTATTTATTCATTGTTGAGAGAGAGAGAGAGAGGGAGAGAGAGAGAGAGAGAGAGAGAGAGCGCGCATGGGAGGGGCAGAGAGAGAGGGAGACAGAATCAGAAGCAGGCTCCAGGCTCCGAGCTGTCAGCACAGAGCCCGACGCGGGGCTTGAACTCATAAACAGTGAGATCGTGACCTGAGCTGAAATCAGACACTTAACTGATTGAGCCAGAGGGGTTTCTTTTCACAAGGCAAACCTCCAAAACCGTAATACTGCTAGGACGCCCAAGTATAAAACATGTCTCCCCACAAGACACCTGCTCCTCCTGGACTTCCCCTCAACCATCCTCTCAGACCCCCGGGCTCAGCACCTCCCGGCACCACACATAGCCAGCTGCCAGGTGCTGCGGTCGCTCCCCCGCTCCCCCTGCCTTGCCCATGCCCAGTGCCACGGACCACGTGCCAGCCTCTCATCCCCACTCCCGGGGCTCATCACAAGACAGCCTTGTGACGGTCTCCCCACCAAAGGTCGCCCGTATACTGTCAACGTGACAGAGTCCTGACAGTTCTCCCACCCGGAGTCACAACCAGGCCACTGAAGGAGTGCGAAGCGGAAAGAAGAGGGAAGCGTCCAGGAAGTTACATTTCTAGTCTCATAAAATACCCCAATGGAGGTAAAAAGAATAATACTGGAAATAGGTGGTTGGTCTGACTGTAACAGGTTTCAAGTAAAGGCACCTACACTAAAAGCATAAAAACATGGAAAGTTGCCCAGCGAATATTTGGTTGAAAGATGGGCTCTGCCTGAGGACTATCCGGACCGGTTGGTAAAAATACATCGAGATTCACTCACTTTTGCAATTCCAGTGACAAGACTGGATTCCCACCATCTTGCTTCAAACATGGACTCGATGCATTCTGCGTATTTTTAGATGTAAAAGATAAAACAAAAACCCACGCGTGCCTCGCACGAGGCACATTCCCATCAAGGCTGAAAGCAAACATTTGCTTTCACAGAAGTGGAAGCCTCCACAGATGCGAATTACATGAATGACAAAAACGGATCTACCTCAATAACAGAATTTCAAAAACTGCTTTCCTAATTCATTCAAAACTTTTCTGAGGATGACAACATTTCAAAAGATCATGTCTTATTTCCAAAATAAGACAGAGCCTGGAGAAAAAACAGGAGAGAAGAAATCCAAACGCGAGGAGTCTTAAAAGGAAAGGTCTGCAGGTGACAGGGACACGGTGTGCCACTGAGGCACCTGCTAACCATATATTCCCCCCACCCCACCCCCACCCCTGCCCCGTGGAAGAGGGCGCTGGTTCTAAGCTGAGACAACATCCGATATTCATCCATCTTGCACAAGCCTTCACTCAGAGAACAGGTCTCTGGACGAAATCATAAAGTGGATCAGGACCCCTCACCGGGCCAGCCTCCTATAAAAATCACAAGTGCGGACAAATTCTGACGAGGAGCAAAAGCAGGATCGCCAACGGACAGGTGCAATGCACCACAACACTCCTGCCTTTAGCTTCTTGGGGAGGAAGGAAAAGAGAGAATGTTCCTCAGACACAGGGTGGAACCTTACAGTTCGTACCATGGGGCTGCACCTCCCCAGGCGGCTGTGAAGCCCGCCCCTTATCAGTGAGGACTGGAGGCTGCCGGCTCCCGCCTCATCACATCCAGCACCTGCAAAAGTACTTGCTTAGTAGGAATCACACTAAAAGGTACATCCCGCTTATCGGACATGAGGAGAAGCAAACGGACTTGTCATTTCATTATTTTCACCCATTAGCGTCAGCGCCCAGAACATCCCTAACCTGCGGGACAATGGTAACCACTGTTACCTTTTGGCTAGTTGTGCTCCACCCATTATCAAATTAATTTAAAAGTATCCAGAAAGCCCCGCCCTGTTTCATGCAGGGCCAACATCTGGAGACAGCCAGGCTCTTCCTCATCAAGAAGTTCCCTCTCAGTCCACGGAATCTGCTTTATCTCTAGATTCATGAAAGAATCTGTTTGGCTGACGGCCTAGCCTTGTGACCTCAATCCGAAGGGGAAGATGTAGCCACTCATCTCAAGGTTCATGAAATTTCACTAAAAGGAATAAACAGACCCAACGAGAGCCTGCCTTACACGAATAAGCACGTGGCACAATTAATCACACCGTCCAGGGGCCAAAACCAGGCGAGGAGCATTTGGGAAAACATCAGCAAGGAAATGGGAGATTGGCCTAGAGAGGCTCCTGTAGGAGTGGACTCGGGGGAGAAGGCTGCAGGGTCTCAGGGTCCTCCCCTGGGAAGTGAGGAACACACCGACGGTGGGTTCCATGGTGCTTTCAAGGGAGGAGGGCTTGGTGAGGTCAACAGCAGGCACAGGCATTAGAGACCCAGCTTTGAGTGCCAACACCACTACTCACGAGCTGAGACCTCTTGCGCTAGGTCACTCTGCCTCCCTGAACCTTCGTTCCCTCACCTGTAAATGGGGCAATAGCGCCCGCTCGCTGAAGAGTCGTAAGGGCTAAATGAAATGCATAGAAAGAGTTCATCCCCATTCCACATACAAGAGTACGCCAACTTGTCTAACTTCTGCCTATAACTTCTACCTGATGGCATCTAGAAAGCATCTCTTGTTTTTTATTTCTTCCCTGATGAGCTCGGGGGATAATTTTAGGTGCTACCATGATATGACTATGATTTCACTGTAGGATGGTATTATATATACAATACATACGTTGTATTTAATTTAAAAAACTCAATACAGGGGTGCCTGGGTAGCTCACTCGGTTAAGTGTCCGACTCTTGACCTCGGTTCAAGTCACGGTCTCATGGTTTGGGGGTTTGAGCCCCGTGTCAGGCTCTGTGCTGGCATCACGGAACCCGCTTGAGATTCTCTCTCCCTCTCTCTCTGTCCCTCCCCACTTGCATGCACGTGCACGCTCTCTCTCTCTCTCTCTCAAAATAAATTAATAAATAAATAATAAAGTTTTACAAAATGACAAAAATAAAACTTTACAGGACATCATTCTTTTTCCATCTAATCTCACCCTGGAAGTTGAAAGCATCCACTTGAAGAGGGCAAAAGCACCAGAAGGAAAGTAGGCCAACCAGTCTCCAGCAAAAGCAGAGAGTGTGGCCGTCTCGGCAACATGATACGTACCAGCACGTCCACATAGAGAATCCAGCAGTGCTCCCGGGGACTGATGCAGAGGGACTTCAGGTCAACGCTGCTCTTATTGTTAAATATCCGGTAGAGGGTGTTAGCAATCTCCGTGCCAAGGTCATCACCTCCCCGGCCTTCAAATTCAGGAGTAGCATTGGCTGAACTACATAGAAGGGCAAGAGAAAAGCCGCGTGAGTCTTTTCAGAAACAAAGAGCAAAGGCACACGGCTTTGTTCCAGTTTCCTTATGGAATGTTGGACGGGCCAGCGGCTGTACAAGAAAAGTCACTGAAGTGAGGAGAGGATGGCACCTGCCACTTTTCCAGCCTCCAGAAACACGCAATGAGCCAGACTGGCACGGTGCCCTGGATCTGTCAGTGTGTGTGACGGGGGTCCCCCCCGACTTCTAACAGAAGCCATCTTTATCCAAAGAGACACGAGAGAACAATAGTAAAGTGAACCTTGGCCAGTAATAATTAACTCTCTTATCTTGACAGTAGAATGCTCTTCTCGGACAGGCCCAGGAGGCCAGGAGGCCTAGAGTCAAGCAGTCTGGCCATGGAGGGGTCACATCACATACACCATCCCGAGTTTTCATTTAAAATCCACCACGAGGGGCGCCTGGGTGGCTCAGTCGGTTAAACGTCCAACTTCAGCTCAGGTCATGATCTCACAGCTCGTGGGTTCGAGCCCTGTGTCGGGCTCTGTGCTCACAGCTCGGAGCCTGGAGCCTGCTTTGGATTCTGTGTATCCCTCTCTCTCTGCCCCTTCCCTGGTCTTGCTCTTTCTCTCTCAAAAATAAACATTAAAGAAAATTTCTTTTTCTGTTTTTTAAATGTACCACCAAACTCTCAAAACAAAAACCACAACGTTAAGTACCATGACCTTCCTTGAATGATTTAGAAGATATGTATGATGGTATGCCAATTATATCACAAACTAGATTATCACTGTACTGAAAAGCAGGAAAATGAAATGAGAGAGAAAGACTGCCAGCTGATTAAATATTAGAATAGCCCTTTTACTTTATTTGCTATTTTTCAAGAGAAAAAACTTTTCCATTTTGGCCTCTTGAATCTTATGCCCAATTACCTCAACAAAGAATAAACAAGCATCAACATTTGTTGCCCTAAGCATTATTCAAAAGTATTTTGGGGGGCGCCTGGGTGGCTCAGTCAGTTAAGTATCTGACTTCAGCTCAGGTCATGATCTCACGGTTTATGAGTTTGAGCCCTGCGTCGGGCTCTGTGCTATCAGCACAAAGAGCCCTCTTGTTGTCTCTCTCAAAGTAAATTAATAAACTTAAAAAAAAAAAGTATTTTGAGGGGGAAGGCACCTGGATGGCTCAGACAGTTAAGCATCTGGCTTTTGATTTTCGCTCAGGTCACGATCTCGTGGTTCATGGGATCAAGCCTTATGTCAGGCTCTGTGCTGACAGCTCAGAGCCTGCTTGAGATCCTCTCTCTACCTCTCTCTTTGTTCCTTCCCCGCTTGCACAAGCATACATGCATTCTCTCTAAATAAAATTTTTTAATTTTTTTTTTTTAAGATTTTCTTTTTCAGCAATATCTACACCCAACACAGGGCTCGAACTCACAACACTGAGATCAAGAGTCTCATGCTCCACCGACTGAGCCAGCCAGGCACCCTATTATGCAAAAGTATTTAATGGGAAATTTTTGAGGGTTTTGGCTTAATAACAAACAAACCCTCAATACATTATATACATCTGTGAGATAAGTAACCATTCCAATAATCACTTTGCTGTAACGAAGAGGGTCCAGAAAAGTAACAAACCAGCTGTTTCAGTCAGTACGGTCTCTAC
Source organism: Panthera uncia (assembly GCF_023721935.1). Classification (NCBI taxonomy): domain Eukaryota; kingdom Metazoa; phylum Chordata; class Mammalia; order Carnivora; family Felidae; genus Panthera; species Panthera uncia. Next base: position 13,935,570 of record NC_064816.1, on the reverse strand, counting down.
AAAATCATGTATTGAAACTTTCTGGTCCACGCACTCATCCATCTAGAAGGTACCAGCTCTATGCTAGCACTGGAGACAGAGAGACTGAGCAAGGTGGATGCAGGCCCTAGGCTGGCAATTTCACAAAGTCAGGGAGCTTCATGATAGGGAGCAAAGAGCAGGAGTAGGGCTGGGGAGGATGTCAACCAGTGCCGAGGACCTCAAACCAGAAGGTGAGCAAAAGTGGGTCAGGGTACAGACAGGCAGGGGGGTTCCAAGCAAAGCAAAACCCACATGAAGGTTCAGGGCTGTGCCTACCCCATCTGCATAATGCTAAAAATCTCACCTAATGTATTTAAACATCCCTTTCGTCTAGACCATTCTCATATAGGTGTAAGGACGACCCCTAAAACAATCAGAAGGTGTCACTATATAATAACTGTTTCTCTAAATATATAGTCTTCCCTTACCACTATGAGCCAGCAGAGCCCTAATTTAAAATCCCCAAGAGAAACTTCATTACTGCCACAGCAACCTTGCTATTCCCTCACTGCCTCTGCTGGACTCAGGCACTGAGCCACAAAAAGCAGCTCACTTAAGGTGAAATAATCAAGTTACCAAGGACCAACTTAGTAATTTTGCACAGCCAGCACACAAAAGCTGCTTCTAATTTGCACACTCATCAATATCAAGATCTGTCTTTTAAGTGTTTAAAAACACATCTCTATAGAGCTAAATAGACAAATCTAGTTAGGAGGTGCTTATGCTTAAAATGTGTCCCTTTCCCTGACTGCAGTGGGCCACGCCCTCCTGGGTATGACTAATTAATTACTTAGGGATTGATGCATTCCCTCTTCTACACCCCCAAGGGCTGATTTACAGAACCTCCTGGGTCCAACTGGCTAAATTCACTTACCCGTAAGACCATGCCCCACTGTTTTTTTGTGGGTTTGACATTAATTTAAAGTGGGAATTTTTCGGGGCACCTGGGTGGCTCAGTCAGTTAAGCGTCGGACTTCAGCTCAGGTCATGACCTCACAGTCCATGAGTTCGAGCCCCGCATCGGGCTCTGTGCTGCCACACAGAGCCCGGAGCCTGTTTCAGATTCTGTGTCTCCCTCTCTCTGACCCTCCCCCATTCATGCTCTGTCTCTCTCTGTCTCATAAATAAATAAAGGTTAAAAAAAAAATTTTTTTTATTAAAAAAAATAAATAAATAAATAAAGTGGGAATTTTTCCTATTTTAAAAGTTTTTTTTTTTTTTTTTTTTTTTTTTAACACATTGTACTTTCAGCATAGCTGGTAGTCAGGCAGAGAGGAAGGTTTAGGGGCTCATGAGACCATGAAAAGCTCCTGCATCTGGATGGTGCCAAGGCCCCCGGAGTGACTCTGGGGAGGAAGCTGGGAAAATGGAAGGGAATCGTCAGGGGCCGGGCGTTGGGGCACAGTAACTTCAGGTAACACAAGAAGAAAAGCCAAAGACCCCATATTCTAACAAAGGATGAAGGGTAGGGCTGGGGAAGAGAACTGAGGGTCCCCCCTCCTCACTAGGGGTGCTCCTAGCACAAGGACACTTCCTAGAAGAGGTGGACGGAGATGCCGACCATGTCAGAGGACAAGAAGCCGAATGCCCGCAGAGGCCAGCCAGGTGACCACGTGCATCTGAACAAAGAGCAACCGGAGATCGGTGATCCGTGAGGGAGGCTGACACACTGTCCAGCCGCTCCAAAGGCATTTTAACTCACCTCTGAAAACAAACTCCGTTAGTGAAACAAAAACCTCACAAGTGGGGTCTGACCTACGGGAGAATGTGGTGAGACCTCAGATGGCCCAAGCCTCTTGTTATACAAGGTGGAAAACCTTAACAGCTCTTTTGAATGTTTACTATGTGCTAGAAACGACTCTTAGCACGTTAGATGCGCCAGCTCAATCAATTCTCACAACAACCCTACTATTTATGACCCCATTTTAGAGAAAACGAAACAGAGTCCCAGAAAGGTTATATAATTTGTCCAAGCTCACACAAGTAGGGACGGGGGAGCTAAGACTCCAAGCCAGGCAGCCCAGCCCTTATCTGCAAGGCTGCACCGGACTCTCCCTGAAGGTGGAATTCGGCATGCCTGGCTTGTAGCCTGACATGAGTCAAGCTAATGAATGGATGCTCTGGTCTCGAGATTTATTGTTAGACCACAAACACTGGAGTCAAGGAATGCAGACCAAAGGAGCCCTAAATAAAACGCTTCTCTATTAAGTGCAAAGTTTAAAAAGAGGGAAAGCACAACAGGCAGTAATCCTGGCTCCCTGCTCAGAGGTATCACAATACATTCTTTCAGCAGGGGAGTGTTTGCTCAGGGTTCGGGGCATAAAACCAAGTGCTTTCTCTGTTTACAACTGCCAAAACCAATTCAGATCCTTCCTAAGTATGACCCAGCCCCTCTTCCAGGGCAGTTGGGAAATTGCTTGCTAAGCCAATAAACTAATAAAAATCCTGGGAATGCTGCCCCACCCAGATCTACACCCATCCTGACTCATCACCTCTACTGTGCTCCTCCTGCCTGGCACATCCCTGATTTAACTGGGGTAGAGTGAGATCAAGGCCATGTCCACCTGAGACAGGATTTCAGACACTGGCCCATTGTTTCCCTTGTGATCCATCTAGCCTGCAAATCCATAGAGTCTTACAGCCAGGTCAGGCCAGGACCATGACAGAGGACAGTGATTTAGCAGGTTCGTGGGGCAGGGCTAGCTCTGGGCCTCACCCCTCCAGGAGTCAGTCAAGTGGTCCCGCAGCAGGCCCCAATCCCTCCCATTCCCCTGTGTGCACATGTGCTCATTTCTGAACCTGCAGAAGCTTCCTTATGAGTGGGGATGGGAACAGTAACACATTTTGAACTGTTCATTGTAAGTTTCTGGGAGAGTTATCCGTTCTTTCTGGAGACTTTCAGAGTACAGCTAGCTTCAAATGAGTTCTGTAGTTTGCCTGTCTGCTTTGTCCCCCGTCCATCAGGCACCAACAGGGACCCCCGCGAGCAGCACTAAGCACTGAGGAACAGAGATCAAGTGGCTCCTTCCACCAATTCAGGGCATGAAGCTTCCGGTTCAATATTAGTGACAAATACGAGCGACCACATCGAAAAGTAAAGATCCCACCGGGAAGTGGCAAGTGATGAGCACACCGAAATGTCTATGAATGAAACATGTTCTCCTCAGCTCCCTCAGTGAAAAACTGAAGCCGCTGGGAGAGGCTAAACCACGCTTCCTAACCCCCCATCAACATGGTGTCAGAGCAGAGACTAGATGGACCGCCACCTAGTGGTAGCCCAGACTGACACACCAGCTCACTCAATTCTTACCTTTCCTCCAGGTTTCTGATAGAAACCATCTTTTTCAAAGTTTCAAAGTTCTTACTTAAAACAGCCTGGTCCTGGGTTATGACTAACAAATCGAAGACAGGAGATGGGAGTTAGAAGGTCCAAGATTGCTCCCAGTTTTGATGTGTGTTGCCAGGCATCCCTGGGGCAGTGCTCAGGAACCCCAAGTCTTTACTACTCCACTGGGATGGGGATCAGGGCTGGTACAGCTGAGTAGCCCCCTCCCAAGGGAAACATCCCCTAGGCACAGGGGAAAATGATGGGGGTGGGAGGCCAGGTCTACCTCAGGTTCCATGTATTATTCCAAGCCAACAAAACCAAAGTAGGACGAGTTAGTGAAAAAGCAGTTAGCTCTCTAATCACCAGGAGTTGAAATAATTAAACACTGGAAGTTGCTGATGAGTCAAGCTGGGCTCAGACTGACAGCCCCACCCTGCCCCAATTACTGTCCTCCGGCTGGGTAACACTTCGGCTTCAGTCTGTGGATGGGCAGATGCCCTGGGCTCTCCTGCGGAAGGGCTTAGTGGGTAAAAGCCTTAGCGCTGGGCACATCTACATTCCTAGTCACTGGATGGGAATAAAGGGGTTTGTTTATGCAATTAAGAGTTGCTCTTTAGGGTGCCTGGGTGGCGCAGTGGGTTAAGCGTCCGACTTCGGCTCAGGTCATGATCTCACGGTTCATGGTTCGAGCCCTGTGTCGGGCTCTGTGCCGACAGCTTGGAGCCTGGAGCCTGCTTCGGATTCTGTCTCCCTCCCTCCCTGCCCCTGCCCGGATTGCACTCCATCTGTCTCTCTCTCAAAAACAAACATTAAAAATAAAAAAAAGAGTTGCTCTTTGAAGATTCAGATTAGGCTTTGATAAAGGTGGCAGTCAGCAGTGCTTGGTGAATCAACATCTCCCTTCTCTGTAGGAATACGAGGTTTTGTGAATCTCTCATGGTGATTCTATCACAGTAACTGAGCCGCTTAAATAAGACACTAAAATGTGCCACTTGAGACTATCCATCTTGAAAGAGAATCAAGGAGGACTCCCTGGGAACTGGAGCTTCTGGGCCTGTTGAGGGTCTCCTGAGACTTACAAGGGGAGAGAAGAGAGGAACGAGCAGCCCAGCTCAGCTGGGACGGGGGAGGTACTCCTGGGAGCCGGATCTTGGGAAGAGGCAGCTCCCTGCCTCCTCCCACCCTGGAGCCTCCCTTCCTTCACAGCTGGGACAAGAGCAGCAGGCTAACCCGGAGTCATGTTCAGACACGGAGCCACAGTGAAATGTGTCCCCTATACCTAGCATCTGAAGGCAACACCTTCCCTTTGGTGTGGCTGGGCTGACTGCCTGTGGTCTGCCCAAGATGAAGGAGGTAGAAGACAGTGAGGAGGAAGAAAAGAAAAGCAAATTACAGTTCCCCACACATGGTGTCTGCCCCTCGGTGACCGTTCACTACACTGAATTAGGCAGGTCAAGGCCAGGAGAGACATTTTTCTTCCACCGACAGCAAAGGAATCAGCTGGAGGCCCGAACAGGGTCACCACCATCCACGGCAGCTTCAAGGATGAGCCAGTCCCACTGGACAACTCAGATTGGCGAGGGGAGGCGGGTCCAACCAGAAGAGGAGACGGCTGGCTGGGGGCAGGGGGTGGGGGGGCATCTCGCAGGGCAGGGTGCAGGAATGGTCTGGAAGGAATACCGGCCAGAAAGCTGAACGCAGATACGTTCTCGGAACTCTGAGCACCACACCCCCGGCAAGCTGGCTTCTGTAGGCTGCGCGAAGTAGAACAAGGCAAGACTCAGGGTCGGAGAGGCCCGAGCCGGCATTACTAGCTCTGTGACCCCGGGGGTTCGTTTACCTTCTCTCAACCAAGTTGGTTGTCTCTCCCATAGGAATGTCGTGAGGACAAACTTCTGAGTTTGGAAGAAGACCAGAAGAATCTAACTCACCATGTAAATGGGGGTTGGCATCTATGCCGAAAAGGCGGTCACAGCGGGCCCAAGGCTGCTATCTTTAGAAGGGCCTGCTTGAAAGGTGGGCCCTCGGCTGGCATCTGGGAACTTGACTCTCAGTGTTCCCAGTCAACAGTGAACCGTGGTCTGCTGTGCCTAGACTATTTGTGCAAATAATATGATAAAGGGAGTATCTGCTTTCCTTCTGGGATTTGGAAATTTTGGTATGTGTTGAGCAGAGGGAGCCCATGTGACCAGCCCCAGTGAAAATCTCGGGGGCCGAGTCTCTAATGGGCTTTCATGGGCAGAATCATCACACACGTTGCCGCGTTTCGTGGCTATAATAAATCTCAGCTGCGAGTACAACTATATGCTAAGTCCTGGGGGTCCTTCCAGCAAATCTCCAAATACAGGAGTGGTCTTGGGGACTCCCATACAGAACCAGTATTACATACCTGCACCCAGCATGAGCTAATAGAGAGCCTCACCCACCTCGAGAAAGCCCGCCGTCACCATCTAGTTAGAAGCAATGTTCCAGAGAGAAGAGGGACTGAGCTAGGATCCCAGGTTTAAAAAGCCCAAGGCCGGAGAAAGGGGAGGCAACAGGAGGGAGAAAGAACACTCACGGAAAGCCCACTGGGAGCCAGTCACAGTGCTGACACTCACTCTGCCTTCCTTATTTCATTCCGTCATCCTCACAAGAGTATTAGTACCCCGATTTTTTAGATAAAGAAACTTAGGCACAGAGAGACTAGGTAACTAGCCTGAGATCACACAGCTGGCCAGAGAAGGCTGGCTGCTGCAGAAACTGCGGAGTCCTCACTTTTCTAGCAGCCACGCGGCCTGCCTAGCTGCCACTCCCTCTGTCTTTCAGGCCATTTGGCCGGCCCTCGTCCTTGCTCTGCCAAGCAAGTCATGAAAAGTTTTCTGCAAAACTAGAGCAGGAGGAGAAACAAGACATTTTAGACCAAATGATCCTTATTTATCTATGTTTGACATTCTTCAAAGCACTGTAATACCCACCATTTCACTGGATTCTCATAACAACCATGTGCTGGGCTGCCTGATGCCCTCCTTTCTCCAACAGGGACAAGGCCCAGTGCGGGCCAGGTGACTAGGACAAGGGCAGGACTCGAGCCAAGGCCTTCTTCCACACACCCCAGTGCCTGGCGCATAGGAGGGGTGCAGGAAATACCTGCTGGCTGCAGAGGTGATGACTGAATACAAAGTCAAAGTGGGCTCAAAGGAAACCAGAGGTCCAGTCTCCAATCTACTTACTCACTTACTTACTTACTTATTTATTTGAGAGAAGGTGCACTTGCAAGTGGGGGAGTGACAGAGGGAGACAGAGAGAGAATCTCAAGCAGGTTCCACGATCAGGGTGGAGCCTGAGGCGGGGCTTGATCTCATCACCATGAGATCATGTCCTGAACTAAAATCAAGAGCTGGACACTTAACCGACTGAGCCACCCAGGCACCCCTCTGAATCTTCTTTTAAATCGTTTTTCTTTAAAAACATATGCATGGTACTGACCAGTCAACGAAGAACTCCAAGTACCCTTCATTGGGTTTCTCCAGCTTGGGCGTCCCCATTTCGGCTTTCACTCCCACCAAGATGTCTGTGTGACCCTGCAGACACACGCAAGAAGGGTCCTCACTCAGGGCAGGTAGCCACATACCCAACCGCCTCCTTCCTCTTCCAGACTGTGCCCCCGGGGACTCTCAGGAACTTGTGAAGTGGCCCTTTGGAAAGGTAAAGGGTCCTTCAGATCTAGACAGATACCCGCCCAGAATCTGGCTTGGGTCTTGGGTCCACCCCAGAAATGTATGTGCTCCCAAAGCCCCGAGGGGCCTGCAGCTGGTCCCCTAGGACCTGCCCATCCTCCCCCCGGGCACGGACCGTGGCCACAGTACTCACCAGCTTGACCCTGGCAGACCCACTGGTGTTGGACACCACGTCGGTTTCCACTTCGACACATCGGTAGTCCTCACAGCCACGGCCGTCCACACGGAGGTCTTCCTAAGTGCAACGACCACAATCCTAACACAACCACAACCAAAGCACCAACAGCCTCCTCAACTCATCCGTGCCATTTCCCTCCTAGAGAACTAGGCAGTACAACATCCCCTTCCCCCTTAGCGAATCATCCAAAACTCTCTCCTTTTGCTGGTAACAATATTCCTATTTTACATCTGAGGAAACAAAGACTCAGAGAAGTAAAGCGGCTTGACGGATGTGATGCAGCCACGATGCAGCCATGTGGCTGACGTCCCACAGCTGGTGAGAGCACACTGGGTTTCTACCCAGGTACGTCCCAGTGCAAAGTCCACACCACATCCCACTATGCCAAACAGACACACGGAACAAACAAAATCGGAACAAGAGGCGAAATAGGCTGCCTCTTTCCAAGTCTGCAAGTCCAAAACCGCACCAGGAGGTATGCACTGTCGGGGCCACAGAGCCCAACTCTCTCGGCCGCAGGCCTCCCGCACCCTAACCTGAACAAAATCTACTCTGTTAACGGCTAAAAAACCCAGCTATCATCTCTACCCTGGGCATTCTCTAGAACAGGGACGACACACCTCGGCACAGGGGCCACCTGCTTCTGTAAAACGTCTCGCTGGAGCACGGCCAGGTCCGTGCGCTGAGGTTGTCCGTGGCAGCTTCACACTCCAACGGCAGAGCTGCGAGGTTGTGACAGAGATCTTACGAGCCACACGCCCCAAATCTTCCCTATGTAGCCCCTTACAGGAAAAACTTGCCGACCTCTGCTGCGGGAGATGCGTTTCAGGGTGGCCCACGTCCTGCCTGCCCTTTATCCCTGTTTATTTACTCTTATCCACGTATCTCACAGATACCCACTTCATGCTGTGGCTGTGATCCAGTACGACCATTACTTATCCTGCCGATCAACGCGTTCCAGATTTGGCCACTGGGAGTTCCTTTGGGTTGCTTCCTGCGTTCTTTCAACACGCTTGCGATCTTTCCCGAGCACACCTTTACTTCTGACAAGACAAGATGTTCCAGCCTCTTGTATTTTTCCCTGCCCTGGCCTCGGGGTCAGCCCTTTCTCCGAGGAGTCCTGGTTCCTTTTATTGAAGAATGGTGCTTTAAAAAACCAGGATCTGGGTGCTAAGCAAGTTCACTGCTACTGGGGTGTCATTGCTTCCAGACCTTCTCAGCAGACAGAGCTCGATAACTACGTACGTACTTACACTCACCCACACAGCACTAACCCATACAGCTCTTCTATCCATGCAGCTCTTAAAAGGCCCTGATATGGGGCACTTGGGTGGCTCAGTCGGTCGGGCGTCCAACTTCGGCTCAAGTCATGATCCTGCGGCCCGTGAGTTCGAGTCCCGCATCGGGCTCTGTGCTGACAGCTCGGGGCCTATAGTCTGCTTCGGATTCTGTGTCTCCCTCTCTCTGTGCCCCTTCCCCACTCATGCTCTGTCTATGTCTCTCTCTCAAAAATGAATAAATGTTAAAAAAAAAAAAAAAAAAAAAGGCCCTGATAGCTGGTTCTAACTTTCCTTCGTGTCTTATTTATAACTTCTTTCTCAGACAGGGAGACACCTGGCTCTCATTATCCACAAGGTATTTATTAAATCTTAGTATACTCAGGAAGTACTTTCAGAATTGCTAACCCATACCCCTGCGAGCAACAAATTTACTAGTGGACAGCAGTTGTGTGGTGTTCTTTTTGTCTTTAGCCTTACAGTGAGTGCCCACCCCACATCCCATTTTCCATCGTCTCCCCCTCCTTGAGCGTGCCTGTTATTCCCTCCTACCCCTGTGAGGTTCATCGGTACCTGTCTGTGCTCGAGTCTGGGTGCCCCGCATCCTGGCTACTTTTAATTACCCGTTTACATTGTGGGTATGCAGACTAGCACCATGACTCTAGAAGTCAAAGCTATCAGAAAAGGTGTGCTCAGGGAAAGGTGGCTCTGCCCTCAGCCCTATTTTCACACCCCCATCTTTCTGCCTCGTTCCCAGACACCCCGGGCAGGTAACCAGGCTATTTAACTGCTGGTTCATAGTTCCTGTATTTCCTTTGCACAAATGAGCAGATCCATGAATATATTTTATCCTTTCTTAAATGAGGAGTGGCACACTACAGATACTCTTTTACACTTTGCTTCTTATTCTTTCTTTTTTTCTTTTTTTTTTTTTTAACACTTAATACATATGTGGGCAATCACTATACATCAGCTCACGGAGACCTTCCTTATTCTTTGTAAACATTTTCTTTCTTTAAGATTTTAAGTAATCTCTACACCCAACACGGAGCTCGAACTCACGACCCTGAGATCAAGAGTTGGATGCTCTTCTGACTGAGCCAGCCAGGCGCCCCCTTTACAAACATCTTTTGAAAGCACTTTTTTTTTTTTTCTTTCAGAAAAAGACTCATTAGCTTATGAGATTCTCAAAGGAGCTAATGCTCCTCAAAAAGTTTAAAAACACTGTTCTGAAGTATGTAACTGTCACAAACTTATCTTTAAACTGCCTGGCTAACTGCATATATGACTGACGTTTTGATGCTGAGACACTGAAATCCAGCAAAGCCCAACCCCCACCATCTGCCCTGTTCGTTTCTACTCTTTTCCTCCCCCAATTCCTCTTAATGAAGAGAAAATAAGCATCACAAGTCAGCCTGAAGTCCCTTTGCCGGCTCATCCACTCCCCAGGCCATTCCCTTGCTGGAGGCAACCCCCATCGTGAGTCTGGGGAGACCTGTACTTGAAAGCAACAGAATTTCAAGTCTAGGAAATGAGTTAGATAAAGTGACCCCTCTTCACTAAAGGATCCCAAAACTATGTCACTGTCTCTTAACAACCCCACAGCACACAGCAGCACAGGAAAGGCTTCCTAGGTCAATCTCTGATGCTCCACCCCCCGCCCCCCCCCCCAGGATGCCCTGCTAGGAAAGTGAAAACAGGGCCCAGAAACATCCTTTACAAAAGACTCCTTCTTGAGGTGCAAGTGCGATCGATCACTACGAGTATTAGTCATGGGCTTCGGGTCTGGTCTTGCCATGACTAGCTGCTTGACCTAGGACGAGATGCTCTAGACTAGTTCCCTCCTCTGTTAAAAGAATGGACATTGAATCAGAAGGCCTCAAAGATGCTGCTCTAATTCCACAGACCTGTAAATTGAAACAGCCGCAATCATTTGCAACAATGAACAGTAGCTACTCCCTCAGTGCCTTTACCACATAGGAAGTGATGTGCCAGGAAATGCTACACAGTTGACACATTTAATTCTCACAATAACCCTGTAAGAGAGCTTTTTTTCATTCCATTTTACAAATGAGGAAAGAGGCTGAAAGATGCTAAATGGCCGGCTCAAGGCCACAGCCGATAAGGAGCAACCAAACCCCTCGCCAGACCTCGTAACAAGTCCACGTGACCTCCTGCGTTCTGAAGGGTCTCTCCACCGTGCAACAGGAGTGAGCACGGCCTCCCTGCAAGGATGCTGGCTATACCAGTTGGTCCTGATGATGAAGAGGACTCTGCACGCAGGGAGGCCACAAGGTGACAGGCTTCCCCACTATGCCTTTAAAATACCACTTCTCTGGGGAGCGCCTGGGTGGCGGGGTTGGTTAAGCGTCTCACTTCGGCTCAGGCCATGACCTCATGGTTTGTGAGTTCAAGCCCCGCCTCAGGAGCCTGCCTTCTGTCTGTCTCTCTCTCTCTCAAAAATAAATAAAACATTAAAAAAATAAAATAAAATACCACTTCCCTGGAAAGACCTAGTCACAACCCTTTGTCGTGACATGCCCCTTGTTCCAGGATGGGACTGGGAGGGGGCCAGAAAACTGGGCCTCACCAGGTATTGCCTTTCCAACCTTTACATCACTCTCTGTTCCCTGGGGAAGGCTCTATGGGAAGGGCTCAGGTGACAAATAAGAGATAAACAAAAAGCTACAAATTTTTCTGTGCAAGCATGCATAGAATTTTTTTTTTTTTTTTTTGGATAGGAAAAAAGGACTGGGATGCCTGGGTGGCTCTGGTAGTTAGTTGAGCGTCCAACTCTTGCTTTTAGCTCAGGTCATGATCCCAGGATCATGGGATTGAGCACCATGTCAAGCTCTGCACTAAGCATGGAGCCTGCTGAAGAGTCTCTCTCCCTCTGGGGCACCTGGGTGGTTCAGTCGGTTAAGTAGCCAACTTGATTTTGCTCGGCTCAGGATGCGATCTCTTGGTTCATGAATTTGAGCCTTGTGTTGGGCTGTGCTGACAGCGTGGAGCCTGCTTAAGATTCTGTGTCTCCCTCTGTCTCTGCTCCTCCCCTGCTCAAGCTTGTGTGCTCTCTCAAAATAAATAAACTAAAAAAAACCAAAAACAAAAAACCTCTCCCTCTTCCCCTCCCCCACTCACCAGCATATAATATAAAAAATATATACATAAAACAAAAACACAAAAAAACACCTAAGAGAATAAGAGAAAAACAAACCAAAAAACCCAAACAAATTAGTCTGAATCACTGCACCCACAACTTTTCTTTTTTTTTTTTTTTTAATCCAGCATTCCTCATAAAAGGCTTAAAAATCACCCAAACCTGCTTGGCCTGGCTCAGAGCCAGAGGCCCGACCAAAACATTTTTTTTTTTTAAATGTTTTTATTTTTTTATTTTTGAGACAGAGAGAGACAGAGCATGAGCAGGGAAGGGGCAGAGAGAGAGGGAGACACAGAATCGGAAACAGGCTCCAGGCTCCGAGCCATCAGCCCAGAGCCTGACGCGGGGCTCGAACTCACGGACCGCGAGATCGTGACCTGGCTGAAGTCGGACGCTTAACCGACTGCGCCACCCAGGCGCCCCCCGACCAAAATATTTATTCTCTGGTAGTATTCAGAAGCAAAGGAATTAATCCCTGTGTGAACATTTAAACAGGGGCTGCCCTGAAGTGAAAGCTCCATTCAAAAACTCAACAGAGACGTCAACATGTGCAGGACGACACCACCAAGTGGGGCCCTGTCCTTCTCTGCCGAGGGGGTGGGGGTGGCTCCCGGGACTTTCCAGTTGTTAACTCCCAGTTGGGTGTGGCGTGGTGGGGTCCCCTCCAGCCTCTATTTAAACCTCTCCTGTCACACACCAGCTTTGCGACCTTACGCAAGTTAGTTCCTCAACAGCTTGGGGTCCGTCCGTCCAGAAAGGGGAACTGACCCCAACCTTACAGGAGAATCCAGAAGCCAGGAGTCATTTCAGGGGACCCTCAGCGCAGTGTAACACGCAGAATGCCCCCTCCACAGTTCCCTTCTCCTGTTCTGGGGCGCGTATCAGCTCACCGAATCCTCGAAAACAACCGTGGAGAGAGGTTACTGACGAGGTCCCTGAGACACCAGTCTCGCTGTTTGTGACAGATTGGAAGGACAGGTGACTCCACCCAGAGCTGCTTTCCTCACACCCAGACAACCCAGTCCTATGGCTCCCTAACCGAAGCTGAAAGTGGACTCTGCTAACCTAATGTGCTTGGGGAGGTTTAGACTGTGTCCTCAGTGATGTTAACCCTCTCCACCTTGCTCTGACATGTCCAACACCTCGGACGTGCTAGCGAACGGTAGCTGGAACGCCACCCCTACTGGAACACGACCCCACTTAGAAGGACCACATCAGATCCAGCTCCGCGGGCCCCGCTCAAGCCACCGCAGGCAAAATCAGATGTCGATCCTCATTCCCCCTCCAAGCCTATTTGAGTAGTCCTGCATTTCCTCGCAAGGGTGGGATTCTGTTCACCTTGTAAAGTGCCTGAGCATGGTCTTTCCGTGCCGTGGGCCTGCAAATGGAAAGGGCATGGGGCTCCAGATCAAGAGCCCTGAGGGCTGGCTCCAGTTCTGCATGGCCAGCTTGAGCAGCTGAGTACTGACTGCTCAATCTTACAGCTAAAGACCTGTCTCAGCCCTGCTCCCCCTTCTGTGCTGCTCCTCCAGCGATGCTTACGAAGAAAGCTAGAGCCACAGAAAAGAAACTGAAACCATCAGCTGAGCTACACCTCCCTTCAACTGCCAAGAAAAATTCCATAACATGGCTTTGCCAAAGCCCCAAGGGGAATGCCTCCTGGTGGGGCTAATCCATTGCTAGGGACTGGTCTAAACCTATGGAGTGCAGTTTAACGTCCAGGTCATGGCCAGAGCACCAGTAAACAGACCCCTGGAAAGCCTATCGTGTCTACTGAGCCCACATGACCGAGTCACCATCCACCTCCAACAGCCTGAGCCAATGGTAGGTGCTCACAACCCAGAGAGCAACCAGCTCCTCTGGCATGAATCATACTCTCTCCTTGGAATGTGATCTCTGACCTGGGAAATACTCAAGAAGAAGGGAGTTAAAGAGGAGTGGACACGTCAGGTGTGGAGGGAGGCTGGAGAGGCCACACAGAAGAAAGGCAGGGGGCGGGGGTTAGGGGAGGGGTCAGATTATACCAAGATGAAGGGAAGCTAGACAGCAAATGGCTGCAGAGAAGGGATACGCTTCAGGACAGAGAAGGGGAGGTGTCGCCAGAGACATAAAGACAGGCAGACAGTGCAGACCATGTGATCCACGCTGGAGCCCATGGGATGTGGTGCCTTGGAGCTCCCTAGGGACTTCCTAGCCCTTGCCACAAATCCCCTCTATTTTTTTTTAAATTTTTTTTATAATGTTTTTATTTTTATTTTTGAGAGACAGAGACAGACAGAGTGTGAGCAGGGGAGGGGCAGAGAGAGAAAGACACAGAATCTGAAGAGGCTCCAGGCTCTGAGCTGTTAGCACAGAGCCCGACACGGGCCTTGAACTCACAAGCCGTGAGATCACGACGTGAGCTGAAGTTGGACGCTTAACCGACTGAGCCACCCAGGTGCCCCAAATCCCCTTTCTCTTGAGATAATTCAATCATCTCTAGACTTCCACGCTGAAAGAGCTTAAATCTCAAGAGCCACAGCCTGAACCCCTAATAGGGTCACTGTGAAGCCTGGGGCTACAGTGTGTATGGTTTAGGACAAAGTCATACTTCTGATGGAAAAAACAAACTTGAAAAGGAGCCAACGTTTCTTCAGGGTTGGCCACATGCCAGGCGCTGTATATTTTGTCATCTCATCATTCCTCACAACCCCATTCGGCCCCCAGATGGACATGTTCTCATTTTACGTGTGTGTGCGTGTCTGCAGGTGGGGGAGGGGGGTTAGCTCCACTACTCAGATAAAATCTCTCCGGCTGTGAATGGCAGAGCTGGGAAAGGAGCGTGCAAACACAGTGGGCGACCACGTGACCTCAGGCAGGCGGGAGCAGAGACTCCACGGCAGGCTCTCAGCTGGACCAGGCCAGTGGTCTGCCCAGGGGCCAATGTCTGCTGGCTGCATCAAAATCTCCCAACACTTTATGACAATGTCCATTCCCAAGCTCCAGCCCCAGAGGTTCTGATTCAGAAGGTCCGGGTAAAGCCTGGGAATCTGTACTTTGTGGCTGAGTAAAAGGTACTTCCAGGCGTCAGAATCACTGGGCTGTGACGGAGGTTAGTGATGTCTTCTCATGAAGAAAACACACCTCTAGCCAGTGAAGCAAACTCCAAAGAGGACAAATCCTAGATTCTGCAAATTCTGAAATCTGTCCCCCAGTTCCTGAATATTGTAAACAGAGAAAAAAGCAGTTTGAGACACAAGTTAGTAACACAAAAGCTGTACAAGAAAAGGCAAATAGGGTTCTAACGGAACTTATAGCCAATACGGAAAAAATACTGCCTGAAAAGATAATAACATATGTCATACACTTTTTAAAGTCTAGAAAAATGGTACAGGGGGTGGGGGGTGAGTCAGAACTTTCCCTCCTCCTTCCTGTTTGCTCACATGCTTCCAGATGAAAAAAGAAAGAGAAGTAGAAATGGGGATTCTCTCTGGCCTTTGTTTTCAGATCCTTATTTAAGGAAGGGAAGACAATGGCTTTCACTGCAGGAGGAAAGCATACCTGAGGATCTGGTATGGGCTCTGCAATCAGACAGATCTGGATTTCTGTCCTCGCTCCACTACACATTTTCTGTGTCACCTTGAACAAGTGACTTAGCCTGTCTGAGCTCAGTTCTTCATCTACAACGTAGAGATTAATAATATTTACCTTCAAGCCTGTTTCAAAGATTCAGTGACATAAAAATCATAACATGTACCTAACAGGGGTGCCTGGGTGGCTCAGTCAGTGAAGCATCCGACTTCGGCTCAGGTCATGATCTCGCAGTTCCTGAGTTTGAGCCCCGTGTCGGGCTCTGTGCTGACAGCTCAGAGCCTGGAGCCTGTTTCGGATTCTGTGTCTCCCTCTCTCTCTGCCCCTCCCCCGCTTGCATCTGTGTGTGTGTGTGTGTGTGTGTGTGTGTGTGTGTGTGTCTCAAAAATAAAGATAAAAAAAATTATAATATGTACCTAACAAAAGTGGGACATCCCAGCCTTCAAGGGTGAGAGGCAACCTAACAGAAACCAGTCTAATCGTATGCTAAGAATATTGATGGATCAACCTTTCCATTTTTCCTGCCCCACTCCCTCAGATCCATTCTCCATCTTTCTCTGCTCTCATCTGTGCACCAGGCTGACTCCTTCCAAACTGCATCACATGGGCTCCCTTTACTGGCTTGTGGCTGGGTTTGGTCAATGAAAGGTCGAAAAGGAGAGGAGACAATGCTCCCCACTCCCTATCCCCAGCACCCCTAATTGGTACCACATTTCTGACAGCACCTTCATCTACCCAAGCCTACAATTTCTGTTGAGCAGTCATTCCTCCACTGTTCTAATTATCACTAGCATCTGGTAACACAACTGCCTCCTTTGGCCCCCTTCAGCCCAGGGGTAACATCTACTCCCTGGTTGCTCATCTTTGGGCTCCCTGATCTCTCTTATTGATCCTTGAAACCACCTCCCCCCCATAGCATTATCAAGAGTGATATCATGAAAGTCTCCTGAATTATCTGAATGAGGTTCCGTATTCTGCCAGGACCTAATGATTCATCTTGCTTGTTCTCAAACTGCTCTCTCTCAAGTGTGCCTCATCCTCCCAGTGGCCGGCTTGAGCCTGTCTATCCATTCCCTCAGGAAGGGATGGTTTCTTATAGAGAGGAACTGTAATCCCAGGAGCTAAGAGGTAACCATATTCTTTCTAACACATGGCCTGAGAAACAGAAAGCCACTCTGAAGACAGGTAAGAACAAAGCAAAAGCGTAAAAGCAGCAGAGCAAGGAAGAGCCTGAAGATGACCTTGAACTCCTGGAGAAACACTTGTAACCTTCTAATACATACTTTTTTTGCTTGGGCCAGTTAGTTGGTTACCATTACTAGCAACTGAGTCCTCAACACACATTGTGAAGTTAATTTCAACTGCTTCTAACCACCACCAAACCAGGATGAAATACCCCTAAGATAGTAAAGGAATCAAAGGCTGAGAAGAAAGGGATGACAGAAACTGAAACTGACCACACTGAACCAAAGGTGAAAAATTAAAAAAAAACGAGTAGATCTATAGGTAAGGGCAAGAACAGGATTCCAGTGAGGCACTACTGGCCCTCAAAGACCAAAACAGAAGTTGGTCAAAAGACAAAACAAAAGTTGAGGTGATTTAAAAAAAATTAACTCAGGTAATTTCTTTTTTTTTTTTAATTTTTTTTTAATGTTTGTTTATTTTTGAGACAGAGAGAGACAGAGCATGAACGGGGGAGGGTCAGAGAGAGAGGGAGACACAGAATCTGAAGCAGGCTCCAGGCTCTGAGCTGTCAGCACAGAGCCCGATGCGGGGCTCGAACTCACAGACTGTGAGATCATGACCTGAGCCGAAGTGGGACGCTTAACCGACTGAGCCACCCAGGCGTCCCAGTCTTTCTTTTTTTAATGTTTATTTTTTATTTTTTAATGTTTATTTTTGAGATAGAGAGTCAGAGTGAGAGCAGGAGAGGGGCAGAGAGAGGGAGACACAGAATCAGAAGCAGGTTCGAGGGTATGAGTTGTCAGTACAGAGCCCGAAGCAGGGTTCAAACCCAAGAACTGCAAGATCATGACCTGAGCCGAAGTCAGATGTTTAACCGACTAAGACACCCAGATGCCCCAAAAGTTGAGGCGATTTTAGAACTGAGTCAGTGGAAGCTCAATCACCTGCCTTCTGACCTTTATTCAGATGGTATAAATTCAGTTTCCCTCCTCAATAAATACAGCAATTTTGTGGCCAACATTAATAGTCCTTATGAAGAGATTTATTTAAAGTCAGTTACTCTGTATGGCTCTACCATACACAGAACAGACCATTTACCAACAATTGTGGCCCTAATATGTTCATGGTACTGGTAAGACAGAGGTTTAATTTTAAAAATGAAAACAATGTCCAACTTACCTACCTTTTAAGAAATACCCTACTCAATGTCACTGAGTATCTACTAAGTGCTGGACACTGGCGAGGTTTTAAAAGTACCATACAGACAAATCAACGGATTATTACCTCCCAAGATCTATGATGGAGTGACTGAGCCTCTAAAACTCCTAGGATCAGGCTTCTAGCCACCTCTGCAACCTAATCTCCCACCACTACCCCCAGCCCACCCCTGTGGCTCCACACTTTCTCCACCTGAAAGCCTGTGGGTAGACTCAGCCTCCCTTCCTCCTGCAAGGCTGAAACCTACTTAATTAATTCTTAAGCATACTGAGAGCTCAGTTCAAATACTATTTCCTTAGGGAAGCTTCCCCTGACTTCCCAGACTAGATCAGGTCCCTGATTTTTTTCCCCTTCACAGCTATCAGTACAATTTCACATACAAACACACAAAGAGATCTATAATTTCTGTCTCTTCCTTCTAGCATGGGAGCTATATAAGGGCAGGCTCCTTCCTATCCCTTGAGTCTAGCTCAGTTCTAGGTTGAATGAATGAATACTGAGTCTTGAAAATACACAGGAGGAACACTTGACATAGATTAGGGGAGCAATTCCACCTCCTTAGGGAAGCCCTCCGAACATCACAGACCAATATTGTATAGCTCCTTTAACCCCCACAAACTATACCACTGCCTTAGCAAACATCTTATATTCCATTGCCTTTACTTTATTCATCTTTGGAATAATAAAGGAATCAAAGGCTGACGGAAAGGGGACACCAGGAACTAAATTCGACCCTACTGGACCAAAAGTGAAAAGTAAAACACAAAATGATTAGGTCTCTATGGGCAAGAACAGGATTGTGGTGAGGCTTTGCCCAGACATCTGGGGATGTGTTACAGATAAGGTACATCTGGGTAGGTTACAGATAAGGTCACACTTGGCTTTCCCTGGTAGTTCATTAGGACCAGCATTCTCCAACTCTCGCTCTGGAGAGGTCAAGACCTGGGACTGAAGACTAAGCACAGAAGATCTGACTATAGTTACAGCTGCCTCTGGGAATCTCAGACCTCCACGGCAGAACTAAGGCCACCAGCTGTAAATCCGCCTTTTTTTTTTTTTTTTTTTAAAGTAGGCTTCACGCCCAGCGCAGAGCCCAACCCGGGTCTTAAATTCAGGACCCCGAGATCAAGACCCGGGCTGAGATCAAGAGTCCGGTGTTTAACCGACTGAGCCTCCCAGGCGCCCCTCCGGTGGGCGATTTGTATTTTCAAAGCGCTTTCACTTCAGTGTCTTCTCTCCCTGTGCTTCCCAACCACGAGGTAAGGAACAGCGGGCCAGAAGCCCACCGCCAACCTCCATTTCCTAGTAGAGAAAAGCGAGGCTCAGCCCAGTGATGCGACGCGCGAGAGCTGAACAGTCTGTCCCGGGGGCGATGCTCCCTCATTGAGAAAAGGCCTCAGGGACTGCCCACCCCTTCCCATCCAGGTTTGGAACCTTGTACACGCGGAAGGCTGCAGGTACGCACACAGTCCTAAGTGGACGCTCGCCGTGGGGTCCTGAACACAACCGCATCGCGCGTTTCGGGCGGCACACGCCGGCCGCAGTGCTTTCTAACCACAAGGTAAACCCAGCCCGCCGCCTGGCCGCCGCCTCCCGAGCGAACCGAGGGCGCGCCGAGACGCGCAGGGCCAGGGGCACCCGGGGCCTGACGCCGCGGCGTAGCTACCTGAACGCCGTGCACGATATACACCTTCTCGGCCTCGCTCAGCGCCACGGACGCCATGCTGCCGAGCCGCCCCGTTCGCCGCACGTCATCGGCTCGCGTCGCTCCCGCGCCGGCCGCGCCCCCCTCCCAGCCCATGCGCTTGTGCGTCATCAGCCGGCGCGGCGGCCGCTCCTGCAGCCACCGCTGCTGCCGCCACCGCCGGCAGCTCGATGGGCTTCTCCTGCGCGCCGCCCCGTGTCTGGACGAGTCCAGGAAGCCGCGGCGCCTCGTGCCGGGGAGCCATCGCTGCAGCCCGAGGCCGGGTCCCGGGTCGGGGGCTGCAGGGGGAGGCGACGGCGGCGGCGGTGGGAGCCCCACCGGGGGCCTGGGACTGGGGAACTGCCTCCGGCTTCACGGTCAGTGGGGAGGGGGAACTGGGGTTGAGTGAAAAAGGCTGGGGTGAGGCCAGAGGCGTGGGCCGGGGCGGGAGCTTAGGACTTGCAGTGGGAGAGGCGCGCGTCGCAGTTTGCTGGGAGCTGGAGTTGAAGTAGCAGGTCGTGCGTGCGCGCGTGTGTGCGTGTGCGTGTGTGTGTGAGAGAGAGAGCGAGAGGCAGAGGGAGAGGGAGAGAGAGAAGAGAGACCGACCCCGAGTGAGGGGAGGCGGACGTCGTGATTGTCCTGAGGGGCTGTCTCCTTGCTCTCCTCCCCTCTTCCCCCCACCCCCCGCCCTCCCTCCTGCGTTTCCCTAGTCCCTAGAATGGTTGAAAAGAAGAGACGTTGAAGCCCTCTTTACTTCCTTCTCGGTGGGAAGGGTCCGAGCCAGAAGTGAGTGCCCATTAGTCCCGAGGCGTCCTACACCCCAAGGATTCCACCTCCCTGCCCGCTCTCTGGGGCTGACCAGACGCACACCCAGAACCTTGCAGGATCCCCCTTGTCCGGGGTGGTCGCTGGAGCATTCTCCCAGAGGAGGGGGCAGAGTCTTGGTAACCGGCGCTGGCGAAGGACACAGTGCCCAGTGCCCAGCCATCTCCAGCGATGGCTGGAAGCTCGGCCTGAGGGAGTGATCGCTGGGAGCTGTGGACTGTTGCCCCCCCCCCCGCCCCCCCGCCGCCGAAAAAAAGCCAGACCTGGCGGTAGCGAAGTGAAAGTATGGGCCTTAGATATCCAGAAAGGATACCTGCAAGGTGAATATAGGGTCACTGAAGGAGCCCATTAAGGTGAGGCAGATAGGGTATGTACAGATTTTAAAAAGGTTATGTGGATAGATGGGGGAAAGTTAACCCAAAGTGATTGAAGCAAGGGGATCTGATGACTTTTCCAAATGTCCCTCTTCTAAGGAGCCTCCCTGTTCTCAAAAGCGAAAGTACAATAACCCTTGACAGCTTAATCATCTAAAGAATGTATTTCTCAGATAGTAGCTTCAGTACTGTTTCACAGATTACTGAGAGCTTACTATGGATGGGCTTTGTGCCAACCTTGGAACACTAAAACAAATAAAACACAACTTCTGCCCAGAGAAGCTCCGCAGGCAGAGGGAAGGGCTCTGGGTCAACCTAACCACAGGACATGGTTAAGAGCTATGATGGTGGCACCAATGAGCACACTGGGGTTAGGGAGGTGGGTCAGAGGAGGGTACAGGGAAGAAGGACCTGCCCATACTCTTTAAGTTCTAAACTGCTGAGTTCCAAAATAAATGATCACTTCTTAGTAGACTGGACATCAGTTCTTTCTTATGTCTCTACATAGTTCTCTGTAGGTGCACTTATAGGGAAGACATCTCACGTGGTTGGACTTTGCCCTTCAGGGAAACTGGGAGAGGTGAAGCCGAAAGGGTTTTCTTCTGAATGAAAGCACAGGTGCCCCACCTGTTGTGGCACATGGGGATCTTTCTGATGAGGTAACAAGGGACTGCTGATGTTAGAAATGATATTTTCTTCTAGAAGATTGCTCAGAAAGTAGAGACCCTGGACATGGAATTTTAGTAGCTAGGATATCTAAGAGGATTGAAGGTTTAAAAGGTGGCAGCAAATGGACAGATCAGAAAAGACAGAAGGGGGGCTCAGTCGGGTAGGCGTCCAACTTAGACTCAGGTCATGGTCTTGCGGTTCGGGAGTTGGAGCTCTGCGTTGGGCTCTGTGCTGACAGCTCTGAGCCTGGAGCCTGCTTCAGATTCTGTGTCTCCCTCGCTCTCTGCCCCTCCCCCGCTTGCGCTCTGTCTCTCTCTCTCAAAAATAAACATTAAAAAAAATTTTTTTAAAAAGAAGGAAGAGTCTGAGTTGGATACCATGGAATCATCGTTATATAGAAATCTTTCAACAGGTCTTTAAAAATATAGAACATATATTTGAACCACTCCCCTGACAATTGGCTAAAGTTTCCTTGCTGGAGAAGGATTGACAATAATAATATTATTATGATATTAATATTATGAATGATGTCTGACATTTTAGGCTGACTAGGTCTGAAAGGTGTAAACAGTGGAATGTTTACTTTAAATTCTCTACTGAAACAACAGCACCTTCACTAATCATTCTATTCCAATGTTTCCAAAACATTTTTTATCACATTGGTTGTGACAATGCATTACACATGTTTAAAACTCACAAACTCAGACTTCTTTTTTGATTTATTGAAGCAGTTCAAAGAATGCACATTAGCCAGAAAACGAAGAAGCCAAGGGTAACACCTTAGTCTATAAAACCAACATGTTTTCCCATCACTGTCAGATTCCTTGGGGGGCATACTGTTTTGTAGGTCTGTCCATTCTGAATCTCTGTACTCTATTAATTTTTATTTAACACTAACTTACATAGTGCCCGTTATGTGCCCAGCACTGTTCTTAACCGATTCGATCCTCACATGAGCCCTATGAGGCAAGTATTATCCCAGTTTTACATATTGGGAAACTGAGGGGCAGAGAGGTCGATTGTCTTGATCAAGGTCACAGGTCACATGACTAGAAAATGGCAGGGCCAGGATTTGAGACCAGGCAATCCAGCTCCCATCCTTGCACTCCTAACCATCCCTTTATGCAGTCTTCCCACCAGGCTCCCCTTTGTTTTGCTGGAGTATTTGGTGAAGGAGGCCTGTGTTTGTTATGGAATTGATAACTGCCCTAGAAGCTGTACTTTTTATTCCAAAAACAAAGGAGCTCTTCAAGCATAAGTTCACATCCCTTGAATCCTTTTTCTAAAGGAAATGTAGAAAACTACATAGAACGTGGTGCTGAGGGGGACACTCCGATGTCTGTTTCAGTCAACCCTTGTATTATTTTTTTAATGTTTATTTTAATTGTGAGAGAAAGAACGAGAGTGGGGGAGGGGCAGGGAGAGAGGGAGATACAGAATCCAAAGCAGGCTCCAGGCTCTGGGCTGTAGCACGGGGCCTGACACAGGGCTCGAACCCACGAACTGCGGGCTCGTGACCTGAGCAGAAGTCGGCCGCTTAACCCACTGAGCCACTCAGGCGCCCCTCAGTCGATCCTTTTAGATAAGGGAAAAGGTTACATACAGGCCAAGTACAGCTTAACTCAGAGTAGCTGAGGAGAGCCCTCAACAACAGAGAAGGATGATGGATCTGGGACGGAGGACTGAGATAGGCATGGAGACCCAGATTCTAACCATGTGCCTTCCTCCCAGAATAGACATCCGGAAGCTCTTCAAACAGGAAGTGTTTGTTTGCAGGCCTGGGAGTGTCTAGTGTTCTTGTGGGCCCAAAGAGATGAGACACTGAACACACCTGCCTAAAAGGAGTTTAGGATTTACTCTAGCTGGGGAGCCCGGGCACTTGAACAAGCGCATGAACAAGACAATGAAACAAAGTGCTCAGTTGAGCCCGTGTAGCAATTAGACGTGAGGCCAACCTATAATAAGGCGCTAATTGTGCAGGCCAGGCATCAAGGGGGAGAGGTAAAGGCCTGCCGCCAGCCACTCGCAAGCAACAATGACATTACAGAGGTGGAGTAAATCTGTCCCACCTAGCCTCGGTTAATTAAAGCAATAAAAGCCAGTTACAGAAGAGCTTGGGGCAATGCTGAGTCTGTGGGGTCAAAGTTGCAGAGAGCTCTTCAAAGCCCAGCAGGGGAACATCTTCTTTCCAGTCTTTAAGAGAGGTAGCCAAGTTCTAGGCTTTTCTTTACCTTTGCATTTTCACAATCAGCCCAGCACCCCAGAAAAGCAAAAGCGAGCGACCCGGTTTCCCTATAGAACTGTTTCCTTTAAACCCTCTGATTTGTCCTGCCTGTACCTTGTCTGAAAACACACTCGATGTAAATAACCTGTCAGTCAGGCCAGCAGGTCTTGCTCTTCTAGAAATTACAACTTGTAATTCCACTGGTAGAAAAATTGATAGGAATACATGGGTGACGCTTATTCTCATTAGAGGAAGGGTCTTCACGTGTGTTTCATTTTGAGAGGGCAGCGGGGTGCTTCTTACGTGTGGAAAAAAAGGGGTCACATATTCTGATTAGCAAATCTGGAAATACTTAAGCACACTTACACATGCTGATAGCCACAGAATCCAAACAGAAATGGTGGAGTGAGGTCTGGATATTGACCTGTTGGGGAAAAAAAGGAAGCAAATGCCATGCCTCCAGTTTCTTCCTGGTTTTGCATGTTTTCATCCTTTGCTTTCCTCTTTGAAAGCGGATTTCCAGAAACAACGGCTAGGTTATTCCTGGCTGTGAACTCTGAAGGTAAGAAGGCTCCAGTTCTGTGTCCCACCTAGTTCAGTTATTCTTCCAAGAAATGCAGGGAAATACCAAGAAAACTCCATCTTTTCTCTCCTCCAAACTAGAACCTTCCAGGGAGGTAGAAACTTGACATTTGAACTCTGAATTTTCTGGGCCACCTGAGACATGAATTTCTCCTTGTCAGGGTCTGTGGGGATGGAATGCCTTTGGGTGGGATAGATACCTCACCTTAGAAAAATAAACCTAGCGGGACAAAGGCAGTTCTGGCCATGGTTCTGTTGCACTAAGTATTGGCTTTGCTATGTGTGTGTTCCTAAACCAAGAGATAGCAGACAATCTAGAAAGGTCAGATGATGAGGAAAATAATGATCTATGGTGGAAAGACTACTGGGTGTCTACTCCAGCGATCTGGGCTTTGCTCACGTCATTTTTTGTGATTTTGAGTAAGTCAGTTAACCTCTCTAAGCCTCATTTTACCCTAAAATTTGTATCTTTACCAGATGGTAAATAAAGCTCAGAACCGATCATTACTTAAACAATGAAAAATGGTCATTAGATTTTAAGGTTTCTCTCTTCGGGGCACCTGGGTGACTCAGTTAAGCATCCGATTCTTGAATTCGGTTCAGGTCATGATCCCAGGGTCATGGGGTCAAGCCCCACGTCAGGCTCTGAGCTGAGCTTGGAGCCTGCTTAAGTTTCTCCCTCCCCCTCCCCCCAATTTGCACATTCTCTCTCTACCAAGAATAAAATAAAATTTATTACAAGATTTCTCTCTTTTACCACTTGGATGCATTTTGATAGTGCTTTTTCCACTCTGAAAAAAAAATTAAGTGAATTAACGAAAGGAAATGGTAATTACATGCCATACTTTAAAAAAAGAAAAATTTTTTTAATGTTTTATTTATTTCTGAGACAGAGACCGAGCATGAGCAGGGGAGGGGCAGAGAGAGAGGGAGACACAGAATCCGAAGCAGGCTCCAGGCTCTGAGCCATCAGCACAGAGCCCGACGCGGGGCTTGAACTCACAGACCTCGAGATCATGACCCGAGCCAAAGTTGGACGCTCAACCGACTGAACCACCCAGGTGCCCCTACATGCCATACTTGATTGAAAAACTGAACACGCTCAGGAAGATTGCTAACAGTTATTGGTGGATTTCTGTTTGAATATTAACAAACAACGAGGAAAGGAAGTTAAGGGATGCTTTTGGTAGAAATATAAAACCCAAGAAATTCACAATGAAAATATTGAATTTGTTCACGAGAACAAAGGAATCAGAATCTCAACCCTGAAAGGGATCTTAGCAATCAGCTCAGTCTTCTCTCTTGTTTTGTAGAAGATGACACTGGGGCTCCTGGGTGGCTCAGTTATTTAAGCGTCTGACTTCGACTCAGGTCATTATCTTATGGTTCATGGGTTCGAGCCCCACATCGGGCTCTGTGCTAACAGCTCAGAGCCTGGAGCCTGCTTCAGATTCTGCGTCTCCCTCTCTCTCTGGCCCTCCCCCACTCATTCTCTCTCTCTCTCAAAAATAAGCATTAAAAAATATATAGTTAGATGGATGAAGACACTGAGGTCCAGGGAGGGCAACTGTGTCGCCGGAGATCATGAGATAGGAAGCTGTAGGAGTGGGAATAGAATTCTGGCGTCCTGACTCCAAGCCCAGTATTCGTTTAGCACTAGCATCCATCTGTCTCCAGAGCCCTCAAATAGGTGCCAGAGAGCCTGTTGCCTTGGTAGGCAGGGGCTACGGACTTGGACAACCTTGTTCCTTGGTCCCGGGCTCCTCCAAGGCTCTGCTCTTGCATGGCACTTACTGATGTCTGGGATAAGTGGTATCAGACGTCTGAAAGCTAACTGGCTGCCCTGCTTGTGGCCCGGTGCCATTGCAGTGACTGTTTTCTCTTTCTCTCTCGTAGCTCTTCTCAGATCCCTCCAAGGGCTTTTGCTTTTAGACTTTCAAAAAGCCAAGCTCTTGCCTGGGTGATGTCACAGTGGCTGCTTGTCCGCATGTGGCACAGTGTGGGGACAGGTGCTGTTTTCATCACCCTCAGGTGGGACCCTTTGCTGGTTGGTCTCTGCCTAGCATGGGGGGGCTTTCTCCCCGAAAAAGCAGCGTGCTGGAACTTGGCCCCACAAGAAGCATTCCCCAACAGAAGCAGGTTTGAGGGACCCAATCTTAGGGTGACTCTCCTGGCTGAAGCTTCACATCCTTCCTGCTTCCTAGGTTAAGGCAGGATCAGCCTTCCAGATGTTCGCTGGTGCTCAGCCAGGGCCCCACCTGAGAGAACAGAATGCTTAAGTTCAGGCCTGGGGCCTGTGAACGCCCCCACACGTGGCCCACCCGATACTGCCACCTCCTCATAACCGTGTGTGGGCAGGACACCAAACAGTAAGTCCCCCAAGGTCACGGTGGAGGCCCCAGTACACCTCTCCCTTTGGTTTTCTAGTTATGGGGCAAAATGAATGGTTGTAGTGAGGTGTAAACAGCAGGCTCTGGAATGAGAGCAGGCTTGGGAGCATACCCTGTCAATTGCTTCTTAGAAATAGGAACTCAGCGGGGCGCCTGGGTGGCTCAGTCGGTTGGGCGTCTGACTTCGGCTCAGGTCACGATCTCCCACTCCATGAGTTCGAGCCCCGCGTCGGGCTCTGCTGACGGCTCAGAGCCTGGAGCCTGCTTCCGATTCTGTGTCTCCCCATCTCTCTGCCCCTCCCCTGCTCATGCTCTGTCTCTGTCTCAAAAATAAATAAAAACATTTAAAAAAAAATCTTGCTCAGTTGGTTGAGCATGACTTTGGCTCAGGTCATGATCTCATGGTTTGTGGGTTGGAGCCCCTTCATCGGGGTTCTCTGTCAGCACAGAGCCTGGAGCTGCTTTAGATTCTGTGTCTCCCTCTCCCTCTGCCTCTCTCTCTCTCTCTCTCTCTCTCTCTCTCTCTCTCTCTGTCAAAAATAAATAAACATTTAAAAAAAAAAGAAATAGGAACTTAGGCAAATCTCTCCATGCCTCTCATCTCAAAGGGGGATGGGAAAGCCAGGGTTTATATCGACAAGATAGAGTAGATGTGCAGATCAAACCAGATGAGACATGTCTAGCGCCCAGCCCGATGCCTGGCAGGTAGTAGACACCCAGGAAGAATCCGGGCCCCGCCCTTATATTCAGCGTGCCTACCCGGACAGAGGCCAGAAGGCAGTTCAGGGCCAGATGAGACCACTGCACCTGATTACAAAGGGTTCCCATTCAGTGAGAGTAACACACTCTGACGGTGTTGAAGGTAGCTAGGTTGGTGATACATTGTTACCTTTGGAAAGAGTTTGGTGCTAAGTTGCAGATTTCTGGAAGGAGTTCCTTCAGGGAGATGGCAGCACAAGCCAGTGGTAGATACCGTCCACTAGACCGAGAGGGGAAGTTAGCCCCCTCTCTAGATGTTTTTTTGGAAGTTGAACTCACTCCTGGAGCTTTATTTCTTTTTTTTTTTTAATTTTTGTTTTACATTTACTTATTTTTGAGAAACAGAGCGAGACAAAGCGTGAGCAGGGGAGGGACAGAGAGAGAAGGAGACAGAATCTGAAGCAGGCTCCAGGCTCTGAGCAAGCGGTCAGCACAGAGCCTGACGCGGGGCTCGAACCCACGAACTGAGAGATCACGACCTGAGCCGAAGTCGGACATTCAACCGACTGAGCCACCCAGGTGCCCATAGAGCTTCATTTCTTTACCTATCTATAGAGCGGGCTGGACCACGGAGCACCTCGGTGCCTTAGTTGAGTGTCTAACTCTTGATTTGGGCCCACGATTCGTGGGTTCAAGCCCTGTTTTGGGCTCTGTGCTGACAGTGTGGAGCCTGCTTGGGATTCTCTTTCTCTTTCTCTCTCTTTTTCTTTCTCTCTCCCTCTCACCCACCCCCCCAAAAAACAGGCTGAACCAGAGTTTGGAAGAGGTCAGGTAATTCCTACAGTCTCTTTCTGAAAGGCTGTGTGTTAAAAAAAAAATTTTAATGAAATGCTTTATCTATGTCCTCCCTCATCATAAGCATTTAGTTCATGTTGGTGCATGCCTGAAGACAGCACTGCATGTTTTGTCTAAAACTTATATTTTTGACAAAATCTCAAATGGGCTTCGATTTCCTCATCTATGAAACAAGGAGTTTGACCAAAATCGAATAGATGGTCTTTAAGTTTCCTTCCAGCTCTAAAATTCTGGCCCAGACAGTGATTTTTATTTATTTATTTGTTTATTTTATTATTTTATTAAAAAAATTTTTTTAATGTTTATTTATTTTTGAGAGAGAGAGAGAGACAGAGAACACAAGCACGGGAGGGGCAGAGAGAGAGGAAGACACAGAATCCGAAGCAGGCTCCAGTCTCTGAGCTGTCAGCACAGAGCCCGACGTGGAGCTGGAACGCACGAACCACGAGATCATGACCTGAGCCGAAGTCGGACACTCAACTGACTGAGCCACCCAGGCGCCCCTGATTTTTATTTTTTAATCAGTTAATTTTAAGCATGGTCTTGTTTAAAGTCTCGTGGTTTTCCACATTGTTATTACATATCACGAAGCATGCCCAGAAAAGGAGAAAGTAGAATGTGTTACCCAAACGAGTGTAGTTCCTACTGATCCCCAACGTTTGTGACCTATGTTACGGCATATCCTATATGCGGGTGTGTGTTTTTTTAATAGATCTAGAAAGTCACGAGGTGGTGAACTAGTGGAAGGACTGTTAGCCCCCATGAGCCGTCCAAATCCCAGACTCTGTTCTGAAATGAAGGCCTACTGTTAGAAGTCTGCGTGTGCACACAAGTGGGTTTTAAAAGAAGGTGTGGCCAGGGGTGCCTGGGTGGCTCAGTCAGTCAAGCACGGACTTCGGCTCAGGTCATGATCTCACGGTTTGTGAGTTCAAGCCCCGCATCGGGCTCGCTGCTGTGAACACAGAGCCCACTTGGATCCTCTGTCTCCCTCTCTCTTTGCACCTCCCCTACTTGTGCTTTCATCATAAATAAATAAATAAGAAAGAAAGAAAGGCCAGTTATGAGGCACGAAGGCAAATTTAGCTTACTGACCACTACCTGATTTTCTCCGTAAACTTTAATGTCTATGGGACTTGGCTTGGGGATGTGATGTTTTACCGTTTTGTTTTGTTTTCTTTAAGTGTTTTGTTGAAGGTTGAGTATGTCAGAAGACAAGAGGCGGGCAGAGCGTGACAGACCCTCCACGGAGGGAGGAAATCATGTTGACCTAGAACAGGCCAGGTGCTTTCCCTGCCTGGACACCCTCCTTGGCTGGCAGCTTGTGATACAGATGATAAGGCACCTTTCCTTTGAACCACACCCTTACCTTTTGGGGGAAAAAAAAGTTTAGTGACTCATTTTGTTTTTGGTTTTGTTTTTAATGAAATATATCAAACATAGTGATTCGGGGCTCATTCTTTGTTTTTCTGAGAACCATCTAAAAATGGGCATAAAATTGGGACTCCTGGCTGCCTCAGTCGGTAGAGCTTGCGACTTTTTATCTCAGGGTTGTAAGTTTGAGCCCCACACGGGGTTTAGGGCTTACTTAAAAATAAAATCTTCGAAGGAAAAATAAATGATAAAAAATGGGTATAAAATTTACAACCCTTTTAGATCCTAGCACAAATTAAGAGAATTGTAGCTCCGATTAATTCGTCTTTTACTTTGCTTCAGGTTCCTTTCTAAAGCTTCTAGGATATAGACCATTTATTCATCTTTGAAATTGTAGGGCTGGCTTTTGAACGCTCTTAAGTCTATCACTCTGAAATGTGAGAAATTCTAAAAGAGGCAGACACCATATTCTTGAGACAGTGGAATTTAAACCTGGAAGGTTATTGATATACTCGTTAAGATGAATTTCTTAACGTTAAGATGAATTGAGAAAAACGGTAGAAATATCAGAAAAGATGCTACTTTCTTCCAGGGGGCCTTTTAAGGGATTGT